>NC_136491.1:63521780-63964280 GCF_053919585.1 Euprymna scolopes
TGCAATTTTTGAAGACGCAACAACTGGCACAAGCCGAGTAAGATCAACGAAGAGATGAGAAATTATTGAAATGGCAACTGGAACAAGAAGAAAGGCAGAAGAAATTACAATTTGAGCAAGAAGAAAGGCAGAAGAAATTACAATTTGAACAAGAAGAAAGGCAGAAGAAATTACAATTTGAACACGAAGAAAAGCAAAATGAATGTTTTGCTAAAACACTGGAACTACATGTCAACAGTGCTAATTTCTCTGTTTGGAATAGATTTGATTGAGAAATTTGGACTGTAGGATAAGTCAATCAATACATTCTGTAAAAAAATAGAATGTACTACTCCAACAACAGGAAATATAAAAGAGGACTTAAAAAATTATTCCCTGATGTATTTATGACTAAATTAGGTCGTTGCAATAAATTTAAGGCCTCGTTTGAACTTACAGAAAACACCAGCCCGATTTTTAGAAAAAAGAGAAACGTTCCGTTCGCTGGGTTGGAAAAGATTAATAAAGAATTAGACAGATTGGAGCAGACAGGCATACTATCAAAAATAGAACACAGCGACTGGGCAGCCCCCACTGTATATGTAAAGAAAAAGAATGATGAAATCAAAGTGTGCGCAGACTTTTCGACAGGTCTAAACTCCATAGTACAAGATTACCATTACCCTCTACCAAGCCCAGAGGAAATATTCACAAAGTTGAATGGTGGTAATATCTTCTCCAAGATAGACTTGAGCGACGCGTATTTACAAATACCGGTCGAGGAGAATTGCTCCAAAATACTATGCATCAACACGCATAAGAGATTGTACAAATATAACTGGTTACCCTTTGGCATCAAAGTAGCACCTGCCATCTTTCAGCAAGCGATGGAGACCATGCTAAGTGGTATTGAGTGCGCATGTGCATACCTGGACGACATTGTTATCAGGAGCAAATCCCTAGAAGAACATAAGGAGCATTTAAAACAAGTATTCACTCGAATACAAGAATTCAGGTTTAAAGTAAAAGAAAATAAATGCGACTTTTGTATGAGCGAAATTAAGTATCTTGGACATATAATAAATAAACATGGGCGACGCCCAGACCCAGAAAGATCTGCGGCAATAAAAAAACATGCCAGCACCTAATAACGTAATAACCTTGCAGAGTTTTTTAGGACTCGCAAATTATTACCAATCTTTTATTGAAGGGATGCATAATTTGCGAGCTCCCTTAAATGAGCTGCTAAAAAAGGACACACCTTGGAACTGGACGCAAGAATGTCAAACCGCTTTTGACAAAATAAAAAGTGCACTAACATCTGAATTATTTCTAACTCACTATGACACAAAATTAAATATAGTCGTCGCTAGTGACGCTAGTTCCTACGGCATAGGAGCATGCATTCAACATATCATGCCTAATGGATCTAAAAAGCCAATAGCTAACGCTTCGAAAACGCTGCTTCCAGCAGAGAAGGCGTCTTCACAGATTGCAAAAGAAGCGTTGAGTATAATCTTTGCAGTGTCTAAGTTCCCCCGATATTCATATGGTAGACATTTTATACTTATCCCTGAGTGGCTTCCAAGCCTTGATAAGTGGTGACCACTGTGTAAAAAAAAAAAAAAAAAAATCATTCAGTAACCTCATTTGCACACTGTTGCGCAGGAAGAGAAAAGATATTTCTCTATAGATGTGATCCCTTATACTTCCCAATCAGCTTTCTTGTTGCTTTGAGTAATGGCTCTTCAACCTTTGATTGGTAATTTGGGGAGATTTCTACCATTATCACAATGTGATCGGCATGTCCAAGTGGGCAATGGCCATTTGTTACACAATCCTCAGGAACTGTGGTCAGAAATAGATCTAAAAGTGAGACTTGCTGATCCTCTCGATCAGAAAGACAGGATGAGAACATGACTGTTTGTGATAAAGAATGGGATATAGAAGAGCTATGTATAATTCTACCGGCTGCATCTGTGTATCTAGAGAAACCAAGCCAATTACTGTGATGGACATTAAAGTCACAAAACACATGTACTTTGGCACTAGTATCTATGTAGAGTGCCGTATCTATGAAGTCAGACACTTAGTTTATTAGCGTACATTCCTGGGTCGAGGGAGAACAGTAGAGAAAATATTAGCTAACATTATGTTGCAGATTTAGTCTAAAGCTTATGAAAGCCGATTCATCTGATTCTGGTTTTTATTCTCTAGTCAAGGGGAGGGTGCTTCGAATATAGACTCCAAGTCCGTACATATGTCTGAGTCCTTATGGCAAAGCGGAAGATAACCAGGCTTATTAAAGTGGTTAGACAGGGTGAAGGAGTGTGGGTTAGTTTCACTTAACACTAAAATATCTGGGGAGTTTACTAGTTGGTTTTAACTTTGCGGATATTTGTGAATGCAAGGTAGGAGGCGATTTGGTTTTGTTTGAGTTGGCATCTGGTTGTATGTTTTGATTTGTCGTTTTATTTAATAGTTTGTTTTAGAGTGAAAGGTTGTGCACAAAGTGAATGTGCATAATACCAAACACACAATACAAGTAGACCATTAGCTGACTCTTTGTCCATAGGATTGTGACCTTGGGAATGCCTACTGGTGATAGGTGCAGGGTTCCTTTCCATGTGCGACATGGCACTACAACCATCCTGATATTATACAACTGATGATGTAGCAGCCACTCTGTGCACTACCGAAGAGTTATGACTCCTGTATTGTCAGTTGGAATACAGCAACCAAACAAACTCTCAAGCCTGTCAACCAAGAATGACCCAGTCCAATCGCACTGGCATATGTTGCTATCAAGCACTCCCAAGATGACCAGTTTTAGGGAATGAGAGTAGTGAACGGTGTTCATTGCCCTAGTTAGGAAACAAGGCCAACCACTCTGTGTCTCTACCATCCCTGTGATCACACCTCTACACATGGCTAGGAGGCAAAGGAGTATAAAAACCACATGATAGGCAAAGCCTTCTACTCCTTAAGTAGGTTGGGTTTGCAAACCGGTAATTTGTTTGTGTCACCAGCTCTAGGAAGATTGTCAACCAGGACTAAAGAGGCCTCTCTCCCCCGTTGATTTGGTGTCAAGACGTATAAGGTCAGTAACACTGGTTTAACATCAGTTTTCTTTCTCTTAGGTGTATGACTTGGCAAGATCTACAGGTCCATCAGCTCCAAGAAGGGTAGGCCCACTGGGTTCTAAACCAGGTATTTTTTCACCCTTGCATGGGTAGTTAGGATTGAGTTAATACTAAGTATATATTAGTAGCCTGGCAAAGCCACAGAGGAGACAACCAAGCAAAAAAAAAAAAAAAAAAAAAAACTCTTGGCTACGTATATATATATATATAGAGAGAGAGAGAAAGAGAAAGAGCATTTGGCAATTTTATAAGTTTAAAATCTCAGTGACTAATGATCAGAATTTAACAAATGAAGGCTCGTTGGAAAGCTAATGATGTGAATTGTGTAGAGGGCTATGTGAATTTGCCCTTAAGGTCGCACATTAAGGGGATCACCCATCATCCAGAGCCTATGTTTGGCATTTTTTTACAGCCATAAAATGTTTTTGTTACGGGTGCAATATCTTTCCACCCTCAAAAATTCTTTAAAATTACCACTAATATAGATTTTCGATGGTGCTGAAAACAAAAATAAGATTTAAAATTCCAAGAAACGAGTAGTTTCCAAGATAAGAAGAAATTATAGTTTCAAAAAGTGGGGGGTCACTTTTTTATATTAATTTGATGTAAAATGAACACCCACTTTATGGCACCTTTTTTGGGGGCGTCTGTTATTTTTTTTTAGGGGTGGTGCTTATTATGGTTTGGTAGATAAACGCAAAATCTACCTTTAAAAAAACTTGTTTTCTATAGGTTTGGGTGTGCTGAAAACGAATATCACAATTAAATTTTCTGCCAATAAGTATTTTTCCGAGAATAAAGTAAAATTATGCACATGCTTGCATGTACATTACAACAATGGCCACCACTTATAACATAAAGAATTACATTGCTTAATACCCGGAAAAATTCTTTTTTGCAGAAAATTCAAATGTGATATTCGTAATAATAATAATAATAATGATAAACATTAATACATAAACAATTATTTACTTATGTTGTGTTTATTATCCATGTAAATTCTTTTTTTATGTTTGTAAATGTTTCCGTGTTTTGTGTTTGTTGATAGAGAAATTTTTGATAATATTACTTATTTTGTCTTTCATCTAAACTCAAGTAATTAAGAGTACACTATATTTTTGGTAAGCCTTAGTGGTGTATAATTTGTCACCCATTGTACAAGGCTGGTACAATCTGTTTTCTCAGATTTTTTATGAGTATCTTTTCATTCTTGTCTTTGTTTTAATTTTACAATTTTTATTCCCCGAATCATTTATGAACATTGTAAGGACTTCATTGAATGTATTATTTTGCTGTCATGTACAATTTCATTTAAATTATAACTTTACACATCTGATTTTAGTTGAAAAAAAATTTTACTATCAAGACAGACTTTTACTGGCTATTCTCATGATTCTGTGACAGACGGTAGTTAAAAAATCTCGGGACAATTTTATAAAAGGAACCATATTTATGATCTCTTTCAACTATTTTAAAAAAATTTATCTGTCAATATTTAGTCTGTAGGTTTTTCCTCATTTCTTGGATTTAAAGTTATTAGTGAAATATTTTTGTTAATTTAAATTGAAACATTGAAAATCTGGACATCTTAATCTCACTAGTTCCTTTTCACATTAATTTTTTTTTGCTTTAATTTTCTGCAAACAGCTTAATCATATTCTTATTTTCTTTTTTATCTACTAAAGTATATTCAATGCTTTTGCATTTGTGTGCTTGAAAAGAATTTTATTTTCATGATACAATTGTTCTTCATCAGCCACGTTCTTCAAAATAAACTACCTAGGAACAGCTTTAAAACCATTATTATTTTTTTTAATACTTATAATTATTCTTATGATGGTGATAGTGGTGATAACTTTGGAATGCACTAATAAAAAAAAAAAAAACTATTTTTTATTAAAAGACTATTAACTATAAATATGAAATATTTCTTATTTTGTTCACAAAAAATGATTACATATTTATTTAAACTATATAAAAAAATTACGTAGTATATATATATATTTTTTTTTTTGAGGAATAAATTATGTTTCTATAAATATATTTCTGTTATACATCTGAAAATTATCAATACAGAGATTAATGAAAAATAGGTCCAACAATATGTCATGATTTTGAAGGTTAGGGTTAGATAAAATAATTTATGGCTAATATTAGAGGCAAAAAATTCCAATATTTTAGTTGTAATCCTAAATACAATGAAAGCATTAATTTTTGAACACGTCCCTGTTGTATAAACAGACCTTACAAAATGAGTAAAAGCCAAGTGGATTCTTTTGTAAAATAGTAACTCCTTCAAACATAAATCATGTTTATGTTATACATAGCTGAAAATTGACATTTGCTTCTTTTGTAAGGAGGTGAGAAGTAAATTAATTAATGGAGAAATAATTAAATTGGGCAAAAAAAAAAAGGTTTATAATTTGATTAAAATGTGTATAGAATAAAATATGTCACATTTATTTTGTTTTTGTTGTTACTGCTGATGATGATAAAGAGAAAAATATATTAAAGCCTGAACGCTTTCTTAAGAGTTTAACAAATTGGAGCAAAAACCGTCATATTAAAAAATAGATTAATTCATTTGCAGATAATTTTTAACTATTATTTAATTTCTTTAAAGTATTATCTCATTACTTTTCTTTATGCTTTATCAACAAAATTATTTATAACATACATAAAGCAAGGAATTAGAACTCTAATGATTTCTATAATAAGTACCTATTAAAATAAGCTTTACACAATCAATATGTTAATTAGCTACAACATTCACTCAGTGATTTTGTCTTGTGTGTGTGTGTGTGTGTGTGTGTGTGTGTGTGTGTGTGTGTGTGTGTGTGTGTGTGTGTGTTGGGACGATTAATCAGAATCAGGAATCAGAAAAATGGGAACTTTTGGGGTATCGGAATTGGAAAAATTTGTGCCTATTTTCTGATGCCAAAAACGATTCCTTTGTCTTTTTTATTTGATTTTATTTAAAGCAAAATCTCCCACTGCTGGTAATAATGATAAAATAATAAATATTTATTGATTTTAAACTACCAGTAAAACTAATATCTATAGATCATCCCCCAGAAGTGTATTTTTATGCATGAGAAAATATTTACATATTCAACATGTTTTTACATTAACACATTCATAAAGAATCAGAATTTGTAATTGTATCAGAATCGGAAAATTAGTACAGAATCGGTAATTGTATTGGAATCGTCCCATCACTAATATATATATATTAATAAATCTGTAATCTGCCTGTTTGTTGGCTTGTTTGTTTGTCCACAATGACATCATAGCATATATATGTATAATATATGCTATGACGTTATGACATCATTTGCTATAACATCATGTATGATGCCACGTATGGGGGGGGGTAAAAGTAGTGATTTCCTAGGGAATGCCAGGCACCCTGCTAGTTTTTACATTACCCTGCATAAAAAATGTGTCATAGTGTCGTAGCTCGGTGGTAAAACATCAGGTTGCCGATTGGGCAGTTATGAGTTTGATCTTTTTAACAAGTTTAGCCATGTTGATGATGGGTGATACTCTGAAACATGTGTACATGGATAACTTGTATGCATGTAAAAAATATTTAATAAATATTTAAATATTTAATAAATAAAAATAATAATGATAATGCATAACAAAAAAAAATATGTCCTAAAAAAAGTACTTTTGCAGTATTGGACTCGGATCCTCAAGATTTTCCGTTAATCATGCTCAGGCTTGATCGACAGTCACCAGATTAAGCTGAGCATTGTTCAAATGTTGAAACGTTTAATCAACATTCTTTTTGTTTTTTGTATATAAAAAAAAAGTAATTTTTAAATTATTTTTTGTGTGATGGAGGGGTGGAGTTTCTGTTTATTTTTTATTTTAATTCAATGACTGAGCTCTGAATCAGCCAATGAAAAAGTGCTATTGAAATGGAAGCAGATGACTTTCAAATTGATAAAAATTAAATGAAAATAAAAACAAATTTAGTTTCAAATCCGAAGAAGGCACGGGAATAAATTTATTATCTTTAGAAAAAGAAATGCAAATACCGGCGCAGACTATCTTTTATTTTCAGGAGAAGAATTTGCTATCAACCGAAATGAGGTGCAAGACTTGTACACACAAGTGTGTACTGAAACAAAAAGCGTATATGAAGGATGGTTTCTGGTGGAGATACATTAATGTGCAGCGCAGACAGTAGGCCTCATTGTGCATGGGATCGTTTTTTGCCTTATTCAACTTGGAGATTTCTACAATCATAAAATTATTTATTTGTGGGTGTACAAAATGGCTACTCAGAAGAACATGCAAAGGGAATGCGGTATTGTTTCACAACACATGTATACAGACTTGAAGAACCTTATCAAAGAAATTTGTCAGGAGTATTTCCTTAAGAATTCCCAGCAGGTCAGAGGCTCAGAGCACACAATCGAAATAATTGAGTCTCTCTTCAACTGAAGGAAGCATAACGTCAGGAGAATCCTCGAACCACTCTAGGTTTTCGGAGGCTCTGACACCACTGATAAGAAGAGTTTCTCTGTGATCATATGAAATGAAGCATCAAATCCCTCCTTCCAATAATAAACAAATATATTCTGCCAGGACCACAGTATATCCAACTGTTGGAAGGCCTATAACAAAGTTGGAGGCGAAGGATTCCACCACCTGACTGTGAATCATAGTCTACATATTGAAGACCCTGCGATGAAGACAACAACGAATCATGTTGAAAGGATGTGGAAGGCAGCAAAACAGTGAAACGAGCAAGAATGCGGAACCAGCTGGGAGCTTCTAGGTACATATCTAATTGAATTTATGTGGAGACAAAAATTTGGAAACAATCTTTTTGTCTCCATCATTAATCACATTTCTGCAAGCTATCCAGTTGGGAAGCTTCTTCCATTTCCTCTACCTCATCTTCTCCTTCTTTACCATCGATGGTTGTTCAACAGTCGACTGAAGTAAAGATTCTTAAGGAAATATCCTCATATCTAGAAATTCCTTCCACCACCAATAAACAGCCATAAAAAAATAAAACATTTATTTGTTGAAAAAGAAAAAAAATTGTAAGTTTTCTTAAAAAGAAAAATTTTCTCTATTTTCACTTAACAGTTTACAGTTTTCATAAAAATCATTCTTATGAAAAACAACTTCTGTTTACAAAAAAATCACTTACTGCAAATTTTCTTGCTCGCTCCACCCCCAAAATGTAAGTTTTTAAAAAAACAAAAAAACTACTTTCATCTAACAATTTACGGTTTAAAAAAAAATATTCATCTTTTCTTGGAAAAAAAAAAACATTTGTTGAATAAAAATTTTTTTTTCAAAAAACAAACACTACAGTTTAATAAAAATACAAAATGCAACTTTTCTTGAAAAAAAAAGAATATATATTCAGTAAATTTATGGTAGGTTTTTGTTATTTTTTATCTATTGTATTTCCATTTATTTTTCCGGTTTGTTTATTTTGAAATTTGATTTTCCGTCTATTATGGCTCAGATTCGACCAGCAATCACCGAATTAAGCCAAGCAAAATAATATTATTTTGCTTGGCTTAATCTGGTGATTGCCGGTTGAGCTCGAGCACTAATTTACAGAAAATCCTGAGGGTTTAAATCAAATACTTCAAGAGTACCAAACTAAAAAACAAAAAATGACCTAAAAAGATAAGGCTTAGAAAAAGGGGTGGGTGCGACACTAATAAAAATAAACAAAGGCAGGTAACACCAACACTGTTTAGGTAAGTGAAACAATTAAATACAATAAAATCGCTAATAAAAACAAAAATATAAATAAATGAAATAGATATTACATTTAAAAGCGATAAAATCATGCATAAATATTTGACAGGTATCATAGCTCGGTGGTAACACATCAGGCTGCCAATTGGGCAGTTATGAGTTCGATCTTTGTTTAAAGTTTAACCATACTGACAATGAATGATATCCTGAAACATGTGTACATGGATAACTTTTATGCATGTAAAAAATATTTAATAAATATTGGAATAAAAAAATATTTAAATATTTAATCAATAAAAATAATATATATATATATATATATATATATATATTGAAATCTTTGAGGTGGCAAACTTGTAACTAGGAAACCATCAAATGTTGTTGTACAATATATGTATGACTGATAGCATGGCACAAAACAATGATGCAAGTCTATTAATATATAGAAATTGTACAAAATGTTTCAAAACTGAAAGTTTTTACTAAAATAATTCTTTGTTTCTCTAGTTTAAACTAAATTTACATACAATAGAAACTACTTATCACAATCATAGATAATGCTATGAATTAGCTGACATTAAAATCAGTCTGTCTATAGATGTTCTATTAAGGTTTATTGCAGTAATTTATATCTAGGAACTTTTATTATTCGGGAGGGTATCTCTTATTTTAAGCAATAATCTCTATTCAACTTTTACTGAAACACAAATTGCAGAAGAAACTACACATGTATTTAAGCTAAATTGTGTTTCTTATTAAAAATCTGTTCATATATACTAGTTAAGTAGTCTAAATCGATTTGATCACACATTTATGCTAGTTCCATAGTGTATTTTTTAAATTCTGTCAAATATTCTTACAATAATATTTTATATACTTTCATTTACATTTTCTTTTTGTAATTATATTTGAATTTGCAGGACGCAACCATGTCAGAGATTGAATCCCGCCTGTATGATCAATTTACCATTAAAATAAGTGATGTCAAAATTTTATTGGCAGATTCTGGTAAGTTTCTTTTTATATTTAAAATCTAATGTAGTCATGTCACCAAAATATAACATTAAAGTATTTTTATTGCGTTTTATTATTAAATAATTTATTATATATTGTATATCTCGGAAATAGAGAAGAGTTATTGCCCTTAGTTTTTATTGATTTTCCTGTTAGTGTTTCATAAATAAAGCATGTGATGAATCAGCTCTCATCTTATTTGTTCATTATCGCAACCATCTTATCCGATAATTCCCCATAACATAACATGATGTCAGAATCAAGATTATAAGGATACACTTATACCAAAAATGAAATGAATTGGAATAATGAATTAACAACATGTGCATAGCTACTAAACACTAACGTAAGATAATTATCTTTATACTAAAACAATAATATTTAGCATGACAACTTCATCTTGAGTTCCTTCACTAACAATAGATTGGTCCAGCATAAACCTTGTCAAATCAATGGACAGGTTTATTTGCTAAGTCAAGCTCCATTTTGAAGGTTCAATGTGCAACATTGACAACAACATCTAGCATAGATAACTTTTGCTATGGGCCGATGTTGCAGGACAAGAAATAAGTGACACATTTGTTTCTCAGCACGAAGAAGAAAGATTGTTGAAATGTAAATTAAATACTTTAGACAGTATGTAAACCCAAGGTTTAATTTTTGTGTGGCAAGGCACCAACTGCTGCAGTGCAAACAGCAAACGAAGGATGAGAGGATGGTGAGAATATGTAAGAGAATACTGCTGAAGGCAAAAGAAACAGGACTAGCAATGATGCCATACAAAGCCATACCAATATCTATGAACATCAACTCTCCAGACTTTAGCCAGAGCAGGAGGTTTGAGGGCCAGGCATCAC
Organism: Euprymna scolopes; assembly: GCF_053919585.1. Taxonomy (NCBI): domain Eukaryota; kingdom Metazoa; phylum Mollusca; class Cephalopoda; order Sepiida; family Sepiolidae; genus Euprymna; species Euprymna scolopes. Next base: position 63,532,513 of record NC_136491.1, read on the forward strand.
CTACATAGATAAAGCAGCCGACCACTGAATCACACTCCAGTGGATACTGTAGATCTACCTTTTGAGCTAAGAAGATCTCAAAGAGGTATAAAAACTCCACAGAGACAAAATGTATAAAGCTCCCCACACTGTTAGATATTCTACCATTAGCAAAATAAATTAAAAAAATAAGTAAATTATAATGAAATAATATTTTGTTAAGTAAGTATATACATATAAGTAAATGAGTTCACTCTCAGTTGAAGAAAGGAGATGTGGCAGTTATGTACCTTGTGTATTTCAGAAGTAGAGAACATTTATTGCCCTTAGTTTTTATTGATTTTTCCTGTAATGGTGTTTCATAAATAAAGCATGTGATGAATCAGGTCTCGTCTTATCGATTCATTACAGCAACCATCTTATCCTATAATTCCTCATAACATAGCAATATGTGTGTTTTTTAATTGCTAAGATTAAATAATTTGCACTGTCAAGTTTGGACATCCAGAAAGGTAAAGAACAAGAATAAGATTTAGTACATGGAAAAAAAAAAGCCTCTGAAATAATTGAAATGTTTTATATTTGCATCATTGAATGTAACTGTTCACAACTGAAAACATAAAAGAGTAATAAAAAATGCAAGAGAACTATATGCTCAATCCATTATATCCAAAGTAGCTGAGCAGCGACTTGGTTCCCACCAGTTTTGGCAAATAGCAAATAGGATCCTGAACAGAAACGTGCATTCTATCCCAACCATTATCAATGGACCAGAGGTCATCTCGACAGCATTCGACAAGGCCAAACTATTTGCCAAGAACTTTGCGGCAAATTCTACCCTGTGCGACGAAGGCCATCAACTCCCTGTATTCCCTCCTATAACAGACAACACGCTATGCAACATACAAATATCTGTGCGTGAGGTCGCCAAGCTAATCAAGAACCTTGACTCCAGTAAAGCAACTGGTCTCGACGGAATTCCAATTATAGTGTTAAAAAAATTACAATCAGAACTTGCCCCCATACTTACCAAACTGTTTAAATGTTGCCTTAAGGAGAAGTGCTTCCCAACACCCTGGAAAACCTCATCAGTATGCCCTGTATTTAAAAATTCAGGTGATAAGTCATCCCCCTCTTAGTACAGACCAATAAGTCTCCTGTGTGTCATGAGTAAGTTGCTGGAATCCACAATAAATAGAGAAGTAGTCAACCACCTCAGCAGAAATAACCTTCTTAGTGACACGCAATATGGTTTCCGTTCTGCTTGATCTACAGCAGATGTGCTAACGGTTGTATCTCATAGGATTAGCAAATCTCTTGACAAAGGCTTCATTTCTAAGGCAATTGCTCTTGACATCTCAAAGGCTTCGATAAGGTTTGGCATAAAGGCCTACTTCACAAGATTTCCAGCTACGGTATAACTGAAAATGTTTTCTCTATCATTAAATCATTTCTCTCTGATAGGCTCATAAGAGTAGTGGTTGATGGGCAGAAATCAGAGGCCCACAGTATTAATGCTGGAGTCCCTCAGGGGTCCATACTGGGCCCAACTCTCTTCCTGATCTACATCAATGATCTCCCAAAACACATACTAAAATCTTTTGTTGACATCTATGCTGATGACACAACTATCTATGGCAACACATAAAAGGCCGTAAATGTTCTTTCTGATTCTCTCTCCTCTGATCTTGAGCGCGTGGTACAGTGGGGAAAGAGGTGGCTGGTTGCCTTTAATGCATCTAAGACCAAGCTCCTATCTCTACATCATAAACGCTCTGATCCCCATCTGGTATCAATTAAAATGGATGGCTCTCGTCTAGGGGAGGCACCATGTTTTGATAAGCTTCTAGGTTTGACCTTTACTCTTGATCTTAAATGGAACACATACATCAAGTCTGTGGCCAAGGTCGCTGGGAAAATAGTGGGATCCTTCTACCGCTCCAGAAGATATCTCACTGTTGATGCAATTCTCTATCTATATAAAAGCCAAGTACGTCCAAGGATGGAGTACTGCTGCCACATCTGGGCAGGAGCTGCTAAAAACAGCCTATCCTGCCTTGACAGAGTACAAAATAGATTTCATTGCTTAGTAGGGGATGCCCTTTTCTCTTCCCTGCAACCTCTTTCCCACAGAAGAGAGGTAGCGAACCTATCTTTGTTCTATCGTTATTTCCATGGCAAGTGCTCGTCTGAGCTCGATTCTGGTCCCCCCCCCTCGCCAATCTTTTTAAAAAAACACCAGACTAGCTGAAACCACCGTCAATAATTTTACCCACTCTTATCTGTGCCTAAATCAAAACGTAGATTCCATGAACAAAGCTTCTTTCTTAGAACTGCACGCCTGTGGAACTCTGTTCCGCTTGCCTGTTTCCCTCCTGACTTCAACCTGGATGTCTTCAAGTCCAACACAAACAAAATTCCTGATGAACCACCCCCTTAAGTAATGACACTTTATTAAATCTCCAATACTATTGCTACACTATCCCATTGATTACTGTACACACAATAACCCTTATTCCCGAGTGGCCCTTTGGCCTTGATAGGTGGTGACCTCCATGTAAAAACAAAAACAGTGAGAAACTGAATGCCTACTTTCGGTGTTTTCAATCTCTCTTTACAGGCATTTGTCAGAGACTCTGACATGATACTTCTGATCAAAAGTAAACCTTGACTAATTATTCGAAAACATGATGTGCTTTCTCCTCAAGCCATCCAGCACATTCTTTGGGTTGCGAATGGGGGCACCCTCTCTGTTAGTAAAAAGTAGCTTCTAGTACCAAATAAGTAAAGAATTAACTAATAAAAAAAAATGAGTAAAAATTAATCTACATACTGATAGGTCTGTACCTAGGATAAAAAGGGGACCTCAACCCATTTATACACCAAGCAGGAAGAGGTAAGTAATAGTGTAAACTGTTTCTCCTCTGGAATTTGTTCTATTGCCATGATAGAGGCTAAACAGGGTCAGCCATTGTTAAAAAAGGTTCTGGCCCCCATCACCACCAACTCTAACAACCAAAAAACAGAATATTAGAGGATTAAAATCCCAACTATTTAGTTGCAGAAAATATTGTCCTATTGTTTTTCTATCACTATTCAAAGTTTGAAAAGTGCAGCAAATCTTCAAACATGATCCTTACTAACTTCTCTGAAAACAAGAAAAATATACCAGTTACCTGCTTATGGTCACTTGCCTCCCAAATGATGAGAGAAATGAAGCATTTATGTAGGTAGAAGAAAACTATCTTCTCATCAGGAAAGAAGAGACTAGACTGAAACATGAGGCCAGATGGGGGTTGGAAAAAAAAATGGATACTGCTATGGGCTATGGAATATGCTCAAGCCAAACATGCTAAATAGAAGCAGAAGATGGAGATCTCGAGGGAAATATTCTTTCATCTTTGTCCAGGCAAGAAAAATATACCACCCCAGAAAATAACCTGCCAAAGATATAACAGCAGGAATTTGTTCAGTGAGGCTGAGCTAGATCATATGAGATCAGAAATAGCAATTCTTATACGAAACAATAATTGTACATTGGAAAATTTTATCATGGTTTCCATACTTGCTGTCACTGCTAGACACACCGCATCACAAATACAGCCAGAATCACATCAGCAGTCATTTGTTGATCCAAACCAATGGCATGACACCCCATCACAGATCTACTTCACCATCAGGATCCCTTTTATCAGGTAGTTCCCTAACAGATCTCTCACCACCACCAGCAGTCTATGCACAACCACTAAATAGCTCTAAAATAAACCTTAGTTCTTTCTCCATACTGTCAACAACTGAACAACCACCATTATCTCAATAATTACAAAGGCCAGATGATGAACAATTGGCCCTGAAGTATAAACTTTGGAACACCATTGCAGAAGCATAGTTGATGAATATTGAGGAAAGACCTCAACTACCAAAAATCCAAACCTCAAGAGCTATCAAGGCAGTGATTAAAAACACAAAAATCATCCTTAAAAGATTTATTCCTTGCAACATATCCCTCATGGAGCTGAACTGGATTACAAATACTGCAGGGCTCTACATTATCAAAAAAACACTCCTTCAATTTCCAAAACAGTGGGAGTCCAGAGTGAAAAACATTGCACCACCATGGAAATGGAAACTTCAAAATCAATTGAACTTGTGTAGAAAGGAGTTGTTTCAGATCAGACAATTCCTTACTGCCCCTACTGTGTGAGGGCAGTTGAAAATTATCATCAGGAGGATTAGTTTAAATCATGATGTAAATATAGAGGAGATCGAGAACATAGCAAATGAACTTGAAGGCAAAATTCCAGCACTTGCCAAAAGTATTCAAGCAACAGATGATAAAAACTATTTTAAAAGAATGTGAGGCTATTCTACAGAAATCTCATAAGGGAAGCAGTCAGGAAAAGCCACCTAAAAAAGTAAGAGCTGAAAGATTTTAGGAGGTCTCTGTTTGAGGATGAGGGACACTGCAATTAAGAGACCAAGTGGATCTTGGATATAGTGTGGTTTTACGAGGGAAGAGAGACAGGAAAAAATAATTATCAAACGTGGCAGTAAAACTGACAACCATCAAGTCAACTGGACAATAAACGTAAACTGAACACTTCCGTCTACATAACTCAACATAGAAAATACTGTCAATACAACACAGTACCAAACACTTCCATTAGTACAATCTGGCACAATCCCAAATAATTCCATCGACACAACCTGGAACAACTCTATCGATATGATCCTGAAAAACTCCATTTAAACAACATGACATGATCCCAAACAACTCCGTCAAAACGACCCAATATGATCCCAAACAAATCTGTTTAAATGACATGGCATGATCCCAAACAAATCTGTTTAAATGACATGACATGATCCCAAACAAATCTGTTGAAACAACACAGTACAGAACAACTTCAGCATTTACTTTCTGAACGACTCTGGCGTCAGCTTTTTATAGCCTGCTTTTCACACTCATCCCTGATCTCAAGATCACACAAATGGTAATGTTGGGCAGACCGCTTTTTCCTGGTATGCCTTAATGATACAGGTTCAGGAACTTCCTAAGTGGCACGTTTGTCTGTCTGATCATTGAACTCCTCTTTAAATGCATCACTCTTAGTTTTTTCATGTAGTCATTCATATAGCAGTTGGACTTCATCATTTGAAGAGTTGTCACGGATGCAACAATCATTTCGGCATGCTAGGCACACATCTTTTATGTAACCTGGTGTTCCATTAACTGAAACAGGATGTTGGGTATTGATTTTCATCACTGAACCCATGCCGAACTGTATCATACATCTTTCTTGTGGATTCTTAACCCAAAGAGCATCTCTCTTTTTGTACAGACTAGCAACTGCATTGCCGGGCACCACCACTTCATTGATATCCTTGACACAGATCCTATAGGTGTATATTACATTTGCAAGTGCAGTCAGGTGTAATGTTGTGTCAGTACACTGCCTCCAAAATTATGCACTGTGTTCTTGCTACAATGCGCTTTACTATGTGATAGGAGCTCTCAATTATTCCATTTCCTGATGGTATGTGGGCGCAACTCGAAAATATGGCCTAACATTCCACTTTGCACATAGCTCTCTAAAAACTTCTGAGTGAAAGGACATACCATTATCAACTAACCTTTCTTCTACCAGTCCCCTTTCCATAAACACCTCCTCAACAATTTTCTTAACTTCTTCTGCCATTTCTGTTCTCATTCTTTGTCATATTGCTAACCACTGGAGCCCATAGTCAATCATAGTCATATATGGTTCATGTCGATAATGAGTGATGTCAATGGCCAATCGCCTCCAATTTTCTGCCGCATGTAATTTCCCTTTTTTGTGTTTAGCCGGCACAGGGTTAATGGATTGACATTACCTACATTGCTCCACCATCTCTCGAACATCTTTTATCGTGTGTGGATTCACCTTTTTCACTAAGTATAAAGTTTGTTCTTTTTTAAAGTGATGCATCTATGCAGGTCATTTAGCTGTTCTACCATACAGCACACTGGAGCCAAAGTCTTCTTTTCCCTTAGCCAAGCCATCTTCACTCTGGTCCATCCGTCTGCTTTATTTTTCTGAGTTGGAACCAAGGTAACAGTTACCTTCAGTCTAAATTCTCGGATTAGGTCTCCAAATGCTCCAAGTCGGTGCTTTATAAGCATTTTTGCTGCCCCTTTTGCCTTGATCTGCTTATCCCCATACACCTCCAATCTAATCCATGATGCTACTGTTGCCAAGTCTGTTCTAATATCCACCACCAGAATTCCTTCAACGTTCCCCAACTATGATATCAGAATTTTTTTGTCGATCCACCTCTCCACCGCCTTTTCAAACTGCGATTCTATCTCTCCTTTCAATGTGCCTTTGTAGCAGTTAACCCGGTTTGTTAACACAGGCGGGTCTGCGGACCATTGCCACTCTACAGTCTACTTATCACCATTAAAATGGGTTCAAAAATCCTCATCCTCAATTTGGCATGGCCTGGTTTTTGTCGATTCGACAATATTGCTATTGGTTGAACTTCTTGGCATTCTCTATACACACTGATTGCCAAATGTCACCCAGCCTTAAGCTATCATAACTTCTCTCAGTCGGTCTATCACATCTAGACCCAGTACCATTTTGATTCCCGTAATAAGTCTGTTCAGCGCAATCACTCTGATTCACAGTGGTATGAGCTCAGCATCTGCCTCTCCACAGCACCTCACCTCCCTGCCATCTACTGCTTGAATATTGCTTGCTCCATTCCAGTCGGCAAGCATAGTCATGCTGTTGGTATCGACAAGAGCTCTAGCCCTCTTCCTATTGAGAGTGATCACTATCTGGGACAGCAAGCCCTCACACGCTATTACAGTATCAAAGGGGTGACTACTGGCATAATAGCACCCCTTTACTTGGGTTTTTTTTTTTTTTTTTTTTACATAGGCATCACCACATTATCTAGGCCAAGAGGCCACTCAAGGATAAGGGTTAAAGAGTGTACAGTAGAAATTGGACAATATAGTAATCATTAGTAATGAAAATTTGGTAAATTTGATAACTTATATGGAACGGCTCATCAAGAACTTATTTACTTTAGACTTGAAGACAACCATATTGTAGTCAGCCGGAAAGCAGGAAAACGGAAGACAATTCCACAGGTGTGCAGTTCTAAGAAAGAAGCTTTGTTCATGGAATCTACGTTTAGATTTAGGCACAGATAAAGAGTGGGGGGAATTATTGATAGTGTTTACAGCTAGATGAGTGTTTCTTGTGAAAGTTTGGCGAGGGGGGACCATAGATTGAAGCTCAGTTGAACACTTTCCATGAAAATAACGATACATCAGAGACAAACTCGCAACATCTCTTCTGTGAGATAGAGGTTGTAAGGAGGAGAAAAGGACATCTCCTACGAGGCTACGAAGTCTATTTTGAACTCTATCAAGGCAGGACAAGTCCTTTCTAGCAGCTCCTGCCCAGATGTGGCAACAGTATTCCATCCTTGGACGTATCTGGCTCTTATATAGATAGAGAATAACATCAGCAGTGAGATATCTACTGGATCGATAGAAAGATCCCACCATTTTTCCAGCGGCCTTGGCAACAGATTTGATATACGTGTTCCATTTAAGATCAGGAGTAATGGCCAAGCCCAGAAGCTTGTCAAAACTTGAGGCCTCCTCAAGACGAGAGCCATTCATTTCAATTGATGCCAGATGGGGATCAGAATGTTGATGATGTAAAGAGAGAAGCTTGGTTTTAGATGCATTAAAAGTAACCAGCCACTCCTTATCCCATTGTACTACATGCTCAAGATCAGAGGAGAGAGAATTGGAGAGAACTTGGTTGTTTACTGTCTTAGATGTGCTACCATAAATGGTAGTGTCGTCAGCATAAATGTCTACAAATGATGTAAGGATGTGATTTGGAAGATCATTAATGTAGATCAGGAAAAGAGTTGGGCCCAGGATGGACCCCTAATGGACACCGGCATTAATACTGTGAGCTTCTGATTTTTGCCCCTCAACTACTACTCTTATGAACCTATCAGAAAGAAATCATTTAATAATTGAGAAGACATTTCCAGCTATACCATAGCTAGAGATTTTATGAAGTAAACCTTTATGCTATACCCTATCAAAGGCCTTTGATATGTCAAGAGCAATTGCCATAGAAAGGTTGCCTCCGTCGAGAGATTTGCTAATCCTATGAGATATAACTATAAGCACATCTGCTGTAGATCTAGCAGAACGGAAACCATATTGAGTGTCACTAAGAAGGTTATTTTTGTTGAGATGGTTGATTACTTCTGTATTTAACACAGATTCCAGCAACTTACTCATGACGCACAGGAGACTTATTGGCCTGTACTGAGAGGGGGATGAGCGATCACCTGAATTCTTAAATACAGGGCATACTGATGAGATTTTTCAGGGAGATGGGAAACTATTCTCTTTAAGACAACGTTTAAACAGTTTTGTAAGTATGGGCGCTAGTTCAGGTTGAAGTTTTTTGAGTACTATAATTGGAATACCGTCAGGGCCAGTTGCTTTACTGGAATCAAGGTTTTTGATTAACTTGGCAACATCACGTACAGATATACGTATATCACATAGCGTGTTTTCTGATACAGGAGGAAATATTGGGGGTTGGCGGCCTTGATCGCAAAGGGTAGAATTAGCTGCAAAGTTCTTGACAAAGAGTTTGGCTTTGTCTAATGCTGACGAGATTACCTCAGGTCCATTGATAATAGTTGGGATGGAGCACACGCTTCTGTTCAGGATTCTGTTTGCTATTTGCCAAAACTGGTGGGAACCAAGCCGCTGCTCAGCTACTTTGGACTTAACAGATTAAGCATGCAACTCTCTTGCGTTCTTTATTACTTTCTTACAATGGTTGCTGGCAGTCCTGAAAGCGGCTTTAGTTTCCATACATCTATTACGTGGGAAACAGTGGAAAAAGTGATGTCTGTGCACAATGGCAGCAGCACATTCTGGAGAGAACCATGGCTGGCTGTTAGATTTTTGCTGAAACTTTTTTGCCCCCAGTTCATCAGGATGTTTTGCCAGCACCCTGACATGCCTCAAAATCTCCATCTCCATGGTTTCAATCTCACTCATTCGCTGCAACTCCATAGAGATGTGGTCAGGAAAACCACTCATGACAGCCAGCTTAACAGTATTCTTAAGGCTACGCCCCATATATCCAGTCAATCCTATAAAATGCCTTATTTCTGCCGCATACACATCCACTGATTCCCGGGTCCAGGCAATGTTTTTGAGCTTATTATGCACCTCAAAAACACTCCAAATGTCATTAATTTACTCTCGATATTCTCAGCAATAGTCTGGTCTTTTTCTCCCATTTCCAGGTAGACTTTTTTCTCCCATTTCTAGGTAAACTTTTCTTTTACTAATACCATTAGGAAAGGTATGAATCTATATCCAGCTATGGATTAAATAGTTGGGTAGATTAGACTTAGGTTTCAACCTTACTTGTACAAGTTGTCTAGAAGATAGAAAACTCTACTTATTTCAAGATTGTTTCCAGCCGTTCTGGACTCCTTTTTGCCACTGGACTCAAGCAATGCTGGTTCAGATGTATGCTTAAGGTTGTTTTATGATAAATTCTCGATGTATGCTTAAGGTTGTTTTATGATAAATTTTCGAGAATATGACCCCCCCCCCCATTGTTGTTAGTAATAGGCACACATTCTTAATTGGTAGTTTCATTTCCAACTTTACAATAAACATTACAATTATTTTATAAATTGATCAGGTTAATAACTTCATCAATATTTTTAGTATACGGCATAATAAAAAGAAGTGTATCTTAAGACTCTGTGGACCATCTGGGCATCTTTGCTTGCTAGCTTGAATCTTGTAACGACTAAAGCTGCAGCACTTAACGTTCTGGTTTTGATTCTATTGTATACTACCCAAGACATATTGCTTTATAACTTTGGAAATCATTACTATATATGGATAATAATCAATAGATAATTGGCTCTATAATGATAAATAAGAAATATACATGAATAAAAAAAAGTAATATTTATGTGTATTCTACGACTGAGCAAAGCTGTGCGGCCTGATAGTAGTGTCATAAAAGTAGAATGCAATTATCACAAAACAATTATTTCCACTCTTATATTACTTTGTGTGTGTATGTGAGTTCCTTCCTCATAAGGTTCCGAAATGGCTAAGCCTATCGTTTGCAAATTTCACACATACTTATATGTTTTGCACAGAAAATCACCTGATAAGTATTGAAAAGCGACAAAATACGATCTTAAAAATAGTCTTTCTTTTTTATAGATAAAAAAGAAGAATTTTTACAGGGGTATATTTTACATTACACCGGGCAAGGGAAATAATAAATCTCAGCAAATCATTTCTTCTTAAAAAACAAGCATATTTATTATCACCTTGAGATATAGATGAGTGGTAGAGCATTAGACTACAAATTGAATAATCCCCTGTTCAAGCCCGGATGAATTCAATTTATGATAAAAGAAGAGGTATCATTTAAAATCGCTGTAAATCATTTCTTCATTTTCATATTTTAAAACTAAACATTAATCAGAAGTGATCTTTCCAGGGCATTCATCATCAATCGCAAATATCAGCTGACATGATATTGTAAACAAACATTTGATGAATGACATTATCATTATTAGTTTTTTGGGGAATCATCCACTGGACAAATTATTTCTTGTAATTGCACGAGCCTTTTTTAGTCTCACACAAAAACATGCGTTCACATCTCAAGCTATATTACTTGTCATATACATACGCACACACAAACATATGCGCGCACGTCCACACATGTACATATATTCAGGTTCGTGTACATACACTCACATTCACGTGTATACACACACACATGCTAACGTACGCACATGTACGCACACATGGACAAGGTCACTTCCCTTTGAAAGGAAATCCGCACATACGCAAAAGACCACTGGAAACAAGTATAAAAGCAAGAGCAATAAGCAGCATCTTCCTTTTCAGACCAGCTTCCTAGCTGGGTGGTGTACGGACCGACAGCGTGCCTTTTCGGCATGCACGCGCACGTGCGTACCTCACGCCACTTGCTACTATGTGGGACAAAAAGCCAACAGACAGTATGTACACTTTATATGCTTTCTCTCTCCATGAACTGGATTGACATTCTCACTCTTTCTCTCTCTATCTACTACTTGTGCCAGAGAACACCACCGCGTAGCTGACTGCTAACATGGCGCACAGTTTAACTGATGTCAACCCTCTATCTTTTTCTTTGTCTACACGCTGGACTATCATTCCCATTTTCCACTACATCACTCACTTCTCTTCCCACGCGCGAACAAACGATAGTGACCCGAACATGAGATGAACACACATTTCCTTTTTCCTTCTATCCTACCAACCCCGCAACAAACGATGGTTACACCCGCGCGGACATGAACACGTGTTATATCTAAAACATTCATTCTTTCAACAGTAAATAAACGACACGTTTATCTATTCCAGCAATTGAGTCTTTGTTTCATTCATTCCATTCGTTTCATTATTTTCTTTTGTAACAGGATTAGGATTTATATAACCTAGTCCTCTACATAATGCATAATAATCAATAGAGGATCGATTCTATAATAATACATATGCAATCTGCATAAATTAAAATATCATGTTAAGGTATATTGTATGACCGGGCAATGCCAGGCATCCAGCTAGTAATGCTTATAAACTGAATTGCTTTCAACCTTCTCCACAAAGAAAATGGAGGAACATTGTTCTTTCTGAGGGCTTTCATTTTTCACAAAGTTAATTTTTATGAGCAAAGAGAGAAGACTTTATCTTAATAATTGCGTCTTCCCCTCTACCTACTCACTTCTTTCTGTTTTACTCTTTGTTTTTCTTTTTTCTTTTTTTCATCTTCTTATTCGTTATCTCTTCTATCCTTTCTTCATAACATGAAATAAGTTGGGCATATGTACTTTCACTTTTATTATATAGCTACATTATGTGTAAAAAGCCTTCATGTTTTGTAAATTGCTTTCCAGGTGATGATTGGCACACCTACCAAACACAAACTGATTCCAGTTATCACATCCTCCCAAGTACAAGGATGACCATTTCCTTGTTTAATAGTGTCAAACCAGATTACAAACAACTACCTCAGTAAGTAACAACACCCTGTATTTATGACTGCTATAAATAACAGTTCAACAAAACATTTTCAATCTCATTAATGAGATCACTATTGTACTAAAATATTTAGTAGACATTAAATAAAAAATAATTCAAACTATTTTTCTTTTATTGAAAGACCATTGATTTCTCAAACAATAAAAAAAAAATTATTTGAGTAAACAATTACAAGAATATTAAATGTCAACTTCATACTCGTAAGTTAAATTTTATATTAAGACTATTCAACATTACAAAGATATATGTGTGTACCAGATGCATGTAAACATCCTTTTTTGATAAATGTGTCCTATTAATTTCAGTGTCATGTGCCGGGAAATAAGATAATCATATCTATATGTTATGGTTTAAAGTGAACGATTAATTACAATAATTAATTAATAATACATGTGCTAAAAAGGAAAAAAAGAAGAAAGACAATTTTAATGAAAAAGATTAATTGTATTAAAATTATATACAATGTGTATTTTGAATTAAACATTGACTGATCAGGATGAAATCATCTACTTATGGAAGAATAAGTTCAAGTTAGGTGAGGTAGGTAACATTTGATGTCTTGCAGCTGTGTTTTTAGTCAAGGCTAAAAAGAAACTGAGATTTTGAACCAGATGTGTCTGCTCGGCTTTGCTCGGAACATGACATCAACCGCACGGATTTGCCTATAATCTGACATAAGACGTCGATCAGCCAATCACAATGCAGAGCAACGAGCAGACAACTTTAGTGTAACTATTGGAAGATAAAATAAAAAATCTAGATGTTAGATGGAAAGCATGAAAACTAACAGAATTAAACTAACTAAATGCATTTATCAATGTTAGACAAACAACTGCAGATACTTGAACAAGTAGTTGATTTTTGTCAAGATAAAATATTGGATCCCAAAAGAATTGCATTACATGCGGCATTAGATGTATCATTGTAAAGAGAGGCTCTGTAAGCAACAAATGTGGCTGGAGGGGCACAAACCCTTTCTTAAAATATGTCACATGATTTTGAATTGATTGATTCTAGAAGTGATAGTACAGTCTAAGAACTTGGGTATTGTAGTCAATTTCTCCTTTACTTTTATTGCCCAATGCATTCAGGTAGCAAATAAATCCCCTTCCCTCACCAATCACTGGTGCATTGTGACTTGAACGATTTGTGGAACCGAAGAGCAGAGAAAGCATCATGTATACATTGAATTTTGTGGATGATTATTTCAGGTTAATAATGGTCTGTTTAAGAACAAATCTGATGCCCTGCTAGCAACTAAAAAATATTTAGCTGATATAGCCCCTTACGCTGCAGTAAAGTGTATTCATTCAGACAATGGAACGGAATTTACTTTGAATAAATTAGCTATAGCATCGAACATGAGAAATCACCCCCACCCCCATTCACCTCACCAAAACGAAACTGCTGAAAGATCATGGAAGACCCTATTTGAAATAGCAAGATGTCTACTTATTGAATGAACCAAAACTCTCCAAAAACTTATGGACATATGGCAGTAATGGCCACTGCATATATATGTAATCAGTCTTTTAATAAAAGACTATTCAAAATCCCATATGAAGTGTTCAGCGGTAAAAACAAAACAAACTTGAGTAGAATGCATATATTTGGTTCAACTTGTTCCACATTTATAGATAAGAAAAGCAAATTAAATATCCAGCATGACTGAGGTATATTTCTAGATAGAGAAAGTCCAACTTACCTAGTATTTTTTTCAGACAAAAATACAATAAAAAGAATCTGATGTGTAAAATTCACAGATATGTTTGATTTCAAAAATGATAATCTATTATACAAAGAAGACGAATTAATAGTTCCCCAAATTCATACATTAGGTGATGACAATGAAGTTGATGCTGATACAGACAAAAATTAAAACTAAATGACTTTCCTTTTTTTTATTATTTTTACTTGTTTTAATTTGTTTATTTTACACATTTATGCATTTATTTATTGTGAACAAAATTGACATTAAAACTGAAAAGACTTTCTCATTATATCAAAAACGGGCTTGCAATATTTTTGATACAACTAGTAAGGTATAATTAAAAAAAATTGGAAGATTTTATTTATAGGCAGGGTAATAGGAATTGACCAATCAAATGGAACCACACTCAATCAGAAATCGGAATCACTCAATAAAATATTTTAGAATTCTCATACATAATGTTTTCTGCCCACATGAGAAGGCATTTTGCTCTTCGTCTGCAAACTTTTACATGATTTGTATAGATTAGCTACTATTCTTCATCTCATGACATATACAGATTAGTTATCTGCTGAAAATGTTATTCTTCATCTCATAACTTTATACAGAACAAATTAATTAATGATTTATTATTTATAATTTTTTTTCAGACAAAAACTTGTGACAACTCTTCCCTCCATCAAAGTGAACATTTCTGATGAACGCTTGTTGACGTTGGTGTCTTTTTTCAATCATTTCCCACTTCCTAGCAGCACCAGTATGGTCACAATAATTGATGACACAGTGGATGGCAATAATTTTAGTACTACACTAGTAAGATTTATTTTTTATTTTATCTTTATATATTTTAATATTATATATTTAAGTTGGAAGTATAAGGAATATTATTGAAAACCCAGCTTTTTATTAGGTTGACAAGAAAGTTCTTGCAGTTTTTAACTTTTGAATTCAAATGAACATATCTCGGCTCAAACAAAAATTTATTAATCAAAATAAGCACCATACGAATAAACACACTTTTGCTAATGCAGAACAAGTATTTATGCCAATTAACATTAAAATCTTGTGTTTTGGTGGTGATGAAGTTGCTTAAGGGGTTTTTGATATCACTTAAGTTTTTGAAGCATTTCTTACACAGAAAGTTGTCGAGATGCTTGAAAATGTGATAGTGATAGGTGAGAGGTTTGGAGAGTATGGCGGATAAGGTAGAGTTTCGTGGTCTAATTCGTTTAACTTTAGCAACATGTGGTCAGGCATTGTCATGGAGGAGAATTGGGCTTTTTCTGTTGACTAATGCTGGGTGTTGTCAAAATTACTGATGCATTTCATCCATTTGTTGACAGTACTTCTGCTCCATAATGGTTTCACCTGCATTACAAAAAACATTAATGGATGAGACCGGTTGCAGACCACTAAACAGTCAGCATGACCTTCTTTTGGTGCAACTCTGGCTTCAGGAAGTGTCATGGAGCTTCGTCGGTGTCTGACGACTGAGCTGAGAATCACCAGTTGTCATAAAGAACCTTTTCATTGTGAGTCACAACCTGGTCAAGAAATGGGTTGTTCTTGTTGCATAAAAGAAGAGAAGATGACACTTCATAATGATATTTCTTTTGGTTGTCGTTCAATTCAAGAGGCACCCAGTTATCAAGTTTTATTGTTTTTTCAATCTCTCTCAAGTGGTTATAAATCGTTGTATATGTTATGTCTAATTTAGAAGCAATTTCTTGAAAAGCTGTGCATGGATTGGCTTTGACTAAAACTCTTAATTGATTGTTGTCAACATCCGATGGCTGACCACTATGCACATCATCTTCAAGACTCTTGTCATTGCCATAAAAATTTCTTAAACCACCATTGTGCTGTACATTCAATAGTGGTCCTTGTGCCAAACACTTCATTGATATCATGAGCTGTTTTGGCAACTTTTTAGGCTAGCTTGAATTGAAATAAAAAAATTGTGCAAACTTGCTTTTTTTTCTATCTTGTATACAGTATTCTGAAAAGACATAATTGTTTTAAAACGATTGCAATTTAAACGATTAGATAGAACGAAAAACATTCTTTAAAATAATATATAAAGCAAAGGTATTATAATGAAAACTTATTTGAAAATACATCATTTGAAATCAATCTTAAAAATTTTGCAAGATTCTTCTTGTCAACGTAATAATGAATGTATAATTCTGCTTCTAATGCTCCTAATAAATATTCATAAGAGTTTGAAAACCGTTTTTATGTTATTATATTTCTTTAGGTGAACAAAACTTGAAATGAGTCCTCCCCCTTCACTTTAAACTTTAAATAGACTCAACACAAACATAGGCAATCAAAAAAAATGTACTAACATAAAAGCCATTTGCCAGATCATAGTAGACTGTCATGGTCGTGTATGATAATGATAATAATAATGCTCTGCTGGATAAGTATGAATAAAACTAGGTCATTGGGCAGGCTTATTGCCACCTAAATTCCAGTGAAGACTAATGATCGTTACCAATGAGAAATCAATGGTAAGTGGATGTTGTGATAATGCAAATCCTTCTGCAAAGGTTATCGATAGAGATGGAGTGTAGTGGAAATCTGGGGAGACTTGTTGCCACTCAGATTCCAGAAGCTGTTTTCAAAGAGAAATATTTGATGATGGCCTGTATGACTACTACTACTGAGTAAAAACAATAATAATGATAACTATAATTATTATTGTTATTATTCTATTATTATTTTTTTAAATTTATTTTTTCTCACTCATAATAATGGGTTGTATTCCCTGGAGTCTGCATGACAAGTTTCTCCTGATTTCCAGTATTCTACACATCTTTCGATAACCATTACAAATGCTTTGCATTATCATGAAAGCCACTTTTGATTAATATTTCATTGGCAACAACCATTGATCTTATTTAGACTTTTAAGTGGCAATAAGTGTTTACAAGGTCCCAATTTTCTCTGCACTCTTTCAGTGAAGGCTGATTAGTGCTCTTGCTTCTCGGTCTTCCATCCTCCTTGATCTGTCATGACTATTTTATATGATATCAACTGTGGTTGATGCCATTATTATTATTTTATTTCTTTTTGCTACTCACTAGTTCTCATTATCAGTGTTTGAATGACAACTAGATTTCCAGTACGCGCAGCTGTTTCCCAACATATTTTTGTTGATCAAATGGAGGGAGAAAGTGGTCAGATTATAATATTTTTTCTTATATATTCATTCAAAAAGATATGAGCACTTTATTTTATTCCAAGTAAATGAGAAAAAACTGTATTCATTCTGTATTTATGAATCCTTCTGTCATTTATCTGTGAATTTATTCTATTCAGATTAGATTATGTTCTAAACTTGATGAAATATCATTGGATATATGAATTGTATAATAATGTATGTGTTATGAGGTAAGATGATCTACTACAGAAATAATGGACTTACCCAGAGACTACAAATATAGTTACATCTAAACATCAATTAAACAATTTGTGGCAGTTATGGCCCCAAAATCATATCGTCTATAACATACTTTTACTGACACGCTTCTGTTGCAACGAGATCAGGCTGTCTGAAGATGGCTTCCTGGCTCAAATGCACTTACATTAACACGTTCTTGTTTTTTAACTCTTTGCACAACTAAATCATATTCTGCAAAACTCAAAACAAAAACAAGTCCCTCCCTTCCTTCCATTTTTCTTTTTCCACTCCCACGTCCTTACTGGCTTCCTTACTCAAAACACACCAACCAAGAATATTATAAACCCTTTCCCTTTGCAGAACTAAATCATGTTCTGCAGGGCCGGAAAAAAAAACAGCAAAATCCACTACAAGTCTTTACTCTTATCTCTATCTTATCCTACAAAATCAGTAAATCGGAACCCATGAATAAATATAGGAAAATGTAAACAACTCAAAGTATAAAACTTCTTTTTTTCTCTGCCCTGTCGGTAGAACATCAGAATAAGCAGAGTGCCCCCCCCCCTGGCAGAGGGTAAAAATCACTCAATGAGGCAACCAGTTAGCTGTGAGTTGCTACCCATAACACTTTAAAATGTGATCCTGGTAATTGAGCTGACCTAGGCCTTGGTGCATAGAAGTTTAGGTACTGCAAAACATCACTTCAGCTCTTACTTTGGCTAGATGAGCAATCCAACCAATTAGCCAGTCACGCCAAAACCTAGCACTTACACTCAAAATGCCAGCAACCATAACAAAGAACAAAACTCAAAGGTACTTCACTATCTTTTTCTCTATCAACCAAAAATAGGCAAGTATTAATTAAGTGCTAGAAGGCAGTAGCAAGGGTCAATCTATTGGTAGGCCCAGAACTCAACATGTCATCTGAACATGTATTTTTGAGGACATAATGAACAAGAAATAGAAAGTGCTTGAGAACTCCCTTACTGAAAGAGTATATCCTCTATGTAGCTCCAACATGCTCAAGGCGAATGCGCTTTCCCCTTACTATGCCTCAATTTTGGACTCTGAGGTGGGAGCATGGTTGCTGAAAAATAAATCCCAAAGTCCATGGCTGAAAAAAATACTTCCCCTTCAAAACCCTTTAAAGAAACCATTCTAATGACTCTGATCTCTCTAGCTCAGACGATGAAAAAAGATCCAAAACTAGGAAACTCATACCACCTACATGCAAAGGAAACTCCTTGAGTGTGCTAGTTATTGAGTTAACAGAAAAAGAAAAGATTGGAGACTTATCACATTTTTTAATACAAAAAATATTATCAACAAAAAGTAAACCTAAAACAATTAAAAAAAATAAAAGATGGAAATTTATTTGTTGAAGTAACTAATTATAAAGATGCTCTTTCTCGACTTAAAATGGAGAATTTTCATGAATATAAGTGTAAAGTCTTTCCATATGAAAGACTAAATACTTCAAAAGGAGTGATTCAAAGTGCAAGATATCATTAGCAACGGATGAAAAAGTAAAAACTGAATTGAAAAAACAAGGAGTGATCAACATAAAAAGACGCAATAAAATAATAACTACTAATTTCAACCCAAAGAAATCAAGATCAGCTACTTAAATGGAAAAGTAGATCCATCCATTCCAGCTCCATTAAGGTGTTTTAACTGCCAAAAATATGGATATCAAAAAGAAGTCTGTAAAGGGAAAAGAATATGTGGAAAATGCGGCAACAGAGGCCAGACCACACTGAAGAAGGTGACATGTGCTAACTGCAAATAAGATCATCATCCCGTCTTCTCTAAAATATGTAAAACATATAAAAAAGAAAAAGAAGTAATGGAAGTAAAGTACAAAAAAACATAACTTTCCCAGAAAATAGTTGATACGTACTTGAAAGACAACACATATGCTGAGACAACAAAAATGACAACTAAACCATGCCAAAAATGGTAGGATCCTTCTACTGCTCCAGAAGATATCTCATTGTTGATGCAATTCTCTATCTATATAAAAGCCAAGTACGTCCAAGGATGGAGTACTGCTTCCACATCTGGGCAAGAGCTGCTAAAAACAGCCTATCCTGCCTTGACAGAGTACAAAATAGACTTTGTGGCTTAGTAGGTGATGCCCTTTTCTTTCCCCTGCAACCTCTCTCCCACAGAAGAGACATTGCAAGCCTGTCTTTATTTTATCATTACTTCCATGGCAAGTGCTCATCTGAGCTCCAATCTCTGGTCCCACCTTGGCAATCTTTCATGAAAAACACCTGTCCAGCTGAAACCACTGTCAATAATTTTCCCCATTCTTTATCCGTGCCTAAATCAAAACGTAGATTCCATGAACAAAGCTTCTTTCTTAGAAGTGCACACCTATGGAACTCTCTTCCATTTGCCTGTTTCTCACCTGACTACAACTTGGATGTCTCCAAGTCCAACATAAACAAATTCCTGATAAATCGCCCCCCTTAAGTAAGACACTTCATCAAATCTCCATTACTAACGATTACTACGATATTATCCCATTGATTACTGTACACGCAATAATCCTTATCCCCGATTGGCTTCAGGATTGGCTTTATTTCATGTAAAAAAAACATTAAAGAATGGACAGAATTTCAAAATAGTCTAAAAGAAAAATACTCAACTCTGGATAACAAAACAATAGAAATAATAAATCCAAACAAAGAAAATAAGATTACAAGAGAAATGTTAAAAAGAATATCACAGAAAACAACAAAACAATCACCAGAAACTAATAAAAATATAATCAATGATAAAACAGCAAATAAAGAACGCTCCAGAAAACAGATTTCAAATATTAGAAAAAATTAAACCAAAAACACCATGGATAAAAAAAGGAAACAAACACAATTAATCAAAAAAATGAACAAGAAACCAAAACAACAACATCCCCAGAATCAGAAAGACCTCCAGATCTAAACAAAAAAAAAGAAAAAAATCAGTAAAACACTTCACTAAAGACAAAAACTCTGACAAAAGCAAAACATTTCACCAAAGACACAAACTCCAACCAAAGATAAACCCTCTACTTCTAAAGAGATGGAAATAGAGGAAAATTAAATAACCTCATGGATAGCAATTAAAAAAACAATAAATCTGGAATGGAATTGTTGTGGAATAAAATCTAATTATAATGAACTACTTATACTTATTTCACTATTAAACCCAGCCATTGTCTGCTTACAAGAAACCTTCCTAAAAAGCAAAAGCAATTTTAAAACACCAAACTATGAACAATACAACTATTTCCATAACACAGACCTTCATGCTAATGGAGGCACCTCAATTCTTGTAAGGAATGACATACCTCAAAGTAATTTCTCTGTCAAAACAAATCCCCAAGCAATCACAACTCAAGTCACATTACACAAAACAATCACAATCTGCTCAATATACCTCCCCTCTAGGAACCAATAAATGAAAATTTAATAAAACAACTACCTTTTACCTCCTAGTAGACTTTAACTGCCACAGTACGCTATGGGTAGGTAAAGTCACAAACTCAAAAGGAAATAAAATTGAACAAATAATTAACAAAAATGACTTATGCCTCCTCAATCAAAAAAATCCCATATACTAATATCCAACATACGGATCAACTAGTGCCATTGATCTTACCATGTACAATCCATCGAGCTTCTTGGATTACACATGGAGCACCTACAAAGAACCATGTGGAAGTGATCACTACCCTATTATAATCAATTACAATAACTCCATCCAAAAGCACATACCCAGATGGCATACAAACAAAGCCAACTCGGCCAAATTCAAAGAACTTTGTTCACTACAATTAACAGAACATCAAATCCAAACAATGGAAGAATTCACCAAAGTACTCATAAAAATAGCAAAAACAAACAAATGGTTTAATCCAGAATGTGAAACAGTTATCAGACTGAGAAAATTTAAAAAACAACTTACCAATAACTCAGTAGAATACAAACACCAAAGAACTTAAAGTCGAAAAATAAAGAATCCAAAAGAATTAGCTGGCAACAACTTGTTAACAATATCAACATCACCACCAAACCCAAAATAATCTGGAAGATGATTAAGAAAATATCCAGAAAATATAATCCTAACCCAATCAAATGTCTCCTCACAAAAAACAGAAAATAACTGAAAAAAAATATTGCCAACACACTAGCTGAAACTTTTTCCAAAAATTTGTCAGAACACTAGAATAAACAATGTCAAATGCTTAAGAAACATAAACTTTAACTCCAAAAACCAAGAGGTTACAATGAAAACTTCTCATTCATTGAACTAGAAACCGCCATAGAAAAATCCCACAACTCGGCCGTAGGACCAGATGATGTGCACTACAGTTTCCTTAAACAAATCCTGTCCGAATCATTTAAACTCCTTCTCCAAATTTATAATAAACATTTGAAAAAATAATCAATAATAATTAAAAAAAAACTCAATGTGGATACCAAAAAATCAAGAATGTATAGACCACATCACTAGCCTTGAAAATTACATCAGAGAAGCTTTCATTAATAAAGAAGATGCAACATCTGTTTTTTTTTGTTTTTTTTCGATCTTGAGAAAACATACAAAACTACCTGGAAACACGGTATCATAAAAGATTTCCACAACATTGTACTAAGAGGCAGATTACCTGAATTCATAAAAATCTTCCTAAGAGACAGATCTTTCCAAGTTCGCAGAGACACTTTTTTATCAGACCTGCAGAATCAAGAAGGAGTAGTACCTCAAGGCAGCATATTGTCAACAACTCTCTTCAGCATCAAAATTAACAATATTATAAAAGAACTCTCTCCTGATATACATAGCTCTTTATACGTAGATGACTGCATAATCAGCTACAGATCAAAATACATTCACACCATCAAAAGAAAATTACAACACAACATAAATAAAATTAATAAATGGACAACAAGAAATGGTTTCAAATTTTCCAAAACTAAAACAAAAAGTATCCATTTTTGTAACCAACACAAACTTCATCCTGACCAACCTTACAGATTGAAGGTGGAAAAATTCTATTTGTAAATTAACACAAGCACCTAGGAATTGTTTGGACAAAAAATTAAACTTCATTCCCCATATCAATTACATTAAAACCAAATTTAATAAAATACTACAACTCCTAGGAGTTATCTCCCATACAGACTGAGGAGCCAACAAGAACACACTTCTCAAACTATATAGAGCATTAATCAGATCTAAGACTATGGCAGCTTTATACATCCATCCACCAGAAAGTCATAACTAAAATCCCTCAACACAATATGCCACTCCAGACTAGCACTTGGAGCATTTCAAACCTCCCCTGTAGAAAGCCTATATGCAGAAGTGCATGAAACCTCCCTAATGCTCAGAAACCAAAATTAGGAGCCAACCCCACAAACCCAGCACACAATGGCACTTTAATCCCAAATCGTAAACACATTTCCAACCAAAAAGAAAATACAATCAAAACTTTTGGACTCCGAATAAAACCGATCTCCAAAGAAGCAAATCTACCCATAACCAGAATCCATGAAACTGTCCTACTCAAAACCTCCCTGGAAAATCGTAACCCCCAACATCGATCTAAGTTTAAGTAAACATAAAAAGAAACATAACCATCCAATAACATGAAGATCTCAATAAAATCAAAGAAGAGTATCCAAACCATACACACATCTATACAAATGGATCTAAACAAAATAACACAACAGCTAGTGCAGCAATACTCAACAAATAACCAAAAATATCAAGCAAACCTCCCAAAAGAAAGATCAATTTTCAGTGTCAAAATACATGCTCTAATCCTTGCTCTCAGTCTAGCCTCCAACAACATTTATGATCCTTTCAGACACCCAATCTATTTTAATAGTCAAAGGTAACAAATTAGCAGATTCAGCAGCAAGAACTGCCATAGACCTCCCAATTGATGTAAATTTTAATATTCTATACACAGATCTTAAGACATATCAACACATACACAAAAAAGAAATGGCACAATTACTGGAATGAATATCCTAAAAACAAACTTCACGAAATAATATCAAAAGTGAAAAAACAAAAACAAAATACAAAACTAAATAGAAAAAGAAGTCAAACTAAAAAGAAATAAAATAAGCCATACACATTTAAACCACTCATATCTCCTAAAAAAGAGAGCCAACCAATTTGTATTCCTTGTCAAACGCCACTAATAATAAAACGTATACTAATTGAAATGCAATGGTTTTGTAACAAGGAATAATTTCTACAAAGAAAAAATATGAAGGATCTATTCGATAAAAACAATCCGCACATCATACTTTCATATCTTAAAAATTTGGTCTATCAAAAAAATTAATAAGAATTCACATATACAACAGCCAGAGCAGGAGGCAAAGACATCCTGAACCCATATAGACACTCGGCATAAAATAACCCAAAGGGTTGACATGCCATAAAACTCAACAAAACAAACAAACTTTTACACTTTTATCAACCTACAAGACTACAACAATATGTAAGGAATGACTATAATAATATTGTTTAATTAAATTATTTTCATGTGTTTGTTGGTAAAATGACAGCCAATCAATGGTATAAAAACAACAATAATCCTAATATGAAAGTAATGATATTTGCTTTCAGAAGAACTCTATTATTGTTTGTAGTTTGCTTATTCTAGTGATAATAAAGTGGGCTTTTTCATCATTTAAGTAAATGTAGATTTTTCTTAATATTTATATGATTACAATCTGTTTTCTTTTACATGAGTTTAGCCTTATCTGTGGAGTAATTAATATATTATCCAATCGAAACACTTTTATGTGGGAGGTAACACTGCTGAACTTTTTTCATTTCATTTCTTTTTTTCATTCCATTATTCATTATTGACATTTTGTAATGAAAAATTGAGGTGCCAAGGCGACCGCATCTGGTATCAAAGCCAGTTAGTTAAAAAAATAAACATATACTACATTCAAATATTTGTCATGATATAAATCTTAATTTTGAGTATGAATATTATTACCCATTTTGTTTCCATCTGTATTTCAGTTTCATTCAATTGTAAGCATCACCTCTCTTTTCAAACAGGATTCAAAAGACATCCAACCAGAGATTGATGTTGTCACTCTCCGTCGTGTACGTTACTCAGTATTAGGCAGAAATGTGATACCCAAATCTAGTAATACACCTTCCGATGTGCTTTCACCAGAAGAATATTTAAACAGACAGAATAGCCGTGAGTTTTTCCTTTTTATTAAATTAATCATTAATTAGATCCATTCATAGTATTATTAGTTCCATTTTATGGGGTCATATTTTTTTCTAGAATAAAATGTTGATAATTAGTGATTTAATTTGAAAAATAATTTTAAAAAAAAGATGCATATCTAAAATTACTCTGTTCTATGTTATAATTAATTAAATTTATTAATTTTTAATTTTTTCATAAATTTTAGATTTTCTTCTTTAGAAAACATGTTAAAATGAGTGTAAATAGATGACTTGGAATTTCTAATATAAGATTAAAGTTCTGATTTATCGTTTTTGTCAATAGATTTGGCTATACCTACTCTCATATTATAAATGAATTATAGAATGATGCTTTAATAATTTGACAGAAAAAATTATAAATTAATCAAGGTGATATAATAAAAATATGCATAAAATAAATTACCATGGTTTAAAAAAATGTCCCTTCTACAAAATTTTTCACTAAGCTTATATATATGTACTAGCAGTTCAACCCAGCTTTGATCAAGCCCTATGTACTGCTCATAACTTTATGTGCATGTGTATGTATGTGTGTGTGTATATATATATATATATATATATATATATATATATATATATATATATATATATATATATATATATATTTATTAAGTTTTACTCATATCAAGGTAACCTACATCTAAAATTTCAAGTGTTTACACCAAAATTGGTGGAAGAGTTTGGTAGAATCACTTTTAACTTTGACCTCTTAGCCCAATTTTCACCCAAAAACTGATAAAAAAGCTTGTTGCATGTCTGAATACCCTTTATGTAATATTTCAAATGTTTAGACCCAAAATATTCTAGAGACCACAAAGTTCAAATCTTTTGAATTTTGACCTCTTGATAGCCAAATTTTCGGCCAATAATCAATTAAAAAGCTTGCCTTATGTCTGAATACACTTTACATAAAATTTCAAATGTTTAGACCAAAAATTGGCAACATTTATTGTTTTAGACTCAAATCAAGTTAAAAAGTTTGATCCATATCCAAGAAACATATATCTAAAATTTCAAGTGTTTAGACCCAAAATTGGTGGAGGAGTTTGGTAGAGTTTTCAAAGGTCAAATCGTTGGACAGCCAAATTATTGGCTGTAAACCAATTAAAGAGATTTTCCCAAATCTCAGTACGTCTTATGTCAAATCTCGAGTCTGTAGAATGAGAATTAACAGAGTAATTTGGTAGGGAAATGTACACACAGACAGACAATTTCACTTTTATAGATATATAGATTTTGCTTTATATTAATGTCATTCATCTCCTTTAAACTACTTTTAAATGAATATATGTTGCGAGTTGCATCATGAGTGGAAAAGATTAAAAAAATAAGCAGAAATTCTAAGGAGGAAATTATCCACATGTGTGTTCGATAGAGAGAAGAAATCTTTACTAAACACAAGCAAGGGATTATGGGATTATTTACAAACAAAAGGAGATAATATAAATGACGAGTTATCGGACTTTCAACACCTCCACTTGCTCTTAAAATGTTATTGTGTGGTTTTTATTTTATTTTATCTATTTTTTTTTTTTAATGTGTAAGAGGATCATATCAGTAAAATCAGAATAAAAGTTCTTAAAATTTTTCTAGTTTTGCTCGAATTGGTTTTGTCATAATGTCAGCTAGCATATCTGTTGTGGGACAATAAATTATTTATATACTCTTGTTATTTAGAGCATCCCTGATAAAATGGTATTTTATATCTATATGCTTACACTTTTGTCAGTGTACAGGAAAGCACTTTGATTATCCTTAAATATCTTAATGGGGACATATTTTTGATGTGAGTACATTTCTGTGAGTAGCTGTGTGAGGTACATTCCTTCTTAGGTAGTTTTTGCTAGTGCCATGTATTCAACTTTGCACGTAGATAACACAACCGTGGGTTATTTTTTTGATTTCCAGGAAATATGTGGGCCATTTTGGCTTAAACTGAAACAATACTCAGACGTGCTTCATCTATTGTGTTGGTCCGATGCCCAGTCAGCATCGCTGTATACAATTAGCTGGAGTTGATAATGCGTTTTTGTGTAGTATAGGTAGTACTGCGTAGTGCCCTCTATGTACCTCAGTACATGTTTGCCTGTTGTCCAATACTGTTCATGTAGTTCGGATAGATGTTGTGATAGTTTTCTGACAATATAATTCAGATCTGGTCGAGTACAGATCGTCAAGTAAATTAAACTACTGATGACTTCACAATATTTTCTAGGGTTGATTATGTCATCAGAGTTATTGATTGAATTCAACTTTTGTTCACATGGTGTTTTCCTGGGTTTACAGTCAAACATGTTTGTTTGGGACAGGACGTCTGCAGTGTTTTAGACGATCCCGTCCCCATGTAGGTAATGGTGGAATGGATGTATTTAATGGTAGAGGAATTGAAAAGACGAAAGGTCGCATAATGAAGACGAAAATATACCGTTATATATCAACAAAACAAATGCAATTTATTTGCATAAATATACAGGAAAGAGTGATAGAAATGATAGGAAGAATAAGAGCTCATTGAGAGATGAGTACCGTTACTTGCGGTTGACTGGCTAGTCAGGAACGCGGTGGTGGCTCATAGCTCCACCGGAGCGGTGTTTGTCACATGTTGACTGTTTGAGTGTTCAGCAGAAAAGAGAGTGAAATATGAGAAACAGGAAGTGACGTAGGTAGGTCGCTCTTCTGAGTTAAAGGGCGACAATCGAGTTAGGCTGAGAGTGTTCAACCGTGGCCTTCGTTATAAAGATGGCCGGCCAGCTGAAAAAATGACGTCATCGCCGAGGTCCCAACAAGCAAGATATGTGGAACTCTTAGACTGTCAATAATGAACAGTAATTTTTACAGACAGCGTTACAAAACTTCAAAATTGGATTAAAATAAAGAAAGAACACGATGATTTATACTGAAACTCATCTAATATTAATAATAAAAAAATTAAAAAAAAAAACACAAGTTATTTGTTTAAGTATATTAGCAATTGAATATTTCGTTGTATTATAGATTTTAAAGATTAGAATGCGTTCTTTAATTACTTATAAATTACATTTTAAAAAGTGAAGGAACACGATTTGATTTGAAATAAACTTGAAGTTTATTTAATATAATTAAATGAAAATTATGCATGTAAGATTATGAATATTTGAAGCAGAACACAAGCAAAACATTTGATATGAGTTAAGACAATAAACAAATATTAAAATAAAACTTTTTTTTTTAAATCAAAATGAATATTTTTTAATCAAAATGAACAATATTTTTTTTAATCAAAATGAATATTTTTTAATCAAAATGAATATTTTTTAATCAAAATGAATATTTTTTAATCAAAATGAACCACAATATTTTTTCAAAATCAAAAACAATATTTTTAATAAATTCATGAAATATTGCACAGTAAAAAAATAATTAACCTAAAGAAAAAATCATTTTTCTTATTTAAGATTATTTCACCACATAACAAAAATAACATGCAAAATCATTTTTTTATATCCATATTTTCAGTTTGTTAAAATACGTGGGTTTGTATTACTGCACACATAGATTCGAAAAAGTTGTCAAAAAACAAATATATAACAAATAAATGTTATCAAAGGCAAGATAAGTTACTTTTCTGCCAAACTGGATATATTTTTTGTGTTTTTATTCAATGTAACATGTTTATTCAGCTCGAAAAACATACAGTGTTTACCGATGTATTCGAAAATTCAAGATGGCGTCTCACACCCTCTTTAACACCGTAAGTTTGGAAAAAGGTGTTATAAATAAAAAACTATTCAAAATACTATTAAAAACCCGCCGAATATATGTCAACCTATGTCACGGTAACATATATTGAGCGAGTTTTTAACAGTATTTTATCCGGTTTTTTATTTATAACATCTTTTCCCACACTTACCGTGTTAAAGAGAGAATCAGACGCCATCTTGAATGTTCCAATACATCGGTAAACACTGTATGGTTTTCGAGCTGAATAAACATGTTACATTGAATAAAAACACGAAAAATATATCCAGTTTGGTAGAAAAGTAACTTATCTTTCCTTTGATAACATTTATTTGTTATATATTTGTTTTTTGACAACTTTTCGAATCTATGTGTACAGTAATACAAACCCGTTACTTTTCTACCAAACTGGATATATTTTTCGTGTTTTTATTCAATGAACATGTTTATTCAGCTCGAAAACCATACAGTGTTTACCGATGTATTGGAACATTCAAGATGGAGTCTGATTCTCTCTTTAACACGGTAAGTTTGGGAAAAGATGTTATAAATAAAAAGCCGGATAAAATACTGTTAAAAACTCGCTCAATGCATGTTACTGTGACATAGGTTGACATATATTTGGCAGGTTTTTAATAGTATGTTGTATAGTTTTTTATATATAACACCTTATCCCAAACTTACCGTATTAAAGAAAGAATCAGACGCCATCTTGAATTTTCGAATACATCGGTAAACACTATGTTTTTCGAGCTGAATAAACATGTTACATTGAATAAAAACACGAAAAATATTTGGTAGAAAAGTAACTTATCTTGCCTTTGATAACATTTATTTGTTATATATTTGTTTTTTGACAACTTTTTCGAATCTATGTGTACAGTAATACAAACCCAATTACGTTAATGAAATGAAATGAAAAGACCACGAGTGAACGCGCGTTTTTTTTTTTTAGTTTGGTTTCATATATATATATATATATATATATATATAAGTATTTTTAAATTTCATCTTTCTCGCTTTAAAAAAAAGTTTGAAAATTTTATCAGCTGGCATAATTTATTTTTAGATATTGAAAAATTTCAGGAAAATTAATTTTTGCTAGATTTTTAAAACACGTGTTTTAAAGAATCGATGTTGTCTCGCATTTTCATTAGTTTTGTATGCTGTAAAAATTTTTTTTTTAATATTAGCAATTTATTTGAAGCTTCTTTTGAATGGTAAAAAATTTAGGATGATAATATTGAATTAAATTATAGTTACATCGTGTTAAATACAGTGGGGGGGGGAGCACGTTAAAACTTACTTTGCTGAATGGAGATGGTGTAAAATCTTTTTTTTTTTTACTGCATTAAGATTCTTTATCTTTCGGAAATGAAAATACTGTCACTTTTTGGTCCTTTATGATAATTTCCTCAGCAATTTGGAACGATGCACCGTGAAGGCATTTTAATAAAAAAAGAAATATTACACTGACTCCAAGACGTTACGAGTGCCTACCGGTGACTACCGGTGTCACTGGTAAGGACTATCCGTGATGACGTCAGCAGATTAAATTATTTTTGCCCACCGGCCATCTTGTCTTTTAAGACGGTCTTGGTTCAACTCCCACAATACTCCCTTTCTAGTTAGCTGGAAGCTAGAGAAAAGAAAATTGGAGAAAAAGCATGCATATATGTGTTTGCGTGTGTGTCCACTGTATAGAGAACGAGAGAGAATTTTTTTATTTATTAAGTAGCAGGGTGTAAGGATAGAGTTGCGATGTTAAAGAATATCAGAAAAAAGTGTTCAAACTTGTACAACTGTGGGATGGTCATAGGAATGACGTTATGAGTTTGAGTGCAAGTGTTGCGGTCATAGACTGTATTGCCATGGAGTCTCTGAAGCGTGCGCAAGGGTCAGTACGGTGGGTTGAAGTTGGTTCGCATTGGTCGCGAATGTGTCGACTACACGCTTACGGTCACAAGTGGGTCTGCGAGGAAATTTGTCCGTCCGTAGAGAGCGGTGTCAACGTTGTTCAGGTGCTTGGGCGTACTCAGTGGGTCGGTACGGTCTGAACGTCCAGGATGAGTGTATCAGTGTGCATGATGCAGCTTACTCATGTTAGCTGGAGAACTTCGGTGAGGTGAGATGAATCGTTGTGAAATCCAGGAGTGTACAGTGTTTGGTGAACATCTTTGTGTTGGTTGTCGCGTTTGTTGCTAAAAAAGGTTGATATCCTGTGAGGTGTTGCTGGAAAGGGTTGATATGCCGTGGAGAGACTTGATGTGCATAACATGACGCTGGAGAGGCTTGTTGTCGCTTTTTCCTTTCCATAATTGTGGAAAACTGGAGTTGAAATAGCGTGAGAGTTGCTATTTGAGTTTTGCAGTGGGCTTGTTGCCACACGTTCTCCATGATGAAATTGAAAGCTGAAATATTTTTTTTGTATTAGCACATGGCAAAAAAATATTTCGATAAAGTGAAGAAAGTTTAAAGTTTTGATACGTAGCTAATTTCTGGTGTTGAAAATACGTGGAAAACATATTGAAATTGCTATTGAAGTTGTTAGGAACCTCGTTTAAATAAGGAAGTAATTTTCGTTCGTTGTAGCAGTGGATGCATGTCGCTGGAGTTACGTCTGTGCTATAGTGTGACGTTCGTTCATTACATGTGCGTAATCATGTCTCTTCATGCGAAGTGTTTCTCGGCTGAGGTAAACAAGAGCGGTGTTTGTCACATGTTGACTGTTTGAGTGTTCAGCAGAAAAGAGAGTGAAATATGAGAAACAGGAAGTGACGTAGGTAGGTCGCTCTTCTGAGTTAAAGGGCGACAATCGAGTTAGGCTGAGAGTGTTCAACTCCCACATGTTTGACCGTTCTAGTATTTTTGTTGCATACTTTTCTTGGCTCATTTGTATCTAGCCTTCAGCTATGTTGAAATCTATCCCTAGAAAATGATGGAGTTTTCTCAGGTCTTTCATTTTGAACTCTGACATTAGCATCTGTTTGGTGATGTTCAGTCAGTCGATGTTATCAGCAACGATAATTAAATCATAATGACTCTTTCTTTATCATTATGACGTATATAGACACAATGATCTACTTGGTACTGGGTAAAGTTATTTTTCATGAGGCGATCATGGAAAGTCCAGTTCCAGTTTCTGCTCAATTATTTTAGGCCATACTGGGATTTGTTTAGCACACAGACTGGTTTTTCGCATGTTTTCTATTTTACTTTAAATCCCTCTGGTTGCTCCACATAAATTTCATAATCAATTGGGGCATGGAGATATGCTGTTTTCATATCCATTTGATTTACGATGAGATCGTACTTTATAGGTATGTGGCACATCATATGTGGCTTTGTAGCTGTAGTTGACGTTGATTAGTGTGTGATCATTTTCGTTCTGAATTACTGTCACATAGTCCTTTAGGAAGTTGGGCTGTTTGCATTCTCGCCTTGGGTATCTTTCAGTATAGCTATCCTCTTTGATGACACTAGCTGACAACATCAGGTCGTTTAGGGTCTTCCATTTTTAAATTTTTCATTAAGTTTCATTGGGAAAGATCCTTATAATCATCACTTGGTGGATAGATTTGTGTGTGTTCATCAATGAAGCATTGTCAATGAATTTAACTTGTCTATATCTATATACTTTTCCATTGTCTGGGTAATAGACTACATATGCTGGGCTGTTTCTGTCATGTCCAATGAAAATTCCTTTTTGGCATTTTGTGTCTAGTTTTCCTCCTTTATTAGACATAATACACCGAGCCAGTGCCTTTTTGAAACATCAGGTTTTCTCCCCATTATTTCATGATAGTCTGCTTTAAACAGTTGTTGAAGCACCTGTTACAGATGTTATAACAGCTTAAGTCCATAATGTTTTGGGTAAGCTGCTTTCCATGATCATGCATCTTGTCATTTCAAATAATTTTTGCTAATTACTCTGGGTGGTTCCATTTTGGTGTGGCAAGTATGGTGCCGAGGTCTTATGTTGTTTTGGCAGAGAAATTTTGGAAGTCGTTTGACTTGAACTCCGAACTATTGTCCGATCTCAGTATTTTTATTTTAGCATAGGGAGAAACATCTGCAATGAATTTTTCAGCAGCAAGTGTAATGTCACTTTTATTTTTGATGAAGTATACGAACACAGCATCAGAGAAATTATCAGTAAATGAAACAGCATATGTGTTTCTGCTAAAATCTGACAGGTCTCTGGGGCCAGCTAGGTATGAGTGGACCAAATATAATACAGTAGTCGCCTGTTCATCAGGGTGTTTATTCCTACTTTGAAAAACTTTCCCTTGAAGACAGATGTCACAATTTTTGCTGCTCATGTCTTTATTTTTTATTTTCATTCAACTGACTACATCAGGTAATTTTGCTAAGTCATCATTGTTACAGTGGCTGAGTATTTTATGCCATGTGTAAATATCAACATTGATGAGGTAGTATAGTCTTTTGTGTACATATATTTTAAATTTTGTACCTTTTTTATGTTTGAGTACATTTTCATTTTCTTTGAAAAATAATCGTTGCTTTGTTTTTAGTTGTGGTTTTTGCAGAAAATATGCCCTGTGGGTAGGCGGGTATAAGGAGCACCATTTTTAAGTAGCTGTGATGCAGTTTCCATTTATGTCTAGTAGGCGTACTTCGGTGTCTTCTCTTTTTAGTATTATATTGCTAGTTTTTGTTCCATCAGCTTACTCTATATAGTGGTTTTCTGATTGGAATGTTTCATCAAAGTTTTTAAATTTCTTTGCATCTCTAATGATATGGAAAGTAGCTCCTGCATCAACTAGTCAACCCATGGGGGATATCGCTTGTGTATGTAGTAGTTTTTCATTTTAAATGCGAATGTATTTTCTTTGCTATCTTCTACCTTTTTCATGGTATCCCTTCATTTATAGCAGCGGGACTCTCTCTTGTGAGTGGTACTTTTTCAATAGTTACACCATGGTTTTCGTTTTTTTGTCATTGTTGGGACAGTTTTTTGATAGATGCCCTTTTTCCATTACACATAAACCACGTGGTGTCTTGGCCATCATGATTATTGCCCCTCATAGTAGTTCATGAAAAAGAGTAAGTTAATTTCATGATGTCGTCACTGCTCGACTAGTCTTTGTGTTGCAACATTTCTTCTTGGTTTGAAATTTCAGGAACATTAGTTCCTTATTGCTGTGGGTTACGTAGGGTCAGAGTGGCTAGATAGTCCTTTTAGTATCATGGCAATGACCAAGGTATCATCCACTTTTGTCCGGTATTCCTGAAAGCTGGTAAAATGGTTTCTGTCTGTATTATATAACCTGTGACTTTCTTTTTGAAAGATTTTAGTTATGTATATGAAAAAATAACCCTTTGCTTTCCTTTTCCTGCATAATATTTCAAGGGTTTTTCTTCCGTTATCTGCAGCTTCTCTCATTAACAGGGATAGACTTTTATCATCTACGAACTGTTCAAGTTTGGCATAAGCTTCTTCATTTCTCTTATTATCATCTCCATCTCGTATGGGATTTACACCCAAGAGAGCGTCTTTTAGACCAGGCATACGAAGATGGCCTAAGAATTTAATTTCTCAAATTTTGTATTTTGCTTCATCTCCGTTGACAGTTTTTTATTATCTCTACCGGGTGCACAACCTTTTGCAAGTTGCATCGTGAGTGGAAGAGATTAAAAGATAAGCAAGAATTCTAAGGAAGAAAAATATCAACTTGGGTGTTCGATAAAGAGAAAAAATCTTTATTAAACATAAACAAGGGATTATGGCATTAACAAACAAAGGGAGATAATAACAAGACAAGAGTTATTGGACTTTAAACAATATACACATATACTAGACTTTTTAGCCTGTTAAAAACTGGCAAAATTTATAGCTTGTTAATTACAATGAATGTTTTATGCCAAACTTCCAGAGTAAATGTGATATTGTGGTAACTAATCCCTATTAATACCTAATTGTATATCAAATAGATACTATAATACTTAGTCCCATACAAAATTTCAGTCAGATCAGTCTAGTAGTTTCTTAGAAAAAGTAGAACAGACAAACAGAATAAGAGAAATATAATATAGATACTAGTCTTTTTAATTTGTTAAAAACGGGCAAAAGTTATAAACTGTTGACTTAGAATAAGTGTTTTATGTCAAATTAATATGGTTCTATTTGTGTTCATTTTTGTATTAAATCTAATCCTTATTTATCAACTGTGCATTGAACAGATACCATAATACTTAGTTTGCTGCATGTTATCATAACAGATGGCCATACACAATTTCAGCCAAATCAGCTCAGTAGTTTCCAAGAAAAATTGTTATGAAGTGGCAGACAAACTAAAAGAAATATGTGTGTGTGATTTTGTAAAATCTCTACTAGATTAAGTTGTTATGAAAATAATATAAGTTTTGTATTAATATTTTATATATTGGATTTTTTTTAACATAAGTTAATAAGATGGAGGTGAGTTATATAGTTGACCTTCACTTCAAACAACAATGAAAACTAAAAAATAAAATAAGAAGAACATTTAGTTACATAGTAATCAAAGAATTTCTTATCTAAAGAATATATAAACTAAATTATTGAACATTGATTTATCTATGAAATACAAGTAATTATTTTCTAATGATATCACATTGATTGATTATTAATCTATTCTTTTTTTATTCTTACAGAAGAATATTATTATTCAACTTCTGACCATTCTGATGAAGAGTTACCTGTACGACACAAGTAAGCAGTATTCTCTACATTATTAGATGTTATTTTTACACTTTTTTACATCTAATGTTTCTCACTGTTTTAAAGTAACTTGCTGATAATCCTAAAAAGATTATGTAGTATTATATTAGCATGCCAGGACAATGCCGAGTAACCTGGTAGGTTATTATTAATATTAAGTTGACAAGAAAGTTCTTGCAGTTTTTAACTTTTAAATTTAGATGAATATATCTCAGCTCAAACAAAAGATTATTGATCGAAATAAGCACCATCAGAATCAACACACTTTTGCCAATGCAAAACAAGTATATTTATGCCAGTAACGTAAAAATCTTGTTCAGATGATGCTGAAGTCGCTGAAGGTGTTTTTGATATCACTTATATTTGTGAAGCATTTCTCACACAGATGCCTGAAAAAGTGGTAGTCGGTAGGTGAGAAGTTTGGAGAGTATAGATGAGGTAGAGTTTTGTAGCCCAATTTGTTCCACTTCTGCAAGGTCGGTTTAGCGATGTGTGGTCGGGCATTGTCATGGAGGAGAATTGGGCCTTTTCTGTTGACTAATGCTTGGTGTTGTTGTTGAAATTTGTGATTCATTTTTTCCATTTGTTAATAGTACTTCACTGCCGTAATGATTTCACCTGCATTCAAAAAACTTTAATGGATATGACTGCTCACAGACTACCAAGCAGTCAGCATGACCTTCTTTTGGTGCAACTCTGACTTCGGGTAGTGTCGTGTCTAACTACTGAGCTGAGCATCGCTGGTTGTGGTAAAGAACCCATTTTTCATTATAAGTCACAACCCAGGTGAGAAACAGGCTGTTCTTGTAGCATAAAAGAAGGGAAGATGAGACTTCATAATGGCGTTTCTTTTGGTTGTCATTCAATTCAAGTTTTTTGTCTTTCCAATCTCTTCCAAGTGGTTAGAAATCATTGTATACATTACATCTAATTCAGAAGCAAGTTCTCAAAAAGCTGTGCATGAATTGGCTTCGACTAAAACTCTTAATTGATTGTTGTCAACATCTGATGGCTAACCACTATGCTCATCATCTTCAAGAAATTGTCACCGCCACAAAATTTCTGAAACCACTATTGTGCTGTGCATTCAGTAGTGGTTCTTGGGCCAAACACTTCATTGATATTGCAAGTTGTTTCAGCAGCTTTTCATGCTTGCTTGAATTGAAATAAAAAAAATTGTGCAAATTTGCGTTTATCCATCTTGTATTCAATGTTCTGAAAAGAAAATATAATTGTTTAAAAACAATTGTAATTTTAATGATTGGATAGAGCAAAAACAGCTTTTTAAAATTATATATATGAAGTAAAGGTATTATAATGAAAGCTTATTTGAAAATACATCATTTGAAATCCAAATTTAAAATTCCGCAACAATTTTCTTCTCAACTTAATAGAAAAATAAAACAATTAGATTTTGGTAAAATGTGGATTTACATCTTGGAATGTTTAGTTAGCAATTTAACTCAGAAATAAAAGAAAAAAGTCGATTTAGGAATTTTAAAGTAGATTGGAATTTGGTTAGATAAGTTGTCAGATTTTGGTTTATGTGAGAGGTAACCTGTCTGTGTCCTTGGATGTAATTGGGGTTTTGCTGATGTAATAATTAATAAGCAGAGATCAATGAGTTGGTGAGAAATGCATTAGTGAATAGATGTGTGGATGACCCCATTGGAAGCAGAAAAGGGAACCAATGAAAATGTAGAAAGAGACTCAGCATACCAAATTCTAACAAGGGAATCCATAAAATGACTAAAACTCATGTAAAATATAACTCATTATGGCATTCTTTTGGGGGTTTGGACAAATAAGATGGATTGTGGTTCTTTTGATTTAAGACAAGCAGACATATTGTTATCATTTGGATGTAAGAAAAGCTGTCTTTAGAAGTTTATGTGTCACGTTTGTTAAGTACATGTATTTGTGAAGAAGCGCCCACACAGACAACAAATATGTAATATATATACAGGATACAGTGAATATTTCTATACTCTGTAAACATGCATTTATTAGATATCAAAGACACTGTTATATATACCACTAGACAATACATGAGCTAATGTAATATATATTGACACATGTAAGAAATACACACACACACACACACACAATTTAAAGGGGGTTAGAGCAATTTTCTATAGAGCAGAGTGTATTTTAATGTTATAGTAAAAATACTAATTTAATTAAAATACAGGAAAAGAATATATATATATAAAAATGTAAATGTTGGTGTTATAAATAAAAAACTATACAAAATACTATTAAAAACCTGCCAAATATATGTCAACCTATGTCACAGTAACATGTATTGAGCGAGTTTTTAACAGTATTTTATCCGGCTTTTTATTTATAACATCTTTTCCCAAACTTACCGTGTTAAAGAGAGAATCAGACTCCATCTTGAATGTTCCAATACATCGGTAAACACTGTATGGTTTTCGAGCTGAATAAACATGTTACATTGAATAAAAACATGGAAAATATATCCAGTTAGGTAGAAAAGTAACTTATCTTGCCTTTGATAACATTTATTTGTTATATATTTGTTTTTTGACAACTTTTTCGAATCTATGTGTACAGTAATAAAACCCCAACATTGCATCACTAAAAAAACACCACAGGCTTAATGTAAACAGAATGTGTTTACAATATCGGTAAATTTTCAATGGGTTTAAATTACATGATTATTGATAATGTAACTATGTGATTGAACTTTAATTTAAATTAACCACACGTGGTCGCAAAATGAATGCCGACGCTCAAAGTGTATACACATTTTGACTCCTCCCTTTACTTAAAAATTCACCAAAAATCAGGAAATTAACGAATTTTAATGAAAATTGCAGTATTTTTCAAATAATGATCGCAGAATATAATGAACTAATTATTTTTACTTAACTCTTAGTGAAAATGTTTTATTTTGTTTAAACAAAAAATACCTTTACTAAAGTTATGGTTTTCAGTAGTAAATAAAAAACGCAAGAATTTATTTTTGCTTTTTTTAAAGCATCGTAATTTGTAACAATAAAAAATAATTTTTACAGTAACATTACGAAAAAAAGCCCCTAAAATCCGTATTAATGTATTCGATATAACTTGAAGAAAAATAAATTCTAGCATAATATTCAGGAAATTAAAGATTCAATTAGATTCCTATTTCAGTCACCTAAATTATTTAGGGTGAAATGAGTTTAGGAATTTATAGCCAAACCTAAATATTTTTTTTTGGTAAATATCCAGATACGCTACTACAGAACACCAACCACTCTAATTTGTTTGCGCGCCCCAACATCACATCTCCCCCCCCCCCCCCCCCCGCTCGCGCCCCCAATGTACAAAGTTAAATCTTCGGAAAATGTTAAATGGTGTTCTAATTGGTAAATGTCGGTGCGTTACTTACGGAAAATTTGAAAATTCGATGTTCCAGGTAAAAAAAACAAAAAAAAAAAAAACAGATAAACTGGGACTCCTAACAAACGGTTCCCCAGTTCGATACAAAACACCTGACGAAGGCCGGAGGGCAAAACGGCCGAAATGTTGTGACAATAACAACCAAGATGAGGAAGTCAGTCCGACAATCTCAATCAATTGGCATATAATATTTGAGATTTTGGGGAGTGGAAAAGCATCAAGAAATGTATATTGATTAATAGTGGCAGAATAGTCAATCACCATGCAGCGCTTACGTCTTTCATTGTGGGTTACCAAGACTTGGGCTCTTCACAGGGAATTAGATTTGGTTATAATTCCTTCTTTTAAGAGTTTCTGTACTTCATTCTGAATAAATTCACGATCAGATGCAGAGTAATTCCTGCCTTTTGTTGCAATTGGTTTACAATTATTTGATAAATTGGCAAAAAGACCAGGTGGCTTTGTGCGACTAACAGATTTGTAAAAAGGAATTCTACACAGTTATGTAGCTGCATGAATTCTTGTCCAAGTATAATAGGACACACAGGTTGGGTAGAATAGACAGATGCATATTAGGATACATTTGTCCATTAATTGCATTAGATGAAAAAGGGTGACCTTGGGTTTTGCTTTTGAAGTTTGAGGAAGCCATACTTACTGCGTCATTGGAAGCTAGTATACAAAAGCTGTGATCTCACAATGTTCATTTTTATGAGTGTTTCTGCTGTCTATCATAGCTTTCAGACAAGTACTGTTTATTGTTGCTTTTACGATAGAATATTGTGAGTAAGGTGTGCGTTGAGATGAAGCTGTGAGAGCAATATAAACAGAACAATATGAGCAGTTCTTATATTAAGAGGTGTCTGCTTTCTTTTAGACCAGCAGACTTTAGAGAAATGGCTTTTCTTTCTACATGTAGGACAGCATTCCTAGCAGAGCATTAGTTTTGAGAATGATTTTCACGCCCACAGAAGTGGCATTCGTCATAGTGAAATACTTGATTAGTTCTAGAAGAAGCAGCACATTCTTTAGTTAATTCAGATGTAGAATTATTTTTAGATTCTTCTGGATACATTGATACTTTTGCTACAACTGATGAAGTGTCATAAGTCGCTGCATTGTGTTGAGCCATTTCGAGACTTCTTGCGGTTGTTACTGCATTATCCAAATTAATTTCACAGCTTTCTAGTAGCCTTTGTTGTATCATTGAGGAAGTGAGACCTGTGATAAAGGCATCCCTTATAGTTAGTTCGGCATGATGTCTTCGAACTTACAATCCATGGAAAGATTTTTTAAAGTTAAGAGAAACTGATCAATTGATTCATCTGATTGCTGTTTTCTAGTAGCAGGTAGGTGACAAGCAAAAACAGAATTAACTGGTTTGACGTAAGTAGATTGAAGAATATTAATAGCTTTCTCAAATATTATACAGTTTGATGTCAGGGAATAGATTTTAGGCGATGTATAGTTAATAAGTATACTTAGCATATTCGGAGGATTTTCAGGATGAGTGACTGTCAGAGAGTCGATACAATTGACGAGAGTACGATACCAGGGGTTCCATTTGTCAGCGGTTGTTTCTGACGATCCTTCAAATTTACTAGGTCTCAAAATCATATTCATTGTTACTGTTTATTTTTTATTTTATATTTTTTGTTGAATAAATTGTATAAAAATGAAGACCTTTTTAAATGAGCAAATAGTTTTATTCAACATAAAATATAACCAGTAGGGATGCATAACAAATGAACAGCAAACAGAATGAACGAATAAACGTGCCAATTCCTTACATTATTTTTAAGTCTATATGGCACATGTGTACTAACACTAAGCATCACATTGTAACACTATCAGATCTCGGTGTGGACAATTTTAATTGTTTAGTGTTTGCGCAAGGACTTACATAAGGTCAAAATGTTGAAATCAGAAAGTGTATTGTGAGAAAATTAGAAAATTAATGAAGTTTAACTGTACAAAAATTAACAGAAAACTTTCCGAAGATAGAAATCATAAAAAAAGACTTGAAGGATATAGAACCTGGCATCATGCATATAAAGAAGTAGCCAAACAATCTAAAATGCACGTAACAAATAAAAAACAGACTCGGAGAAATTGCCATGCATATATCTATAAAATAAATTTTTAGAAAGAAAAATTACTTTCCTTGTAATTGATGTGGAAATATTCATTCGGTCAGATGCTGCCCATATCTATCTAAAAATGTTTGGCATGTAAAAAATAGGACACAAAAATTCCCATTGCAGGAATAAAATTATAAATAAAACTCGGGTGCATCTGACAGAAACTGAAGGTTTACGCAAATATGTGACGGTAAAAATTCTGGACAAAGAAATTAAATTGCAATTAGACTCAAGTTTAGACATTTTGAGATTACATTTAAATACATGGAAAAAATGAATAGACTCACAATGTTGAGATTTCATAAAACAGCACACAAATTAACTTTGAAGGAAAACTTTTTGACCAACGTTAAACTATTGAGAAAAAGTCTATGTACTAAGGAATGTCATGAATCTACTCAGTTCAGACTGAATGCATGAAGTTAAATTATGGTACCAGCTGATCAATAATTTTTGCAAAGAAATGGAAAATATGACAACAGACATCCAAGATTTGAAAGACAAATTAAAAGGAAACTTTCCCTGTTCCAGGCCACAAGAGGCCAAGCTAAAGACAAAAACAAGCTGATCCGGTTGTAGACTGATGAAAAATAATCCTCCTTTACCAAAAATAGTGCTTGAACACAAACCAAGAAATCAACAGCAGGCATGGTACTTTATTGCTAACCGTAAAGTAATGACAACCTCATCAATCGACCCACTCATAAGTGACCATGCGACTATGGGCATTTTTTCACCGGATATGAAAAGTTCAGTTACACCACAACATGTAGCAATCACAACTCGGTTATTCCCAGTATTGGAACATTATCTACCTATTGTCAATGTCACCTATGGATATTACATGCAACTATTTAATAGTACCCAAACGGTTTTTCCACAATATGGAAGCACTGCTGGACTATTTTTTCAGCATCTCTTCACAATAGACAGTTCATCAGGTTAGCAGCACTAGTTGAAACCATCTGGGGAAGTATCACCTCTTGTCTGATGGATTATTACAAGCGGGGTCTAATTAGAAAATTAATCAAGTTCAACTGTACAATGACTCCTAATTGTGTCTGAGTTGACGCAACAAAGTAGTCAATTGTTTTACCAAATGCTCATGATTAACATGTGAGAAAATGTTAATAAAACTTTTTTCCCAAGTTGGAAAAATAATTTTTTGCCCTTAATTAATCCTCCAAGAAATAGAGGCTATTGAGGCTGTTGGTATTAAGCCTCAATATTCTGTCAGAAAAAGGAAGATCACGAATCAACTCATGGTCTACCCAAAGAAAGAAAGGCTGATACACCTTTCAGAGTAATCAGCCTGGGAAGGAGGGCATTGTGGCAGAATTACTTGTGTTACTTATGAACGAACTGATTCATACACAATAAATACCAGAATACAAGGCCTTAATATGAGGGTTGGAACCGAGGTTTTCGTTGGCTAAATGAACAACCCTCACTTTTGTATGTTCTTGTTAATACATTTTGCTACACTATTCCTGTGTTTCCTTTTCCTTGTAATCCTTTAAACAGGGTTTTAACAGATTCTGAAATGTAAATTTTATTGTAAAGATTTATATTGTGTTATAAAAGATACTCATCATTACCTAAAAATGAAAATGGTCCTTAAAAAACAATAGAAATGTTATAGTTTCAATAATTAAACTTCCAAAGGTTTTATTCCAAACAATCAAACCATTATCCTTATGGTATATTTTATTGCAAATTGCTGAAGTTCAAGGGTTCAAATCAAATAATGCCTCATCGGATTGCTTGTAAAATCTTACCTTAGAAAAATATTTAATTTTGTTATTACATCATTTTTTATAAATAAAATGAAGCAAAACCTCTTTTTTCTGTTTATGTATGACCAGCATGAACACAACTCACTATTGAATTTCTCATAACAACAATTGTGTTTGATCTTCAATAATAGTGGATGCCTCTGTCTCAACAGCATGATGCCTGATTTCACTGAAAATGTTCTTGAATAAAAAACAATGAGATGGTTTTGTTAAGAGTTCATATATAATTATTACTAACATCTGCTACTACTACAAATTGATTTTCTGGGTTAATATTTTCCAAGATAGTTTTCAAATCGTTTTTGAAAAGAGTCTTACACAAAAGAATGTAATGAAAATTATTTATGAGGTGTCTTCAATAAGTTTCCAAATTTTATTTTTTGTATGGGCACTTTTATTGATAGTACACATATGAAACTTTGGTCTCTTTTGAAGTAATCTCCTCCGGCTGCAATGCACTTGTTGTACTGTTCTAACAACCACTGGAAGGCTTCATGGAAATCTTCTTGTGTGAACATGTCAATAACCGTCATCACAGCCTCTTTCATCTCTTCAATTG
Source organism: Euprymna scolopes (assembly GCF_053919585.1). Lineage (NCBI taxonomy): Eukaryota > Metazoa > Mollusca > Cephalopoda > Sepiida > Sepiolidae > Euprymna > Euprymna scolopes. Next base: position 63,575,395 of record NC_136491.1, read on the forward strand.
TCTCATAACGACAGCTTCTAAGGTTTTCTTTGAGCTTAGGGAATAACCAAAAGTCACAGGGAGCAAGGTCTTGACTATAGGGAGGGTGAGGAACTATCTTGATACCCATCTTGGTCAAATAGTCTGTGACAAGGATGGAGCTGTGAACTGCTGCATTCAGGCAAATCTTCCACATCTTCAGTTCCTCATGAATAATTATATGTACAGTTTCCACACTGATATCAAACTCTGCATTTATTGTCTCTATAGACAGACAACGGTCTTTATCCATGAAATTCTTTATTTGGCCAATCAACTCTGGTGTTCTGACTTACTTACTCCTCTCATACCTCTCATCATCCCTCACAAACTCCCTGCCTTCCTTGAATCCTTTATGACACTGAAAAACTGATGCTTGATTCATGCAAGATGGTCCAAAAGCAGTCTGAAGCATTCCATACGTTTCTGTGGCGTTTTTTCCAATTTTAAAATAGTATTTTATTGCATATCGTTCCTCTAAAGTGTCCTCAAGTCCAGATTGGATTTTTGAAATTCACCAGTTGTGACAATCAAGCTTTAGTAGGGTGTATTGCAATTCCTGCTGTAGCTGTTCATTTGATCCTGAAATCATAAAAATTGGTCAGTCATCTCATAAAATGTATAGCAATAACATACTGAATTTTCAAGAGTCTACAACAATTTTAAATGCTTGTAAAAAAAGTCTGGAAACTTATTGAAGGTAACTCATATTTTAGCTTTAGCTCTACATAAATTTGCTAGAAGAGAACATTCCAATAATTCTCCTTTGTGATTTAAGATTTAAAGCAGGTGATATCTTCAGATTGTTTTGGATAGTCTACCTAAGTTATGTCTGGAACTAAAACAGTGCTGCTATCATCATCATCATTATTATTATTATTATTATGAAGAAGAAGAAGAAGAAGCATGGCATTGTATTATTTAGCTATCATAAAATCTTTGAAGATTATAGTCATGTTCTTTTTGTTTTTTTTCACAGATGGTAACATTATCTGTAAGGACAAAAGTTTCTGATAATTTCTTCCTGTCAACAATACTCATACTCTCAATGCTTCTTTGGAATGCATTTATTCCATTCATAACACTGAATAGCAAGCGAGTAAACTAATAAAATTCATCATCTTTCTCAAAATCTGTAAATTTGCGATCCTTGTTAGTGATAGGGATTTTAATGGTAAGCAAAGATAGTGAAAATATTATATCTGGCTAATTTGATGATACTTGTGCTTGCCAAGGTGAAATTGAGGGTTCTATAATATTTTCCTCCAAAAATTTTATTCTAATGAATTTATTATAAGTGATAATGTGACATCGTGACTTGATGTTAATGCAAGTTATGTTTGTAGAGCTATGAGAAAACAGTGAAAGAGGGGTCATGTTTATGGATGAAAAATGATGACTTTTGATGGTTGCTATAAGAATAAGCTAACAGAAGCATGAATATAACAATCCAAATAAGTACAGGAATGTATACTGAAGACAATTTTTCAATATAGAAATTATATATTTTAGAATACTTAATAACAGAAGCAACAGTTTGACATGAAAATATGTATTGAAATATCAATTAAAAATGATCTGAACATTTTTTCTTTGTGCAGAGCAATTGATATTAAATCTGTGGATGACCATTCCTCTGCCTCAAACACAATTAGTATTCTGACCAGAATCATCCTAAATGAAGCTGTCTTGCAACTCTCCAAGAAAATTGACAAACGAGAATCTCCTTATTTGATGTTCCGCATCAACAAATTATATATAGATGGTGCTGTTACAGCCTACGGAATGGTTATGAATGCATGTCTGGGAGGGATTGAACTTGTGGACAAGATTCATGTTGGTAAGTTCCTTTTGCTTCCTTTTTGTTGTTTTTAAACAGTCAAAAGCAAATATAAGAAAGACATAAAAAATTATCGAAATAATGTCCCAAATATTAAAATTTTAGAAAATTCAAAATTCAAAAAATTATAATGTAAAAAATATTTTAATATTTAAATTTCAAACTTATTGTTTACTTTATGTACTGTTTTGGAAAATATGTTTGACTATGATATACATATATATATATATATATATATATATATATATATATATATACAAAGAACAAGTAGTTAATAAAACATGTTAAAAAAAACACTTTGAAAAAGAGTTAAAAACATATTTGATTTTAAAAAAGAAGCACAAATTAAGTGGATAGTCCTTAATCCACAATTTTGATGAAATACTTTCTTTCTCATCAGAGGGTAGGGATTAGCAAAATGCAGGATTGGATTTTGCTTGCAAAGGTATTTAATGAAACTACAAGTAAGTCATAGATCTTACTTGGTAAAAAATAGTGAAGCAGAGGGAATAGGGAGAAGACAAAGGTGATTTCACATAAATGGATGGTCTGGTGAAGGGTAAAATATCCAATAATGGTAAAATCCAAAAATGTTGATTAAATTTCCATTTCCATAAGTAAAATCCAAAGGAATCGCGTTAATGGAAGATGGTTCAAAGTAATCAAAAAGGCAGAATTCTGTGGAATAATTCACAAATGGGTACAAGGAAAAAAGGGAATGAGTTTTTTTTTTTTTTTTTTTTACACAGTGATCACCACTTATCAAGGCCCGGAAGCCACTCAGGGATAAGGGTTATTGCAAGTGCATTACTACATTACGTTAGTGAGGAGATTTGCTGAAATGTTTACTTAAGGGGGCGGTTCATTAGGAATTTGTTAACATTGGACTTGAAGACAACCAAGTTGTAGTCCGGAGGGAAGCAGGCAGACGGAACAGAGTTCCACAGGCGTGCAGTTCTAAGAAAGAAGCTTTGTTCATGGAATCCGCGTTTTGATTTAGGCACAGATATAGAGTGGGGGAAATTTTTCACAGTGGATTCAGCTAGACGGGTGTTTTTCGTGAAAGATTGGCGAGGGGAGACCAGAGATTGGAGTTCAGACGAGCATCTGCCATGGAAATAACGATAAAACAAGGACAGGCTCGCAACGTCTCTTCTGTGGGAGAGAGGTTGCAGGGTAGAGAAAAGGGCATCCCCCACTAAGCCACGAAGTCTATTTTGTACTCTGTCAAGGCAGGATAGGCTGTTTTTAGCAGCTCCTGCCCAGATATGGCAACAGTATTCCATCCTTGGACGTACTTGGCTAATATTATTAAAAGAGAGATAAATTTTGCGTGGGAAGAAGAAATGGAGAGATTTTAAAACACAGCTGTCAAGGCTGATTTAAGAAAAATGAGTAAAGAAGTAGAAAAAAAATAATTGAATGGTGATTGAGTTATTTTTAGAATAGAAAAGGCAATGTCAAAATGACCCAGACAGGATGACGTTGAAGTGGCACCAAATTTAAAGCAAATAAAGGGGTACTTTAGAATTAAATTATCAGCAGGAGTCATTAAAAGAAGCAAATGAATTGTGAGGAATGATAAGTTAAATACATGCATATATATACATATCCACATGCATATATATATATATATATATATATATATATATATATATATATATATATACAATTACACATATACATACATATATATATGCACAACATACGCACACACATATATATACATATAAGCAAATAGATGAGTTAATAATTGAATAAAGAGTTAAAGAAGAAAAAAAAATTCAAGGGGAAAAGATGGCCGGTATTTACAAGTTCCGGAATAAGGCAAGTAAGTGTGTATGTAAATGCACATAGTAAAATATAAGTAAACTTACATATCTACAATATAAAGCTGAATGTGTGTGTGTATGTGTGTGTGGCTCCTATATGATTGACTATTTTAAAAAACTGATTACATATAATGATAGAAGATGTATCGAGACACAGGAATGCGTATGTTTGATCTGGCAGAATGGTGGTTCATTAAAATTGTGGGGTCTGCATTCGCGCCTCGTCCACAAAGTATGGAAAAAAAAAATTTTTTAATTAAAAAAAAACGTTTACAAGTGTTTTTGATATAGATGTAATTAAGAATATGTTGATAAGTATGTTTTAACTTAAATAGGGATGATATAATAAAATTGTGGGGTCTGCGTTCGCGCCTGGCCTCCATAGAATGGAAATAGGCACGAACTTTAATAAAGACTTTTGATATCTATCTGCGTAAGTATACTTTGATAATTATGTTTCAGTTTGAAGAAATATGGTATAATAAAATTATGGGGTGTTCATTTGCACCTGACCTCCATAGAATGGAAATATGTCACAAAGTTTAGCAAGGTTTTTTTAATATAGATCCACAGAATATTGTGATTAGTGTTTCAGTGTGAACAGGTATGGTATAATAAATTATGAGGTTTATCTATTTTATTTTTACTTTCATCATATTTTGCTTTGGTTTTGATACCCTCAAATTCAACCAAAATTTACAACCCTTCCTTTTCATAACCTATCATACTTTCATAAATCAGAGTCCATTTTCTGTAGGTTGTTTTTTAACCCAGTCAATGACAGGTACTTTTGCTAGTATAATATAAATGTGTAGGTAGATGGATATATTTAATTTATAGGAATACTTATACACTAAAACAGAGATTGCAGATGTAGAACTGGCCAGACAAAGAAGAAATAATGAATTACAATTAAAATTACAAAGTTATAAAATGCTAAGAAAGTATGTAGAAAAAACTATAATATTATAGGAAAATATATATATCTGAAGGGTTAATTTAATAACTATGTACTTTCAAATTTGCCATATTTAAATTTGGACTTATGTTTGCGATATTAATTTTTATGTTTTTAGAGTTTATTATACTAGTACTTTGAAGGGAAGTAATTATAATTATAGCTTCGGTTGTGCAGAGGTGACATGACGTAGAGCCTGGAGTATAAGGCTTAACCTTTTTTAGGATAGTCCATTTAATTGAGAAGGGGGTATTGTTAGAATTAAGTTTTTTAATTAAAGTGGTTAGAGAAGTTCCTTGGTTATTATTAGAATTTTGGTTGTTAAAAGAAGTGTGGTTTGATATTATTTTCTTAATTAATGTTGAAGTAGCGCTGATATATGTATGTGCTTTATTAACAGCTCAAGGTCTAAAATTAATATTAATTTGATGATTTGTATTGGGGAAATAGTTTAAATTTTGTTCATTGTGATGAATAAAGGGCGGAACAATGATTGTAGGAGGACTATTTTGGAGGGGATAATGAGTGTTGTTAGTGTTAGGATGGCTGTTAGGAGAAATATTATTCTCATTATTATTGTTATTATTATTATTAGTTGTATGACTGTAAATACAGGGGCTACTTGAATGGTTTATTGGATTAGTAATTATATCAGATGGAGGGTGGGAAAAGGGATAACTTGATGACAAAATATTAGTGTCTGTTATGGGAGGATTGTGTGGGAGCTCTGTAATTGTGCATGAATATATAACATCTTTATGGATGTAATCATCATTAAGTGGGCTAAGATGTTTGTTATTACAATTGCAGTTACTTTTGTGTTTAATTGGGAAATGAATTTTTGGGGCTGATTTAACTTTTTTATTATTAGATGTTAAGATTCTTTGTGCTAAATTAGGCATAGTTAAATAAGAAATCCTTATTGAATTTCTATTAAAACTAGAACTATATCTGTGAGGGTATTTGAAAGAGTTTTGTACAATGTTGAAGAATTCCTTAGGTATATTGGTTTTGACATTTATGCTAGATGGAGGATTAAACCAAATATTTTTCTTTTATATATATTTCCCCCAAACCTCTGGCCTTGGTGGAGGAGTGACCAAAACTTCTTATGGTTTCAAATGATCTGAAATAACTATAATAAATGTTAGATCTCCCCTCTTTTGGAAATAGGGTACAATTATTAATATCTCCAGTATCAAATAATCCTTATACACTGTGAAATTTACTTTATGCATGTAAACCAAAGAGTGGAGATATAACATCTGAGAAATATTTGGAATCAAGTCTCCCCTTGCTGCTATTTCAGATCATTTGAAACCACAGCAGCAAATTTTAGTCTCCTCTCCATTAAGACCAGAGGTTTTGGGGAAATATCAGATATTTTGTAATTCATATGCAAAAGTTAACCTGTCATGAACATTGCTATAAACTGAAAGTAAGGAATCACGGTCACAACTAGTGGTGACCAAATTGTCAATATAAAACTTGTTGGAAATTGTATAAGAGGCCAAATCAACCATATATTTTTCAGCATGAAATTTGAGAATAAAACTCAAAATTACTGGAATTAAAGCCAAATATAATAATATTTTATCTAAAGGTGTACAATTTATTATCCACCTTAAGAAAAAAACAAAATCTATTCTTATATATATATATATATATATATATATATATATATATATATATATATATATATAAAAGGTAAATGCGACGTACACATTTTTGTATGTCTCGAAAAGGCTTTTTTTCGCCGACGGTCCTGGGGGGGGGGTTACTATCGCTTAGAATTGTTTATATATACCCTAGATCACAATAGGTATGATTTGTGAACGCACGTTGCGTCTAGATTTATGTATGTCGATTTTTACAAAATTCTTGCTATTTCAGCCTGTCTTGTGTTCGTTCAGCTTTTTTGTATAAAACCAAAACTAATTCAAAGCTAAGGCGCTGTTCCTGGCAATCGCACCTGGGAACGTCCAGAAGCAATCAGCTTTGATGAATGTGGGGCCAAACACCTTATATCAGACAATTGCTATTCAATTTGGACAATCCCCTTTTTATGGGGAGCTGGTTTCCCCTCCTCAACATCTTGGGGAAACAACCAGCCAAAGTTGGGTAAGCAAACCCAAAAGCTGCCCTGCAGCAAAAGTTAACTCCGCTACTTCTATTTGACCTCACTAATGAGGTCAAATAGAAGTAGCAGAGTTAACTTTTATTGCGGGCACATGTCAATTCTGTTTTTAATACTTTTAAATAAATTTAAACGTGTTTCAGTTGCTCTTTGTTGGACAAGCGGGTAATGTGTCAGGTTTTTTGCACACTTTATCTAAAGGTTGTGAGTTCGAATCGTGGTGTGAGATGTCTTTTTCTTTTTCTTTTTTTTACGATTCTTAAAGGTTTAATATTGAAACAGGGTTACTTAAGCCATTTTTCACGTTCTTTGTTTTTTTTGTTTTTATTTTTCAGATTTTTTAAATAAGTTTTAACGTTCGTTTTTCTGGGGGGGTTTTTACCGTCACATTCGCGTTTTCTTTTTTTGTTTTTGTTTTTCCGATTTTAAGAAATTTTAACATCGTTCATTTACCTTACGTTAGTTTTTTTTTTTTTTAAGTTTTAACATTTTTTTTAATATTTAAACAGGGTGATTACTTCGCTTATTCTTTTGTTTTGATTTAACCCCCCCCCCCCGCACACACACACACACACACACACACACACCTCTAAATACCCAGGCAATACCGGGTACCCCCGCTAGTCTTGAATAGATTTCAAATGAATCTGTAAAAAAGCCTTACACAAATCGCCCAAAAGAACATAATTGTTTTTTATGAAGGCTAATAATAGGTCTAATAGTTGAGGTGTTAAATTGACACCAGAGTAAGTGGTGTCATTGATTAAAATACCCCCTTGACATTTTAACGAACAGTTGAAGACAGGGTAGATCCTTGTTGTTACCTCCAGACCCTCCTTAATAACAGGTCTGTGGGGGATCCAGATTTATTTCTCGTATGTTCCAGGTGAAACTGAGAAGGATTCAATTATTCTGCAGTCTTCATATTCTCTGAAAACTTGCAGATAATCATCATGAAGACCCTTATTATTTAAGGATTCTGCCACCCTCTGCATTATTCGCAGAGAGGGCACATAATTCAACTCTACTTTAGAAAGTTTCTCAGAGTCCCACGGCAGATCAATATAATATTTTCCATCCCTGAGGATGGTAGGTTCTTTAAAATTATTTATCTTCTCCTCATAGACAACTTATTGTTCTAATCAATTCCAATGGAATCTAGAGGGGAAAACCTCTCGATTCCACACTCAACAGGAGATTCGTTAAAGAACGGTTGAAGTGCATCCTCATAAATAACAGTAGGATTCAGCACGGTATCAATCAAATAAGAATTGCATGTAGGGAGAGCATTTAGAACCTTATCAAAGGCCGGTAACTCTTCCTTAACATTTGAATTAAAATTAAAAAATTTGGACCCTTCACTGAAAGGAATTATGTACTTGAAAATCTTCCACGCTGTACCTCCGAAGCATTTGATTAAATAGAGGTTATTCATTCATTAAATTAGATCCAGACTTATTATTCCATGAATAGCAGAGCCATTCAATTCCATGTATCCGGACAGAAACAAAAACCCTCATTCGTCAATTTTGACGTGATTTCATCAAACTTGTTTACATTAAAATTCAGCTTCAATTCATTAGCAAATAGAACAGAAAATAGAAAGGGTCTTTTAAAACCCAGTTGAAGGGAAACTTCAAGTTCCTGAAGTTTCAAAGAATTAGACCCAATAAGAGTGTTTACAGGCATCTCAATCATCCCTGGATTTAATTTTTTCCAGGACTTAATTGATTTAAAACTGCCTGTGAAAAGAATGACCTATGACATCTAACAGGTAGTAGAAGTAGACAAGATGGCCCTTTACCCGCATTAAGATTTTAATTACAGCAAAAATACAGTTTTCCTGTCCCATTAAAGAGGTACATCTCACAAAGGATTGGGGACTTTGAAGGCACATAATAGAATAATACAGTGCAAGGATATGGAAATGCCTTCATGCCCTTGCAATTAATTTCAGAGTGCCTACTAAGATACCTGGTACACAACTTAAGTTCTTTGGCCATTTGAAATTTGGCTTCAAAGTTCTTATATTTATATAAATACTTATATATATATATATATATATATATATATATATATATATATATATATATATATATATATATATATATATATAGTCCTTAACAGAATGGTCTGTAACCTTACATAGTTTACAAATTTTATTAGTTTCGCCATTATAAGCAAGTTTTCTGAAGGTATTCATGCCTTTCTTTACATTAATGGGTGTGGAGTAGGAACCACCTGCCATATTGGACCTTGATTTCAAATAAGAAGCCAACATTTTAGGTGGACTATTTTCCCACTTTGATGCATCCAATGGTGCTGCCATCAAAAATTCCAAAATGTCAAAACTATGTGACATTATAGAAGAAAAAGAAGAGAAACGTTTACTTGTCCTGTTCATAACTTCCTTATGTACGCTGTTAGGGAATTTTGCTGATAAGATATGGACTATCATAGCCCCAGTTGTTGAATCATTCAAAAGGGAGTCCGTACCAAATGACTTATCCATTTTGTATGAGTCAAGTTTGACATGTTCAAGGAAGACCTTTACTAGTGTAATACGTTCTGGTTGAGGAATAATTTCCTTGAAAATTTGATTTTTAATTAAAGAAGGATTAAGGAATCTCTTCTTTAAACATGCCAATGTCTGATCGTAATTATCAGAAGTTATGTCTAAGTTGGAAACAAGATCGAATGTCTTGCCCATTAATTTTGACTTTAATAAAAGGATCTTGTCCATTTTCCCCATGTTGGTTGAACAGAACTCAAACCTCCTGAGGAAGCTATGAAATTCAAATTTATCCGAACTAGGCTTCAACCCGAGTAATTTTATTCTCATGTCAGAAATAAACTGCTCTGATTCTCGGCATAGTTTTAATCTTTCTTCAGTGGGGGATTTTAGAATCAACTGATCAAACAAGTCATCTAACTCAGTTAACCATTTGTTAACATCCAAAGAGATTCGATAGAGGCCGGACCTTTAGTATTTCCAATCAACCAGTCTGCTGGTTAAACGAAATTTCTTTGCGCTGATTTGGGAGATTAAATCCTTTGAAGCCATTATTAGTGGCTTGAAGCAGAAAAATAAATAATGGGTGGAAAAAGAAACTTCCTAAAACAGACCAGAGCTAAATAAAACCAGGGAAATATTATATTTGAACAGTGAATGCTAATTGTTGCGAATAACGCTAATCCTTTCCAACTAAGAAGGAAAGAAAAAATAAAATGGTGAAGAAAAAAAATCGACAGTTTTAATTAATAATCCAAAGGAAATAACTCTTGTGCCCTTACAAAAATGTAATTTTTTTTTTACCATGTGCGTCAAATTAGATGAAATAAAGAAACAATATTAACTGAATCTTAATCAATTAAAACAACAGACAAGAACACAACATTTGATAAAACAAGTGTAGTTAAGTCAACTACAAAAAAAAAAAAGAACAGTGAAAGATATTTATCTTACCTGATTTTGCTCTCAGACAATGGCAAAAAATTAACATAATAATTACAACAAAGCATACCTCTAAAATTTGATACAAATTTTATTCTTTCTTCGTTGTAACAAAGGAATTCCTAGTTGTCTCTGAAATAGAGCTGGTGACAACCTCGAAAGGTAATAGTTCATTACCTTCAGCAGGAACTGATATTCGGGTACAGCACTGTTCGAAGATGGATTAATTACAACTGTTTGAAGAGAGGTGGTATGATACCTTCTGATGAAAAGATTTAATTCTCGACTTGAGGCAACATTACAGAAGTTTATAATTAGTTTTTTGAAGGAAAAATCCTTAATGACAGGTTGACAATTCAGACCTTAAAAATGTCTCTGGGAGACATAAAATAATAACTGAGCCTAATTATTTAGGCTTAAAATAAAGTCTCAAGAAGATGAAGGGTAGAGGCGTCCAAATGCCTTATATCCAGAGAGAGTTGAGTTCCTTCCATCTTGTTCGGCTGTATGTCTGGAACTCATGAAAAAGCATTCAACTTCCCGCCAAGCACATCACCCGGAAGTTAAAACAATGACAAATTTGATTGGTCTAAACAAAGACAGTGAGTGGCCAAAACAGCCAATGAGGGGCCTTCAACATACAACATTGTCCTGGGAAATGGCATAGGGGCCCGACGCTTTCTCCCGTAACCCAACGGCCGTGATGAACGCCCTCCTTGACGTATTTCCCTTCCAGCCTTCCAAATCAGACACTTCAGAATCCGAGAAACTCAATAGCATAGTTGAATCTACTGCTCTCATATCAACATTTGGGTACAATGACAATGTAGCGATCACATCACCAGGCACCATCAAGGCAGCAGGACGTCATGACCCACAGTAGCAAAAGTTGATAAGTACAGTACAGCAAGGTTTTCCTGAAACACGAACTCTCACTTCACCTGAAGTCCGTGAGTACTGGGAAGTACGGCACCGCCTCAGCATCCATGATGGCCTGGTGCTCTTAGACAGAAGAATAGTCGTTCCAAAAGGTCAACGAGGAAATATACTGCACTGCCGGCATTCAGCAAATCAGGACATAACTGGAATGAAAGCCCGAGCAAATGAATCCGTGTATTGTCCTGGAATGAATGCCTCCATCCGCAATACCAGGGAGAACTGCATGACTTGTACAAGGACCGCACCGAGCCAGCCCCGGGAACCAATTACATTGACACAGTCCCCAGAGTGGCCGTTCCAGCAGATTGTCATGGATCTGTTCCACGTTGGTGGCCACAGATACCTTGCTTGTGCTGACAGATTAACTGGCTGGCTCATTTTGTACCACCTAAGCCAAGGGCAGGCAACCGCCTTTCGGCTCATCTCAATCTGTCGGGAGATATTTCAAGCATATGGTTCCCCAGAAGAACTCAGCAGTGATGATGGCCCGCCGTTCACATCCTTCCCATTCAAGCAGTTTCTAGAGAAATGGTCTGTAAAGCACAGGTTACCATCTGTGGCCTATCCACAATCCAATGGTCGAGCGGAGCTAGCTGTCAAAACAGCCAAGAGGGTTGTAGATGGCAACACAGGACCACAAGGGTCCTTAGCTAACGACAAGGCTGCCAGGGCCATCCTACAATACAGAAATACCCCTATACAGGGTATCGGCCTATCCCCAGCACAGCTTCTGCTCCACAGGCGACTTCGAGACTACCTCCCCTCTCACCCGACCCTTTACAAGCCACATCCGGAATGGATCGCCGCGGCTCGAAAGCGCGAGATAACCCTGTCTCGGCGCAACACGTGGCTCATAGAGATGTATAACTGTATGGCCCATTCTCTCCGCTCACTACAAAGTGGGGACTTGGTCGTACTACAAAGAAACAACCGTCTCTGGGACATCACTGGTCGGGTGATTGAAGCCCTCTCCAATCGGCAGTACCATATCAGAGTTGATGGCTCTGGTAGAATCACCTTGCGAAATAAGAAAACTTGAGACTCCCACATCTCCAAAGCCCATTCCAAGCGCGCTACCAGGGGCCCCACCTCACATACCCCAAGTGACAGAGACAAACAGCCCTGTCGTACCAGACCCTCAATTTGACCTTCGGACACAGTAACCTGGCAGGAACATCACTCCAGAAGAAGTACCTGAACCTCCTAGACCAATGCCAGCCAAGTCGGCGCGGGCACTTGTGAGGCTATTCCCACATAATCAACCTGGCCGTGAAGAGCTCATTCCTCCTCGGAGGCCGTTACCCCCACATGATGGGGGAGGGGAGATGTAGAATCAAGAATGCGCTTACCTTCCCTCTCCACCATTATGGACCATTTAACTAATTTCAACATATTTATTCAGTAGCAATTAGTGGCATGCTAATTGCCATTTGACCAGCCTACAATTAGTCAGGGATGGTGGATTGTTCTATTTTGAGGCACCTGATTGGCTAAACATGCCAGGAGGGGCAGGTGTCACTCTACAAATGCCAGCTGCTCTGGCATTCAGGGGTCTTACTGTTCTAGACTTCTGCCAGGAACTACACTCTGTCAATTATCGCATCCATTCAGCACAACATCTTCATTGGATTAGCTTGTTCACCCTAGCAATATTCTACACTTATAATTATAGAATTCTCAAAACTAAGGGCCACAGACCTACAAGTTATAAATTCCATTCCCATGGCCTCACAGAGTCTAATTTATATTTTTTTATTGGTAAGTTATGATAAACATTCTAAATTTCGCTTATCTCTTTCCTGAATAAATTTTTTCACACCTACTTGCCAAACATCTATATGCCACCTGCTAGGAAGTTCACAGTTGATTATTAAAAAAATTAAAATTCTCTGAACAATTTTTTACAATTTCTCCAGAGCGAGCTTGACACAGGTTTGGTCATCAGCTTTTTCTGAAATAATTAAAGTTTTATTGTATTTTTTTCACTTTGGACACAAGTATATATATATATATATATATATATATATAAATCTCTTAATTTTATCAAAATCTTGGATAAAATACATAAAGGAAAAACATTTAGAAGTTTGTTGAATAAAAAAATTAATTATATGTACATTTAAAGGTATGCTCCCCCGACCCCAAATGAAGAGTAAGATTTGGGTATTTGTTACTGTAATTAACAAAAAAAATGAGAGATGCGAAAACCAATATGTTACCAAATGCTTGCATAAATTACTTTTCTGCCTGTATGGATAAATTTATTTTTGTTTAAACTTATTTTAAAGCGATTTATAGTTTAAAATAAACCTAGTGTCCATTCTGTTAAGTTAGAGTAAAAAAAATGGCTGTCCATAAGCCCTGCATGAGGACCCTTGATACCCGCTCAAAATCGAAAATTAAACAAAATGTTGGTAGAAAAATATCAAAATATCAACAATCGTGCGAAAATGTAATTTTCTACAAGTACTTTGTTTAATTTTTGATTTTTAAGCAATTATATTAGATAAGATTAGTGCTTTTAAATTTGTGAATGTTTGTAAAAAGTTAGAATTGGCTGGAACTGATAGTCATTTTACGAATAAAATTGATTTTACTCGAAATTCTAAAATAATGTTTTTTTTTTGGCCATGTAATCATCAAAACAAGGTAAAATCTTATTTTAGATGAGTGATTTAGCTAAAGGTGTTGATCTGCAAAGTTGCCATTATTATTAGTAGTATTACTATTATCATTATTATCTGTATCTTGCTTTTATTTTACAATAAAGCAAATCAATCTAACAACCAACTAAATTTTTATAATTTGAAAAAAGAAAATTATTTCACAGAGGGAAGGTAGAGAATAGTTAACAGAGTTACCCTTCCCGTTGTTAAGAATGGTTTTCTAAGTAGTAACATTATTATGTAGAAACTCGTTCTTGACATGGGGATGATCTCTGTTAGCTGTTCTGTTCCTACACTGTTTTCTTATCTTGCATACAATTTTCAATTCTTTTTAATTGTTTATGAAAATTTCAAATAGCATTAACGATAAACAAATACAAATGAAGTTTGTTTTAAAAGAAAATCAAAGCTTGTCGCACAATTTTCAATCAATTACAAAAAAAACATTTGAGAAAAATATTTAGAAAGATCCATCTTAATATACTAACCCCCTCCCGCCCAAGTGTATTTTTTTACATTTTGCAAAATATGTGCGAACATTACATGAGGATTTACTACAATTTGAACATCTTTAAAAAGCATTAAATCTCTAATTAAACATTTAGATTTTTTAAAGAATTGGCATTGATACTTGTATCAGAGTCAGGAATTAAGAAACGAATCTGTAATTGTATTGGAATCGGGGGAAATTTTGGGAAAATATATACATTATATATATATATATATATATATATATATATATATATATATATATACTAGCAGGGGTGCCCGACGTTGCTCGGGTGTTTGGAGGTGTATGCTGTGCAAAAAAACAAAAAAAGTGGTTAATTTTTTAAAACTTTGACCCCTATTATGACCCCTTAAAATTTATAGTTTCGGGCTCAAATCACTTTATTAAGTTAGATCCAGGTTCAAGGAACCTATATCTAAAATTTCAAGTGTCTAGACCCAAAATTGTCGGAGGAGTTTGGTAGAGTTCTTAAAGGTCAAATCGTTGAAATTTGACCCCTTAACAGCCAAATTTCTGGCTGACACCCGTCACATCGATTTTCCCAAATCTCAGTACCCGGTATTTAAAATTTCGAGTCTATAGACTAAAAATTGACAGAGTTATTGCGTAGGGAAGTGTACACAGACAGACAGACACGTTAACTTTTATAGATGTATATATAGTAAGTAGTAAGTTATAAAATATATATGGCAATTAAGCTACACAGAATTTGAGACTTTAGCTAAAAACTCAATAAAATATACGTATATAAAAATGCAAGACTACAACAACTCCTCACATAAGCCTGATAAATCCTAGCATGGATGAAAAGCGGAATATTCTGTGTAGCTTAATTGCCATATATATTTTATAACTTACTTCCTGACTCTATCTACGTATTGAGCACTGTTGAAGTAAATACTTAAAGTTTATGCATAAATTTATACTTTCGTATATTAATTTATTTGATTAAATGAAGTAGTAATATATATATATATATATATAAAAAAATAATTATGACAGCCCCTTTAAGAAATACGTTTCTTATAGTTGAGCACTTTCTGTTGAATAAAAGTCGGTCAATTTAGCTCTTATGCGTAGATCGTCGTATAACGACTTGATCACTGTCTGTCTGACGTAATGAACATTTAAATTTAAAATGTTTAAAAATTCAACGCTATTTCACATGATTAATGGTAGCCGAATGGATACGGTCTCCGCTAATCGAGCCAGAGATGTCTCGTGTCGCGGGGTTCGAATCGTTCGACTGGTAGTAATTGTGACACCCTGCACTGAGGAATCCCGAAAGGATGAAACACTAGTGTCTGTAGGTATTTAATTATTATAGTAAAAAAATAATTATGACAGCCCCTTTAAGAAATACGTTTCTTATAGTTGAGCACTTTCTGTTGAATAAAAGTCGGTCAATTTAGCTCTTATGCGTAGATCGTCGTATAACGACTTGATCACTGTCTGTCTGACGTAATGAACATTTAAATTTAAAATGTTTAAAAATTCAACGCTATTTCACATGATTAATGGTAGCCGAATGGATACGGTCTCCGCTAATCGAGCCAGAGATGTCTCGTGTCGCGGGGTTCGAATCGTTCGACTGGTAGTAATTGTGACACCCTGCACTGAGGAATCCCGAAAGGATGAAACACTAGTGTCTGTAGGTATTTAATTATTATAGTAAAAAAATAATTATGACAGCCCCTTTAAGAAATACGTTTCTTATAGTTGAGCACTTTCTGTTGAATAAAAGTCGGTCAATTTAGCTCTTATGCGTAG
Source organism: Euprymna scolopes (assembly GCF_053919585.1). Classification (NCBI taxonomy): domain Eukaryota; kingdom Metazoa; phylum Mollusca; class Cephalopoda; order Sepiida; family Sepiolidae; genus Euprymna; species Euprymna scolopes. The sequence goes on from NC_136491.1 coordinate 63,591,520, forward strand.
ATCGTCGTATAACGACTTGATCACTGTCTGTCTGACGTAATGAACATTTAAATTTAAAATGTTTAAAAATTCAACGCTATTTCACATGATTAATGGTAGCCGAATGGATACGGTCTCCGCTAATCGAGCCAGAGATGTCTCGTGTCGCGGGGTTCGAATCGTTCGACTGGTAGTAATTGTGACACCCTGCACTGAGGAATCCCGAAAGGATGAAACACTAGTGTCTGTAGGTATTTAATTATTATAGTAAAAAAATAATTATGACAGCCCCTTTAAGAAATACGTTTCTTATAGTTGAGCACTTTCTGTTGAATAAAAGTCGGTCAATTTAGCTCTTATGCGTAGATCGTCGTATAACGACTTGATCACTGTCTGTCTGACGTAATGAACATTTAAATTTAAAATGTTTAAAAATTCAACGCTATTTCACATGATTAATGGTAGCCGAATGGATACGGTCTCCGCTAATCGAGCCAGAGATGTCTCGTGTCGCGGGGTTCGAATCGTTCGACTGGTAGTAATTGTGACACCCTGCACTGAGGAATCCCGAAAGGATGAAACACTAGTGTCTGTAGGTATTTAATTATTATAGTAAAAAAATAATTATGACAGCCCCTTTAAGAAATACGTTTCTTATAGTTGAGCACTTTCTGTTGAATAAAAGTCGGTCAATTTAGCTCTTATGCGTAGATCGTCGTATAACGACTTGATCACTGTCTGTCTGACGTAATGAACATTTAAATTTAAAATGTTTAAAAATTCAACGCTATTTCACATGATTAATGGTAGCCGAATGGATACGGTCTCCGCTAATCGAGCCAGAGATGTCTCGTGTCGCGGGGTTCGAATCGTTCGACTGGTAGTAATTGTGACACCCTGCACTGAGGAATCCCGAAAGGATGAAACACTAGTGTCTGTAGGTATTTAATTATTATAGTAAAAAAATAATTAAATATATATATATATATATATAATGTAAAGGTTATGAGGAGTTTATAAAGCATAAAAACGATGTTTTTGATATTTAATATATTATTTTTTGATATTTCAAGCAGTCCTCCACTCTTGATTACAAAATGTAGCGAAATAACAATGAAATACGTCAGATAAACTGGAAATTTTTGTTTGGCTGCGTTCATTCCTTGCAAAAAAGTTTGAGAGTTCACGTAAATTTTTTTAACTGTTTGTGAAAGAAGAATGTTGTACTTTTTTTATTTTTTTAAATTTGTGGTGTCAGTTTCAATCAACAACAAACATCAAAACACAACTGATTTATGATTTATTATATTTATAATAAATGATTAGAAACTGAAAGGAATGTATTGAATGGTGTAACCCCACGTGTGCCCCCTGGACAGATCACCGACTCCCAACGTCATGTACCGTGGATTTTCGTTCATGGCCGGATCATCATTTTCTTGCTGGTGACTGTCGGTGGGGACACACGCGTGGTTTCACAAAAGTACAAATATGAACAAAGAAAGGAAAAACACAAACGGCAATGTTCACATATAAATTGACTGTTGGACTTGTAAGTGAGTGTGTGTTTTCTCCCCGTTCTATTGATGTTACATCTCTGTTTCACAGTCAACTCTAAAAATTGTTCACAACTCTATTTCGCAGTCAACTCCTATAACTGTTCAACTGTAGTCATTATCAACTCCCATCCGTCGTCTAGTGCATGTAGATCTCAACTGTCGCTGTCCAACTTCCACCCACCCTCAAGCGCATCTAGATGTCAACTGCCTGTCACCTCTGTCTTTGTCTCTCAGGTCGCCCACCCCACCCTGGCTACAGGAAGCTGCCCTTCTCTGTTTTATCAGTAGGTTTCTATTGTTATTGTTTGCTATTTCCTATCTATTGTTGATTGTAGGATATTTCCAATTTCTTTGTTTATTCTAAGCTATTTCCTATCTATTAAATTAATAGTAAATGAATATAGTAAAATAATAATAATAATAATGATAATAATAATACGCAGACAAATGGTTCAAACACAGGCCAGAGACTATACTGAAAAATGAAAACCACAAAATTCTTTGGGGTGTGGAGATACAAACAGATAAACCCATCCAAGCTAGAAAACCGGATGTCATAATAATCAACAAAAAAAAAAAGAGCCTGTCAAATTGTAGATTTTGTCGTCACAGCAAACCACAAAGTGAAGAGCATAAAGATAGAAAAATGAAACAAATATGCGGAACTTGCCAGAGAACTAAAAGAAATATGAAACCTAAAGAAAATCAATATAATAACAATAATTGTAAGAGTATTTGGAACAGTTTCAAAGAACTTGGAAACAAGACTAAGAGAAATTGGAAAAGGGGAAGGCTCAGACTATGCAACAGACAATAATGCTGAAAACAGTGGAAATCTTAAAGAAAACCCTTGAATGAATTAATCTACAAAAATGACAATTGCCAACCGAGCATATAGAAAATGCAAGAGAAGTAAAATAAAAATAAAATGAAGAAAACTGAAGCTGAGAAATTTTAGACTGACTATTACCTCCCCTTCCCATGTCCCTCTCCCTCCCACCTCCCCCCAAAAGGGGGGGGAATAGTCAAAGGGTCAAATAGGATGGAAAGACCAAGGAGTAAAAGCACTTATCAGTCTTCCACTGGATTAGTGCGAAAAGAATGAAACGTTGGGGAGGCTTATTGGTACCAAATTCCAGTGAAGACCAATGGTCATTGTCAGTGAAAAATTAACAGCAAGCAACTGTTGCGATAGCACAAATTTATTTGCAAAGGTTGTTGAAAGAGATGAGAATTACTGGAAATCTGGGGAGACTTGTTGTCACCCAGACTCCAAGGAACACCATCGCTCTTTGTCAGTGAGCAATTTCTGATGATGACCTGTGTGAGAACTCCTAGTGAGTGAAATAATAATAATTATGTGATGGAGATGAATAATTTTTATTTGAACCACAGTCCTATTGTAAAGCATACACATCATCTACACCCACACTAACATACATATATACACACACACATAGATATGTATATACCTAGGAGCATACACAGTTTACTAAACAAATATACTAGTATATATTCATATACATGCATATATATTCATATACATGTATATATTCATATACATGCATAAAATAAAGTAGACAAGTAGAAATATGAAACTAAACGTATATAAATAAATATAGGTAAATCGATATACTAAATACGAGTAATAATAGCAATAGCTATAACAATAAAAATAGTGCAAATAGAAGGTTAAGCGTGATGAAAAAATAATAATGTAATAATAATAATAAATTCACATCACTATGTAAAAAAACCTGAAAAAATGCATCGATGAAGCAGATGTGCCAGAATGGATGACTAAAAGTAGAACCACACTGGTGCAAAAAGACACAACGAAAAGAACTATCCCCAGCAACATGTTTACTTACAATATGGAAAATATTAACAGCACAACTGAGGGAACAAATTTACCACTCCCTTCATAATCACAGACTACTTCCTGAAGAATAGAAAGGATGCCAAAAAGGGAAAAGAGGAACACATGACCTACTATACATAAACCAAAAGATTATGAAAGAAGTAAAAAATAGAAAAAAAGGACTTAGCCATCGCATGGATCTACTACAAGAAACGTATGACAGGATCTCTCAAGCAGGGATGATAGAATACTTGAGAATGTACAAAATATCAGGCAAGATTATCAGTTTGATAAAAAATGCAATGAGAACATGAAGACTTGAACTGATAGCTGATGAACAATACATAACTGATATTAAAATAAAAGAAGTATCTTCCAAGCTGATTCCCTATCATCACTATTATTCATCATAACCATGATGCCTCTTAATAACATACTAAGCAAATGTCAAGCTGGATACTAATTCACTAATACAGATGAAAGAATAAACCACCTAATATACATGGACTATCTGAAACTGTTTGCAAAAACCAAGAAGGAATTAGAGATGCTAGTAAACACAACCAGAATCTTCAGTCAGGATATCTGAATGGAATTTGGCATAGAAAAGTGCACACTGCTGATTATGAGGAGGGGAAACCTGAAGGCAACAGAAGGCATGGCACTACCCAATCAAATAGAGATAAGAGCATTAGGTAACATGACAGCTACAAATATAGAAGTCCTTGAAGCAGACACTGTTAAAGCAACAGAAATGAAAGAGAAAGTTGGAAAGGAATCTTTAAGAAGGACAAGAAAACTTCTAGAGACCAAGCTATATAGTAGAAACCTAATTAAAGGGCAGTGTCACTAGTAAGATACTCTGGACCTTTTATAGGGTGGACCAAAGAAGAACTGAGGCAACTCGACCAAAAGAACAGGAAACTTATGACTATGCACAATGCACAAAGGATGATACTGACCGATTCTATATGAAAAGGAAAGATGTAGGAAAGACTGGTTTGTACAGAAGACTGTAAATGACACACAAAAAAAAAAAAGAATTTGAAAAATACATAATGAAGAATACGGAAAGAATAATTACCGCAGCAAGAGACATTGAAAGAACGAACAAGCCAGAAAAAGAAAAGACAAGAGATAAGAGGAGAAAAGAAAAATGGGAGGAGAAACAGCTACACGGATGATTCATGAGGATGGCAAAAGATGAGATTAACGAAAACACTTGGACATGACTAACCGCACAAGATAACAATATCAGAACAAACAACATCAAAGCAAGGATCGACAAGACACAAGAAAACAAAAAATGTGGACTAAGAGATGAAACCAACCACATAATAAGCAAATGTAGCAAACTAGCCCAAAAAGAATTGAAAAATAGACACGATCAAGTGGGAATTATGCAGATAACTGCATTTTGAAAACACTGACAAATGCTACAAACACAAATCAACGGCAGTGCTTGAAAACGAAAGTTACAAAATCCTATGAGGCATGGATATACAAACAGATAAACCCATCCAAACAAAAAGGCAGAAAGTCATAATAGTTTGCAAGAAGAAAATGTCCTGCCAGATTGTAGATTTTGCCGTCTCAGATGATCACAGAGTGAAGATAAAGGAGACAGAGAAGTGGGGCAAATACACAGAAGTGGCCAGAGAGCTCAAAGGGATCTGGAAGACAAAGAAAGTTAAGATAACACAAATAGTAGTAGGAGCACTAGGAACAATACTAAAAAAAACTTTGAAGAAAGAATAGGCGAAATTGGAATCAAAGAGGTGACTACAAAGATACAATAGATAACGATAATGAAAATGATTGAAATAATAAGGAAAACCCTTAAATACACATGATCTGCAGGTTCTGGCCGGGCATACAAAAACTATTACAGAAACACCACATGGGATCATGAAAACTGAAACTACATAATTATAAGTTAACCCCACTTTTTCTTATTTCCTTTTGTGTGTGTATGTTGGATAACACCAATAATGTATATCACCACAAACTGATGCCACACCAAATAATCAAGGAGGAAGGAAAAATTAAGAGAGAAAGCACAAGCTAGACCTCCACTGAATGAATGCAAAGGGGACTGTTGGGAACGGTTGTTGCCACTTGAATTTCAGTGAAAACCAATGCTCGCCAGCAAAGTGAAACCAATGGTAAGCGGCTTTTACAATAACGCAAATTCATCTGCAAAGTTTATCGAAAAATGTGGAGAGTACTGGAAATCTAGGAAAACTTGTCACTCAGACTCCAGAGAACACCACAAGTTGTTCTCAAAGAGAAATCATACAATGACTACTCCTAGTGAGTAAATAATAATAATAATAATAATAAATAAAGAAATCAAATGAAAATTTTATATATATATATGTTTGTGTAAAGAAAAAGAAGAAATGTAATATACATATTGAAATCAAAATAGGAATAGACAAGTTTATACATATGCATATATATAGGTGTATGTAGTCAGGTAACATTATTTATGGTTTCAAAAGACCGAGGTCTGTATTGAGACCTTTATTTTGTATGTTAGATCGGAGGAGCCATTGGATTTCTTTACTTGTGAATTTTTGTTGAGGGGAAATCAGTCTATCAGGAGGCATGTAATATTGTCTAAACAAGTTGATTTGATTAAAAATATTTAATGAAACATGCAATTATTAAAATTTTATGTTAAGTTTGCAGGTTGAAACAAGTAACGTAGAAAGCAATACAAATGACGACTCAACAAATAAAGGTAGATCAAATAAGAAGTGTATTAGGAAAAGATATATTTACAGGATATTTACATAATTGACATGGACAAGATAACAATCATTAATTCGAGACAGGTTCAACAAATATGACACATAAGAACAAAATGACCATTTGATAATGGATTACTAACCTTATGTTGCAGCTCCTTTCATCTCTCGGACATTGCAAGAAAACGTTTCAATGCGAAGCAGTAACAACAGGATTTGTCTTTTGGTTTTTCCTCATTTATTCTCATTCTCAACAGTTACTTAACATTGTGTTAAGTTTGCAGGTTGAAACAAGTAACGTAGAAAGCAATACAAATGACGACTCAACAAACAAAGGTAGATCAAATAAGAAGTGTATTAGGAAAAGATATATTTACAGGATATTTACATAATGGTGACAAATAAGAGAGTCTTTGCTGGAGAAACATATCTGCTCTCGGCGGCCTTCGGTGGCTTCTGGTGAACACACACTCAGACTAACTGAATCTTCCTATTTATGTGTAATTACTATCCACATATGCAAATGAATGTGTGCCACCATCACACCCCCCTCCCAAGATTTGAAGTCACACAGATTTCAATATCTTTTTCTCTTGGGATTTAACATTAATGGTTCATTAAACTTTCTTTTTCTATCTGATCTTCGGGGTTCAGGTGTATATTGAGGCGGTTCCAAATAAAAGGATTCGTATATGATGTCCATGGTTTCCTCCTCTTCGACTGCTGTTGTATAATCACCATCTTGAATGTGGCGTTTTTTTATTTTGTTCAGGTGCCTTTTATGTATATTTTGTGGACCTTTAATCATGTATGTACAATCACCAATGCGTTTATCCACTACTCCACATTCCCAGTAAGAAGTGTTATTCCTGTAGCACTTGAAATATACTCGATCTCCCGAGTTATATTTCTTTCTTATCATGTGTGTAGTGTTTCGGACAATTGCCTGTCTTGGCAATAGTTTATCAAACGCTGATTTCACCTTCTTTTTCTTTACATATACGGTGGGGGCTGCCCAGTCGCTATGTTCTATTTTTTATAGTATTCCTGTCTGTTCCAATCTGTCTAATTCTTTATTAATCTTTTCCAACCAAGCGAACGGAACATTTCGCTTTTTTCTAAAAATTGGGCTGTTTTCTTTAAGTTCAAACGAGGCTTTAAATTTATTGCAACGACCTAATTTAGTCATAAATACATCAGGGAATAATTCTTTTAAGTCCTCTTTTATATTTTCTGTTGTTGGAGTAGTACATTCTATTTTTTTACAGAATGTATTAATTGGCTTATCCCACAGTCCAAATTTCTCAATTAAATCTATTCCAAACAGGTTTTCGCTATTTTTCAATACGAACATTTTTAATTTCTTTGTAATCCCTTTCAATTTCATCAGAACTTCTCCTTCAAATTTTATCTCACCACCAGTTACTGTCCGAGCTGATTTACTTGTTTTCATCATGGTTGGTTTACCCAACTTTTTCCATGTATTCAAGTTTATTATAGAAATATCGGATCCTGAATCCAGTTGTAATTTTATTGGCGTTTTAAATATTTCCGCTTTTATGTATTTTCACCGATTTTTGTCTAATTTTTCATTTGATTTTGTTTGCTGTACTCTCTTTCTGGTGAAATCTTTATATCTGCAACAATCGCTTTTGTGTCCGACTTTCTTGCAAATGTAGCATTTTTTCTTCTGATAAGGGCAATCCGATTCCCAACGTCTTCCTACGCATCTCTTACAGTTATATCTAGGAAGAGACTTGTTATATTCTTTACTATAATTATAATTATTATATTTGGAATATCTCGTTCCATTTTGACTGCTTTTATTTGTATAGTTCTTGGTTGGTGTGTATGGTTTTCTAACCTTTCTTACATATGCCACTCCGGATTCTTCTATCTTTTTTGAATCCTTTTTTAGTGTAATGGCCCTTTCACAATCCTCTGCTAATTTCTGAAGTGTTAAATCTTGCTTAGATTCCAGCTTAGACAACACTCGTCTGCGTATTTCTGCATTTTTCATGGAAACTAACACTTGTGCGAAGATTAGGCATTTGAAATCTTCTACTGTTAGTTCCGCTAGCTTAAAATTATCAGTTTTTATTGGCAACTGATGCATATGTCAAATAATCTTGGTTGTCCATCTTCCTTAGATTCATACACAACCATCTCTTATGAAAAAGAGATATATTCGGATTAAATAATTCTTTTAGTAATTTTACAGCTTCCATGAAATCTAATTCCATAGTTTTTTTTAGGTAGTATATAATCTACGAACTTGCTGTGTTCTGCTACACCCAACTTCCTGAGTAAAAGGCTCACTTTCTGGCTATTTGGCCAACTTTTGCAGTCCAGTTGAAAGACATCCTCGTATCTTGTATAGTATGCTTCAAAAGTCTTTTCTTCCTCCGGCACATAATTAGATGTGTCCATGCTATTAAATATAGTTGTATGCGAGAAATTAGTACTTTCGACATTTTCTCGATTAGTCTTTAATAGTTCCAGTGTTTTAGCAAAATATTCATTTTGCCTTTCTTCATATTGAAATTGTAATTTCTTCTGCCTTTCTTCTTGTTCAAGTTGTAATTTCTTCTGCCTTTCTTCTTGTTCAAGTTGTAATTTCTTCTGCCTTTCTTCTTGTTCAAGTTGTAATTTCTTCTGCCTTTCTTCTTGTTCCATTTGCCATTTCAATAATTTCTCCTCTCTACATGCATCTAGCTCGGATTGCGCCTTTTGTTGCGTCTGCAAAAATTGCATTAACATTCTAGATAAATCTTCCATTTTTTTTTTTGTATCCTTCAGTAGCAGTAATGCAGTTACGAAGAAAAATTGTACAATTTCACATGCAACACAAAATCCGTACCATATAAAATGGCTTGTGTTACAAAAAAAATTGTTCATAGTTCCTGTTTTCAATAGTAATATCGCTGCTTGAATAATATTTTCTCACTTCGCTAGCGAGTCAAGCTCATCCAACCAGAACATAAGAACTGAGGCTTTTGCTGAAATCACAAAATACGATTTACTTTTCCGCTTTTAGGCATTTCCTAATAAATAACAGCCGAACTTAAGTACAACTCTTTCCATAGAAAAACAAAAAAATTTTCAACTCGAGTCACAATTGAAAAAATGTATGGACTACATTTAAATTTTTTTTTTTTTTGCATGACGTTTTACTGTCTTATAACCGTTATCCAGTGACAACTTTAGTTTAAAAAAAAATCTTTCCTTGATTTTAGTTTAACAGTGGTATTTTTTTTATTTTTTTTTTTAAATACCGAAGAGAAAAATTTGGTTTACCAAAAAGTCTTTAGTTGGTATTTACAGCAATTTAGGAAATCCACTGGTGAACTTTTTTTTCTTTGTATGTTACTTCCTTGTAATTTAGTAATACGAATCTATTCTCCGTAATTTAGTAATACGAATCTGTTTGTCGTTTTACAAAAATTCACTTTTACAGTGTGTTATTTTTTTTTTTTTTGTAACATGGATTCCACGGGAAACGGCGTAAATCATTGCTTTTTTTTTTTTGCCACGTTCGAGTTTTTTTTTGGGTTTTTTTTTTTGAGACTACAATTAAAGGTTTTGGTTTGTCTCTTTTTTTCCCGACTAGTATTTGAGTAAATAAAATACTATTAATCAAGATTACTTTTTTTTTTTTTAACCTGAATGTAGTTTTTGTTCTTGGAATTTGGGAAACAACCGTTTCTTTCTTTTAGTGTTGTACTTTGCGAGGAAAATATTTTACAGTTTTCCAATGTTCGCTGAATTATTCATTTTTTCCGCTTGAGTCGAACTTCTCTTTAGCGTAAAATCCGTTTTTACGACTATTTCGTTCGTCAAAACTTGTATTCCTTAGAAAGGTCAACTGTTGCATTGTATTTTTTTTTTTTTTTTAGTGAGTTCTTTCCATTTCTTCATCAAACTGTTATATTTGACGTTCATCCTCGTCGCCACTGTTAAGTTTGCAAGTTTAAACAAGTAACATAGAAAGCAATACAAATGACGACTCAACAAATAAAGGTAGATCAAATAAGAAGTGTATTAGGAAAAGATATATTTACAGGATATTTACATAATGGTGTCAAGTAAGAGAGTCTTTGCTGAAGAAACATATCTGCTCTCGGCGGCCTTCGGTGGCTTCTGGTGAACACACGCTCAGACTAACTGAATCTTCCTATTTATGTGTAATTACTATCCACATATGCAAATGAATGTGTGCCACCACAACACTTTATGTGCTTCTATAATTTCTATTAAAAGGGTAATAAAATATAGATGTTTTTCATATTTGTAATATTATATTGACTCTCTATTTGATTGATTTTATATAATTTTAAAATCAATTTTACTGTAAATTACATAGTTTTAATTCCTTCTCATGCAAGAAAATACTGAATATAAAATCATCTGTATTGATAATAAACTTTTATTACAGATTTAACAACTAAGAGAGAATATACCGAAATCACCAGAAAATGCATTGAAGCATAAATTAGGAACTCGTAATTTCTGGAAAATCTACCACAATGTAGTAAATAATAGGCAATCAATAATGCCCTCACTATCCAACAATCATGAAGTTGTTTGCATGGCAACCGAGAAAGCTAACATGCTTGCCCATCAGTTTTCCTCAAACTCTACATAGGACCTAGTAAACCATTCCCTCCCTGATTTTCCTTTGTGGACAGAAACCACGTTAGATGATCTGAAAATCACTCCTACATGATATAAAAAAAACGACCCCCTCAAAAGCATGTGGACCTGATCTCATCTCAGCTGTACTATTAAAACCATGCTTCCCTGAGGTTGCTCCAGTTTTTTCAAATTCTTCAACAAATGCTTTAATGGATCTTGCTTCCCTGACTGCTAGAAAACTGCTTCTGTAGTACCAGTTTACAAGAAGTCTGATGAAAGAACTGACCCATTAAATTATTGCACCATTTTTTTTTTTTTTTTTTTTTTTTATTACATTTTCACCCCAAACAAGGCACATTGCCACTTTAATGTAGGGGGCTACTACAGGGGTATTATGTAGGGATTAGGGCAGCGAGATGTTGGTTCACGTTGCACTTGAACTTATGCATGTCAGTACAGTTTGGGAAGCAATGACCTGGAATGGAATTCCAAAGTCTAGCAGTTCTGGGGAAGAAACTACTGGAGTAGAAAGATCTTTTACATCTAGGGATCTCTACAGTGTGGGGGTGGGATTTTGTAGCTTGTCGGGTCTGTCGAGGGTGTTCACGTCATGGGGGCACAAGTGCTTGCAGTTCTTCAGAGCATTCACCATTATAATACTTGTAGAACAGGCAGAGGGATGCAACGTTTCGACGATGGGACAGAGGCTGAAGTTTTGATGCCAGTTTAGGGCCTATCAGATTTGCGACTCTCTTTTGAACCCTGTCAAGAAGCGAGAGACTAGTAGCCGATGCACCGGCCCAAATGTGACAGCAATACTCCATACATGGGCGAATAGTGGCCTTATAGAGGTACAGGATACTTTCGGGTGTTAGAAGTTTTCTAGCACGGTAGAGAGAACCCACCTTCCTCGCAGCGGCCCTGGCAATGCCCTCAATGTAATTGTTCCAGCTCATGTTTCCTGTGAACGTTAGGCCAAGGAGCTTGAAAGACGTACTCTCAGCTAAAGAGTTGTTGGCCATTGCTATAGGTGGTAGAGAAGGTTTCTTGTAATTATTGAATGAAACCAGTTTTGTCTTGGTGGCATTGAACGTTACCATCCATTTTTGTCCCCATTCCACTACTGATTTGAGGTCATCCTCTAGTGTTTCTGCCATTACTTTAGATATATGTTCATTTGTTTTCCTGTCGTGCCTGCTATAGAGTGTGGTGTCATCAGCATATATACCCATCTCAGAGGCAATTTTGTCGGGGAGGTCATTTATGAATATCAGGAACAGCAGAGGACCAAGGATAGATCCCTGGGGCACTCCCGCATTTATATTATATTGTTTAGACGTACGACCGTCGAGGACAACCTGGATTTTTCTCTTATCTAAGAAGGATTTAATTATGTTAAGTATTCTACCAGTGATACCGTAAGATCTAATCTTTCTGAGGAGACCCTCATGCCATACCCTGTCAAAAGCCTTAGATATATCTAGAGCTACCGCTCTGCCCTCTCCCGCTTTGTCCAGTGAATGGTATATGCGTTCAGAGATTACAGTGAGGATGTCTGCCGTGGAACGGGCTTGTCTAAATCCATATTGATGGTCGGTCAGAAGTTTAGCATCTGTAAGGTGCTGGACTAGAGCATGGTTAATTTAGGTCTCAAATATTTTGGCAAAAAGTGGGAGGAGGCTAATAGGGCGATAATTTAATGGGTCAGTTCTTTCGCCAGAATTCTTGAATACTGGTACCACAGAAGCAGTTTTCCAACAGCTCGGAAAGCAAGTAGCCTCTACTCTCTTTTCGCCAAAATATTTGAGTCCATAATTAATCAAGCTCTAATCCACTATCTTACATGTGCTAAACTTCTGTCCGACCAACAATATGGATTTAGGCAAAGCTGTTCTACTGCAGATATCCTAACTGTAATCTTTGAACGTATATACCATGCACTGGATAAGACGGGGGAGAGGAGGGCAGTAGCCCTACATACATATATATCTAAGGTTTTTGACAGGGTATGGTATGATGGTCTTCTCATAAAAATCAGATCATATAAAATTACTGAACGAATACTTAATAGAATGTAATCTTTCTTAAGTAAGAGAAGAATCCAGGTTGTCCTTGATGATCGTCTAAACAATATGATATAAATGCGGGTATACCTCAGGGATTGATCCTTGAACCTTTATTATTTCTGATATTCATAAATGACTTCTCTGATAAATTTGTCTCTGAGATGGGTATATTTGCTGATGACACCACACTCTATAACAGACATGCGGGGAAAACTAATGAACACATATCCAAGGCAATGGTGGAAACCCTAAAGGAAGACCTCCAGTCTGTAGTGGAATGGGGACAAAACTCGATGTTAATTTTCAATGCTGCCAAGACTAAGCTCGTTTTCTTTAATAATTACAAAAAACCCTTCTCAACTATCAATAGCTATGGTTAATGATACATTACCTGAAAGTACTTCGTTCAAACTCCTTGACTTAACGTTCACAGGGAACATGAGTTAGAACAGATACATCATGGGCATTGCCAAGGCTACTGCGAGGAAGATAGGCTCTCTCTACCATACAAGAAAGTTACTTATGCCTGAAAGTATCCTATATTTATACAAGACCACCATTCGCCCATGTATGGAGTATTGTTGTCACATTTCTGCTACTAGTCTCTCACTTCTGGACAGGGTTCAAAAGAGAGTCACCAACTTGATAGGTCCTAACTGTCATCTAAGCTTCAACCTCTGCCCCATCGATGAAATGTTGCATCCCTCTGCCTGTTTTACAAGTATTTTAATGGTAGATGCTCCGACGAACTACAAGCACTTGAACCCCTTGACATAAATACTCCCGACAAACCCGACAAGCAGCAAAGTTCCACCTCTACACAGTAGAGATCCCCAGATGTCAGAAAACCTTCTGCTATAATAGTTTCTTCTACATAACTGCTAGACTTTGGAATTCCCTTCCAGGTTCCTGCTTCCATAACTGTACTGACATACAGAAGTTCAAGTGTAATGTAAACAGACATCTTGCTGCTCAACTCCCTACATAGTATCCCTGAAATTTATGTCTCAGATAGTAGCCCCCTACATCAAAGTAGCAATGTGCCTTGTTTGGGTGTAAAAATGCAATAAAAAAAAAAACTAAAATAAGAGCATGCAATATTACATATGATATTGAAACTATGTTTTATGTTATCAGTTTAAAATAAACTGTACAATTAGCAATAGAAAAAATTTTAAAACTAGGAAATGATTATTTGACTCATTATATACACCCTGACTAGCAATAATAGTTTGGTAATAAAACAAAGAATTTCTAAAATTTTCTGTGAATCAATTTCTGAAATTATTTTACTGAAAATCTTGCATATCATCACATTGGTAAAAGTTAAAGAAGTTAGTATTTAAAAAAAATAAAATTTATTGAAATCAGTCACTCTTAACTCATTGCTATTCTGTGAAAACAGCATTTTCCATTTGTTGGTGTAAAACAGGAATAAAATTGCAAAATAAGGATCAAGAGTTGCAATAACACATTTTACTGGATAACTTAATTTTTTGCAATAACACATTTTACTGGATAACTTAATTTTTTGCAATAACACATTTTACTGGATAACTTAATTTTTTTTGCAATAACACATTTTACTGGATAACTAAAGTTTTGCAATAACAGATTTTACTGGATAACTTAATTTTTTGCAATAAAACATTTTACTGGATAACTTAATTTTTTTGCAAGAAAACATTTTACTGGATAACTTAATTTTTTGCAATAAAACATTTTACTGGATAACTTATTTTTTTTGCAAGAAAACATTTTACTGGATAACTTATTTTTTTTGCAATAACACATTTTACTGGATAACTTAATTTTTTGCAATAAAACATTTTACTGGATAACTTAATTTTTTGCAATAAAACATTTTACTGGATAACTTATTTTTTTTGCAAGAAAACATTTTACTGGATAACTTAATTTTTTGCAATAAAACATTTTATTGGATAACTTAATTTTTTTGCAATAACACATTTTACTGGATAACTTATTTTTTTTACAATAACACATTTTACTGGATAACTTAATTTTTTGCAATAACACATTTTACTGGATAACTTAATTTTTTGCAATAAAACATTTTACTGGATAACTTAATTTTTTGCAATAAAACATTTTATTGGATAACTTATTTTTTTTGCAATAACACATTTTACTGGATAACTTATTTTTTTTACAATAACACATTTTACTGGATAACTTAATTTTTTGCAATAAAACATTTTACTGGATAACTTAATTTTTTGCAATAACACATTTTACTGGATAACTTATTTTTTTTACAATAACACATTTTACTGGATAACTTAATTTTTTGCAATAACACATTTTACTGGATAACTTATTTTTTTGCAATAACACATTTTACTGGATAACTTAATTTTTTGCAATAACACATTTTACTGGATAACTTAATTTTTTGCAATAAAACATTTTATTGGATAACTTAATTTTTTTGCAATAACACATTTTACTGGATAACTTATTTTTTTTGCAAGAACACATTTTACTGGATAACTTAATTTTTTGCAATAACACATTTTACTGGATAACTTAATTTTTTGTAATAACACATTTTACTGGATAACTTAATTTTTTGCAATAAAACATTTTACTGGATAACTTAATTTTTTGCAATAAAACATTTTATTGGATAACTTATTTTTTTTGTCAATAACACATTTTACTGGATAACTTATTTTTTTTACAATAAAACATTTTACTGGATAACTTAATTTTTTGCAATAACACATTTTACTGGATAACTTAATTTTTTTGCAATAACACATTTTACTGGATAACTTAATTTTTTGCAATAACACATTTTACTGGATAACTTAATTTTTTTGCAATAACACATTTTACTGGATAACTTAATTTTTTGCAATAACACATTTTACTGGATAACTTATTTTTTTTGCAAGAACACATTTTACTGGATAACTTAATTTTTTGCAATAACACATTTTACTGGATAACTTAATTTTTTGCAATAACACATTTTACTGGATAACTTAATTTTTTTACAATAACACATTTTACTGGATAACTTATTTTTTTTGCAAGAACACATTTTACTGGATAACTTAATTTTTTGCAATAACACATTTTACTGGATAACTTAATTTTTTGCAATAACACATTTTACTGGATAACTTAATTTTTTGCAATAACACATTTTACTGGATAACTTAATTTTTTGCAATAACACATTTCACTGGATAACTTAATTTTTTGCAATAAAACATTTTACTGGATAACTTAATTTTTTGCAATAACACATTTTACTGAATAACTTAATTTTTTGCAATAACACATTTCACTGGATAACTTAATTTTTTGCAAGAACACATTTTACTGAATAACTTAATTTTTTGCAATAACACATTTCACTGGATAACTTAATTTTTTGCAAGAACACATTTTACTGGATAACTTAATTTTTTTGCAATAACACATTTTACTGGATAACTTAATTTTTTGCAATAACACATTTTACTGGATAACTTAATTTTTTGCAATAACACATTTTACTGGATAACTTAATTTTTTGCAATAACACATTTTACTGGATAACTTAATTTTTTTGCAATAACACATTTTACTGGATAACTAAATTTTTTGCAAGAACACATTTTACTGGATAACTTAATTTTTTGCAATAACGCATTTTACTGGATAACTTAATTTTTTTGCAATAACACATTTTACTGGATAACTTAATTTTTTGCAATAACACATTTTACTGGATAATTTAATTTTTTGCAATAACACATTTTACTGGATAACTTAATTTTTTGCAATAAAACATTTTACTGGATAACTTAATTTTTTTGCAAGAACACATTTTACTGGATAACTTAATTTTTTGCAATAACACATTTCACTGGATAACTTAATTTTTTGCAAGAACACATTTTACTGGATAACTTAATTTTTTGCAAGAACACATTTTACTGGATAACTTAATTTTTTGCAATAACGCATTTTACTGGATAACTTAATTTTTTTGCAATAACACATTTTACTGGATAACTTAATTTTTTGCAATAAAACATTTTACTGGATAACTTAATTTTTTGCAATAACACATTTTACTGGATAACTTAATTTTTTGCAATAACGCATTTTACTGGATAACTTAATTTTTTGCAATAACACATTTTACTGGATAACTTAATTTTTTGCAATAACACATTTTACTGGATAACTTAATTTTTTACAATAACACATTTTACTGGATAACTTAATTTTTTGCAATAACACATTTTACTGGATAACTTAATTTTTTGCAATAACATATTTTACTGGATAACTTAATTTTTTCCAATAACACATTTTACTGGATAACTTAATTTTTTGCAATAACACATTTTACTGGATAACTTAATTTTTTGCAATAACACATTTTACTGGATAACTTAATTTTTTGCAATAACACATTTTACTGGATAACTTAATTTTTTGCAATAACACATTTTACTGGATAACTTAATTTTTTGCAATAACACATTTTACTGGATAACTTAATTTTTTGCAATAACACATTTTACTGGATAACTTAATTTTTTGCAATAACACATTTTACTGGATAACTTAATTTTTTGCAATAACACATTTTACTGGATAATTTAATTTTTTGCAATAACACATTTTACTGGATAATTTAATTTTTTGCACACATGTGCATCAAGAAATCTTCTACTCATGACATCAGTGTATTTCTTAATAGTGCAATGTGGGATGATTCCACTTGCTGCAGGATTAATGGATTTACATAAGGCTGTTTTCAATGAAGTGTACGTATATAAGAGTACTGCTCAACTAGCTCCCAATAAAGTTGTTTCCAATGAAAATCAATATCCATTGGCATAAATTTCCAGTTTGATAATAACCTAAAAGTTTTAAGTTAAGGGATGATGGCAGCCTAATGATCAATTTTTCAGCATAAGATGGCTAAGAATGCTTGTGTAGCACAAGAAGAACAGTGGAATTGTCATAAATTAGTAGTGAAAGAAGTATATCCAATCAAAGCGCTAAGATTTCTGTCAGGAGATTGCAATAGGAGGCAAATGTTACTTCAACTCCTTTAAATACTTTGATAGAACTAACAAGTTTCTCAATTTCTGTTGATGTAAAAACAATATTGTTTCCTCACATATGTTACTTTTATATATGACTAGCGAGGGTACCCGGCACTGCCCGGGTATTTGAAGGTGTGGGTGTTTGGGGGGGGGGGGTAGATCAACATAAAATGCTCGAAAAAAATATTAAAAAACAGTGAAAAAAGTTTTGAGGGGAGGTAGGCTCGAATCCGATTGGGGGTGGGGGGTACCCGGCGTTGCCTGGGTGTTTGTAGGTGTGTGTGTAGGGCGGGGTAGATAAAAAAAGAAAGAAGTTAAAAAAACGAACAAAAAAAAACTCTAACCCGATGGGAGGGAGGGCTACCCGGAGGTTTGTGTGTAGATCAAAAAAGAAAGCTCGAATTAAAAGAACAAAAACGTTTTGGGAAGGAGGTAGGCTCGAACCCAAAGCTTTGAGGTTAATAGTTTGAAGACATACCATGAGGCAAGAAAGCCAGGGACTTTTGATCAGTCAAAAATGAGCGTTTAAAAACGAACGCCGTTTTTCTAGGTCCTAGCAGCAGTAGCAAACAAATTCAAAGCACAAATTTTGTCATCATTGCATAAAAGCGAGCGAAAGAAAATATTTTAATGACTACATTTCATAAGTGCTACTGTGTAGCATTCAAAAAGTTATAAGATTGAGTGAGCAAGCCGAGAAGCAGCGGAAAAAAAGCCTTTGGCGGACATACAGAAAAAATGCACACACACGCACACACATTTTCCCTTTTATATATCTAGATTTCTGAATTAATTCATTGATATATATAGCCATATTATATATTATTTTTAAGCGCTTTTTCACTCTATCGAATCGTGTTATTTGTTACCATTCTCAATCTCTTCATTCATTTTTTTTGCAGACTTTTCGACAGCATGGACAAAGTTCAAATCTGCACAATTTTCTTGTTCCAGTTCAAACTAGGCTGAAACAGCTCATGTTATCAATGATGCGTTTTGCCCAGGAACCACTAATGAACGTGTGGCACAATGGTGGTTCAGAAAATTTCGCAATGTTGATGAGAGCCTCGAAGATGAAGATGTCACGGCCGGCCGACTGCCGTTGATAATGAACATTTGAAAGCCTTAATTGAAGCCAATCCTCACAAAACCACACAAGAAGTTGCTGTTGAATTGAGGTCGACCACTCAACAGTCGTTCACCATTTAAAACAAAGTTGGATAAATCAGTGCCGCATGAATTGAACGATAATCAAAAAAATTGTCATTTTGAGGTGTCTTCTATGCTCCTTCTACACAACAAAAATGACTCATTTCTCGAGCGGATTGTGATGGGTGATGAGAAGTGGATCCTTTATGACATACGGCAATGTTTGGCACAGTAGTTGGATGTCAGAAAAACTCCACAACACTTCCCGAAGCCAAAATTGCACCAAAAAAAGGTTATGGTGACTGTTTGGTGATCTGTGGCTGGTCTCATCCATCACAGCTTTTTGAATCCAGGCGAAATGATTACAGCGGAAAAGTACTTCCGACAAATTGACAAAATGCACCAGAACCTCCAATGCATGTGCCCGAGATTGGACAATATGAAGGGACCAGTTCTACTCCATGACATGTTGCTCAACTGACCTTGCAAAAGCTGAACGAATTGGGCGATGAAACTCTGCCTCATCCGCCATATTCACTGGACCTCTTGCCCACTGATTATCACTTTTTCAAGCATCTCGACAACTTCCTACATGAAAAAATGTTTCAAAAGCCAAGATGATGCCAAATCGGCCTTCAATGACTTCATCGCTTCCAGAACTCCAGATTTCTATGCTAATGGGATAGATAAACTTGTTTCTCGTTGACAAAAATGTGTCGATTTTAATGGTTCTTATTTTGATTAATAAAGTTTATTATAAAAGCAGTTATGATCTTTTGGAGTTGAATGCCAAAAAAACAACATTATTTTTTGCACCAACCTAATATATTGTTGACATCTCAAATGACAGTGATACTCATCTCCCAAATACAATGATTTGCTCAGCTGTCAAGTCCATCAAAGGTCATTTGAGTCTCATCAGTGAAAATGACACAATTCATGTCTTTCTTCCAATATTTTCTTACCCATTCTATTCTTGAACTATTGTGCCTTGATGGAATTTTCAGTGGAACTTTCAGGGATGCTATGATCCACAAAATGGTATTTTTTGTGGATATTGGTATATCAAAATAACCATCTGCAGTGAAAATGAACTTACTTGATTGTTCAGATTTTCTACAGAGCTTCCGGTCAGTATTCTTTAAATCCTATCAGTAACAACCAAGTCCAACTCCTGGCCTTCTTGTATGGTTTAGCTACTAAGCCTGGTGAAACTATTTATACTAACTGACAGGAGAGGCAAAGGCGCCTTAAAATCAGTCACTTTGGTCAGGTGGAGCTTGTCAACTTTGAGTGGTAGCTCACCTAGAAGAAGGCAACTCTAATTCAAAACCTCCACTGCTTTGCAAGATTACCCCATCAGGGAAAAGGCTAACGGAGTAAACCCCACCAGAAAATTCAGAGACCTTAGTCCCTTAGGTGGCTTGACTTTATATTGTCATCACAACTCCTGCGGCGCAGTTAGAGCCAAGCTGTATTGACTCTGTCTTTCCCTTGGATTGTCTGGCTTCATAGAGAGGGGAAGACTTCATAGAGAGGGGGAGACTTGTTGGGGATAGGATGCTCTGTATATGTAATTGAGATCCCACCCTCTTTTGTTAATGAATGAGAAACATGGGTCACATGATGAAGAGACGAAACATACTGATATACGATAATAAATAAATGTATATTTATTTACATAAAAATACATGAGAGAGAATAAAGATAGAGATAGTAAGAGTTCATTGAGAAGAGAATAATATTACTTGCGTTTAGTATTGATGAGAGGCTGACAGTTAGGTCAGGAGGACTGGTTGGCTGGCTATACCAACTGGAATGCATTTCGTCACACCTTGACTTGTCGAGAGTCCAGTGGAAAAGAGAAAGAAATCTATAAAACAGGAAGTGACATCTGCATTGCCCTCTGGTATGGCAAGAAGGCATGTGTTACCAAAGCTAAAGGGCAACAATCGAGTTTAGTTTAAGAGTACTGTTTTGTGTCTGTGTGTCCATTGGCTGGGAATTTTCATTTTCCACAGACTGCTGCACGGGCAACAGCTATCCTCCCATATCACCTTGCCCAGGCTATGTAGCTCCACCGCTCATCTCCTGAAACGGACTGTTGCCAACAAAAATACAAAAATCAGTAACACTCTTTCAAATTTCTTCCTTAGTGATAGTTTTTTCTGAAATCTATTTATACTATTCTTATAATGACCTTGTTTTATGCAATGACATCAGGTGGGGTACATTTAGTTTTAATTATAACTGCTTTTTCATCATTGGTTATTGTTTATCAGTTCCGCATTGTTGTTGCTGTATAAAAAGCTATTATTATCAATGATGCTCAAAACAAAACAAAAAAAACAGTGTTAATAAGAACAAACAACAATGTACTGCACAATGTAAACCAACGCAACAATGTTGCTAAAACATAACAGATTTTCCATAAAAAAATTCGAAAATTGATTCACAGATAAAATGTACCCTAAAAGGAAGATCTAGAATTTGTATATTTGTTTTTACTTCTTTTCTGTCCAGGCCGTGCATTTTAATGACACCAAATTTAGTAAAATAAACTGGTATATTTACATTTAGCAATGTATAGACTAAAAAGATTATGGCAATAATACTATTATCTTAAGGTTAATATTAAATAGTGTGTACAAATTATCCATTGATTTATATCTTGAAACCATAAAAGATTTTTATTTCTCTATATGATTAGTTTGGGTATATAGACTAAAAAAGATACAGTTTGTTGTTAGATATGGCTGAACATGAGCAATTAAAAAATTGTTATCATAGAAAATTAATGCATTTTCAAGTTAGACATTTTGCATTTCATATCATATAAATTTATTACTTGAAACCATTTTATTTTATTACATTTTAAATTAATGCATTTTCAAGTTAGACATTTTGCATTTCATATCATATAAATTTATTACTTGAAACCATTTTATTTTATTACATTTCATATCATATAAATTCATTACTTGAAACCATTTTATCTCATTTATTCCATCATTTTATAAATTTATCAAAAATTGACTTAATATTTTGCCACAAAAATGTTTTCAGCTTATAATGATAAACTTGAAGAATTCTTTCCTTATAATGATTTTACTTGTATTTAATAATTTTGAAAGAAAGGAAAATCTACATTTTGTTAACTAACTGAGCACTATAAATGAATTAATGTTTTCTTTATTAATGTATTTATTGTTATATTTACTTATAAAGGTCCATCTGGTGAATATTTGGAACTAATTAGCAGTAAATCCAACGACAATTTGGTATCAATCACATACAGAAAGGTAGAGTATCTATATGTTGTTGCTTCTTGATTGTTATATCATTGTCAACACTAGAAAGAACGTTTAGTCACTATTCATATTAGATTAAGGTATCATTTTTAAAGCTGTTTAACTTTTGTTAGAAAAATATCAATGTTATATAACCATATCAACCCTTTATTACAACCAACTTATAACAAACAGAAAGCTCCTACCTATTTTGTCTCAAGTGGTCAACACCCACTCCTACACAAGGTACCTATTCCAATCTACAAATTTGCTTGGATTCCAAAGCTCTGGATACTTCAGCACTCCTGGTACAGGAAGACTACGTCACACCTCCCTTTAACTATAACCTCAAAGGATCGCACCTTTGTGCTCATACTGACAGCAACTCTACAACTAAACCCTTAACTACAGTGTCCTTCATACCAGGTGAGCCATCATTTCCAACATCCAAGTCGGAATGCTTTATGATACACAGACAGGTTCATCCCACATACACCTTAGTATAACTTAATGTGGTACCTTGTTGTCCACATTGTAAGGTTGAGGTACCTCCAGTGTGTGGATAATTAACCCTACAATTATCATATAGGAACATAATTTCTCTACTTGATCTGTAACATAACTGCAACATTTTATTTATTGCTTTTTTTTCTCTTTTCCTTCCACTGATTCACAACATAATTCTCCTTTTGATATTATAAATACCATCTGCCTTTCCATATGTGGCGGAAATTTCCCATGAATTTCCATAGTTGGTAACCACAACTAGCCATTCCAGGCTTATACTGGCCTAACAAAAAAAATTCATGCTCTTTATGAGCCAGTCCATACTAATCCAATGTTACTGCTTTTTTTTTTAATTTAAATTAATATTCTTTGGCATTGCGACCTCTCCTACTGACAAAATAAAAATAAAAAATACAATACAATTCCATATCGGTCCTGGATAGGACCTAAAACTATATCCGATGGTGAGGCCCCACCTTGCGGGCCTTGGGGAGTGTGGAGCCACCCTTTAATTGCCATTGCTCCCAGGTCCACTCTGACCCGGAGTGGTAGTACCTGTTAGGGTCCCAACTATGGGTTAAATAGAATCTGACTTTAAAAAAAATATACTCCATTAAAAATCGTTCCTCCAAAAAAACTATGTTCGGCATTAAATAACCTGAAAAAGGTTGATATGCCGTAAAACAAAAACAACCAACCAACCAACAATTCCATATCAAGTTCAAATAAAAATCATTATACAAAAATAAGAATCACTCTAATCCAGCAATGATAAAAAAAATTATATGAACAATTCCTTTCCTTTTATTTCTTCAACAATTCAAAACAAAATAGTCGTATATTTCTGTACTTCTCCATTATTTCTTATTATGCAATCAATTTGGCATTCTCCCTTTTGTTACATGTGTGTAAGCATATAAATTCAAACAAATCTTTTTCTATTTATTTTTTCCTTTTTAAAGCTAGAAAGTTTAACATAAGGAAAAACATATATTTCAAAACACCTTCAGAAAATATCTCTGTACTTGTGCAGATTTTGAACCAGATGTATCTAAGTGTCTACTGGACTTGGGCTGGAACATGACGTTAACTGCCAGATTATGCCAAGCGTCACCCATGATAAGGTCTTAACAACAGTATGAAACAGAAAAATAGTAAAATAAATGGAAATTATAGGAATAAAAAAATTTTTTTAAATCAATGACCTATCATATTTTTTTTTATTATTTATTTAATGTTTCATGATAAACATATTTTTTTATGTGGGGGGGGGGCGGAGGGAATTTACTATAACCATTATTTTTTTTTGTTTTTTTGTTTTCATTTTTGATAGATAATGTTTAGTAAACAAATTTTATTTCGTAAACCAATTATGTATTTTTGATCTCTCAAAGGTTTTTCAAAAGGTTCAAAGAAGAAAAACAAAATTATTTTCAAGTATTTTGCCTCGTTTTGTTCAAAATTGATTTTTTTTTCTCAAAGCAAATTGCAAGAAAAGGTTTTGAAAAAGGTTTAATTGTTAAAACTTTTTTCTTTTATTAAAGAAAATTGTAAGAAAAGGTTTGTGCACCTTCAACTACATCCATTGCTTATGTAGTCTCTTTTTGCAATGATGCATCTAATACCACATGTAATTCAATTCTTTTTGGGATCTAATTAATTTCTTATTTTGACAAAAAAAAAAACCTAATTCTTCAGGCATCTGCAGTTGTTTGTCTAATATTGATAAATTCATGATGTTGTTAGTCTCCATGTATTCCATGTAACATCTAGTTTCATTTAGTTTTGCTGTTGTTTTTTTTTTGTGTGTGTGTTTTTTTTTCTCTTCTAATATTTATCCAAAAGTCATCTGCTTATTCGTTGTTGCACATTGTAATTGTTTGATCATTATCTTATGTCAGGTTTCAAGCAAATTTGAGTGGTTGATGTCATGTTCCGAGCAAAACCGAGAAGACACTAAGATATATCTGGTTCAAATTCTGCACACATACCAATATCTTTCTGACTTACTAACTTCTTTTTGGGACGAAAACAAAAGCAATGATTAAGATAAAAAATCATAACAATTATTCTCTGACTGTCCTCATGCGTGTGTGAAATTGTTCAGATGACTGGTGTAGTTTTATAAACATATACAATAACACCTACAGTCGTGTTCCTTTGTTGCCGTTTCTGGCCATTAATTCACACTCATCTGGTTGATACTGGAATCAAGATGCCTCCGACATTTGATTTGCATACAAGTCAACAAATAATAATCAGACATAACTTTTGTTATAGTTTTATTTCAAATTTATGATATTGTGGTGATTGGAGTTGCAATGCCAAATTCTTTTCTTTACATTTTAAATCATAATCGTCCCTTTGGCTCCACAGATGCTATTGATGCTGATGCTATTGTCAAGCAAAGAACTAAGCAAAGAATTCTGTTACTGAATCAAAAATCCCTCTTCCTGATTGGTTGTTAAATTATATTCAGCTGTTCAGAAACTCCAATTGTGTCATCATTGATGTTTGCAAATGAGGCCGATGTTATTGTTTTATTGTTATCATTTATTCATTGTTACTGGTGAATTGTTGATCTATCAAATGTTTACTATTTATTTTCAAAGCTGGCTTTTTAATTTCCTTGCATTAACTGTGCAAACTGCATATTTATCTAGGTAACTCACCCACTAACTATCGTTTTGCCCTAATCTGTTTCAGTTTAAAGTAATAGTTGCAGAAACTAGTTTTCATTCAGACTTTTATATTGTTAGCAATTAATATTATTTCATACTAGCTGATCTGGTTTGGCATTAATAGGATCAAACTTGTCCAGCAGTCTTGACAAATCTATTTTTGTAGTTATTTAAATTTTGCTGTTTCACATGCATGTCACTAACTGAAAATAATGATAATAATTCCTTTTTTTTTTTGATAAAATAATCTTTTGTTAACAATTAATATTTTTATTGATGAAATGTAATTATTTTATTTTATTACTAATTTTTAAGCATTACCCCCCCCCAAAAAAAAAAAATTCTAGTGTCCGGTTAGACAATGGCCCTGAAATGGGTGATCAGTCTACCTTGAATTTCTATGTGAAACTGCCCCCCCCCTCAGTTCTAAAACATTTTTTTGTTTGTTTCCCCAGTTTTTCAGCCCAGAGTAATCCATATATATGCAGTATAGCGATGTATGGAAGTGAAATATAGTCATTGAGGATTGAGGACATGCTTTATATGGAAAGAAATGATATGATAAATGTGTAATGCTAGTCTTAAGGCAGGCTCAGATCTGTTGAGCTTACTGGAAGATTAAATCTAAACATTAAAGAGAAATGTGTTCTTTAATAGTATAGTTTTGTTGAAAGAATGGATAAAATCTAAATTTGTTACAAAAAAAGAGAAGAAAGTAAATAAAATTATAAGTAACTAAGAAAAAACTATATGTGGAGGTGAAAATGAAAATTTTTTGTTTTGCTCACAAATGAATCAGAAAGCAGACAATAATGCCTTCCCCTCTAAAAGGATGCAGTAAAACATTGAAAGATGAACTAAGGCCATGCTAAATAATATTTGTGTCTGAATATGGAATGCAATCTTATTAAGGTGTTAACAACTGAAATAAATGGAGTTGCCATTTTGAAAATCTTGATTTAGTTTGCCATACGTTTGGAAAAAGCTGTTTTGATGATGTTCTGGTAATCCGGATTCTATATTCCATCATTTTAGTGCTTATACAAATGAAAAATGGCAAAGTTGAGAGAAAAATATAAACCTGAATGTTAATGTTTAACAGAATCACTGACACTGGTAGAAGAAAAAGAGAAGTTGTGATGAAAGAAGCACATGTTCAAGATGTGGCCGAGGTTCAGAAAAGCATGTGTTTAATACACATGGGTGATGTCACAGCTGAAACAAAATGTCACACGCAAATAGAGGAGAACTGAATTGTTTTAATATTTAGAAAAATGTGTTGTTAGAAATACCAGATATAAAGGCTTTTGTTAAATAAAAATAAAAAGTGTGTTGAGTTTTTACATTTTTATGTTTCTTTGTGATGGAGTATACAATCTGTTGGGTCCATTAAAATGTAACAAAACCATTAAAAAAGGTGTATAATGTTGCAAATCTACCCAGTGTGACTCTAGAATTACAGGGTGGAATGATAAAATTGTCACCCCAAAGAAAACAACACTACAGCTTTATTTTAAAACTTTTATTGAAAAAAATCAATTCAGGTAACTTGATTATGTAGTAGAGCTGACATCTATTCAATGTAGCAGCCTTTAGCTTCTACCAATCCTGTATCTCTTTAGACTTGTGGGCTGGCACCGAATCCTGAAGCCATACCCAGAATCTGGCAGTGACCTCCTGATCACCCCTGTGGATCACCACACTCTTCAACACATCCAGGTACACTTTGGTGTTTATTTTCAAGCCGACTTTGAAGATATGAGGTGGCATGATGTGGCCCTCACGTGAAATCACACCAAAGACCATAACCGTGGCCGAAAACTTCATTGAGCTGTGTTCACAAGCATTGACTTTTGAGGGTGTTGGCAATAGTCCTGTTGTCATAACTTGGTTCGGTAGATAGCATGAGTTGTACAGTAGTGTATCTCTGATCTCGCTCATCAAACATTGTATCACACGCAAATAGAGAATGCTGACGCCATTTCATTTTTACGTATACGTTTCAAACAGTATAACACTGATAAATGTGCCATCTAGCATCGAATGTTAAGTAGCAAAAGTGGTAGACAATCTCCATTCAAATAAAGTCAGGAATGACTCAAGGAAATTTAGCCAATTTCCTCAACAATTACAGATGTAAATCTGATAACTGAATGCTGGTAAGCAATAAGAAAAAAAATTATTTTAAAAATTCTTGTCAATTTGTGGCTTGTGATTCACTTGCTAAATTTTTCTTCAAAATAAATGGATAATCCAATTTTGAATTCAACGTCTTGCTACATGCCTTTTGCAAAAAAAACCCCAAAAAACTATTAACCCCATTCCATTTTTAAATATACTTTTCAAATAGTCTTACTAATAAATGTGCCACCTAGTGTCGAATGTTAGCAAAAGGAGTAGACAATTTCCATTCTAATCAAGCCAGGAATGACTCAAGGAAATTTAGCCGAGTTGCTCAAGAATTACACACATTAAATTTGCCAACTGAATTTCTTTCTGTACTTTAGTTAGTGGATGCATTTTCAGCAACTCCCGTAAATCTTGCTTCTCCTAATTTGTCTATCAATCCTTGTTTAGTGATTTTTTTTCTGACAAAAAATAAAAAGCAGTACTCTAGGTTGGTCGTATTTTTGCAGAAGCAGTCGCCTGAAATGTCGGAAATTTTCTCTTTCTACTTCTATGCTTGTAACCATGTCACTAATAAAGGTGCTTCCTGTAGCTCATGGATGACATCTGGACTTTTCAGTTTCTCCACATCAAGACGCTTTGTGACTTTCTGGTCCTGAGGCCGCCTCTTGGGTTGAATGTAGAGACACATTTTGGATATGATCAGGCGGTAGTCTATCCAACAGTCGGCACCACACACAACCTTGGTCAACCTTACATCTCTCCTGTCTCTTGCCCTGATGATGACGTAGTCGATCAAATGCCAGGGCTGGGAGCGTGGGTGCATCCACGACGTCTTGCTACGGGTGGGTAGGCGGAACATGGTGTTGGTGATGGAAAGGTCGTGTGCTGTGCAGCGCAGAGGCTGAGCAGCCATCAAGCAACTTTCCTCTGGGAAGGCCCCTGGCCCCGACTCAATTCCAACAGTATACAAATCTGGTGGACCTACACTGCTTGTAAGAAAGACAGAACTCTTCCAATCTATGTGGGAGAGTGAAAAACTACCCCAAGATTTTCGTGATGCTACTATTGTTCACATTTACAAACGCAAGGGAAATCGTCAGTCATGTGACAACCACCGGGGGATATCCCTTCTCTCCATCGCCGGGAAGATCCTGGCCCGCGTCCTTCTCAACCGCCTGCTGGTGCACCTTTAAGATGGTCGCCTTCCCGAGAGCCAGTGTGGCTTTCGGGCGGGCCGCGGAACGACTGATATGATCTTTGCTGCACGCCAACTACAGGAGAAGTGTGTCGAGCAGCACCGGGGCCTCTACACCACGTTCGTCGGCCTGACCAAGGCCTTCGACACTGTTTGCCGAAATGGCCTCTGGCGGATCATGGAAAAATTTGGTTGTCCAGACAGGTTCATCGCCATTGTCAGGCAGTTCCACGAGGGCATGACCGCCTGTGTCCTGGATGACGGCGACCCCTCAGAGCCCTTCCTTGTGACCAACGGAGTCAAGCAGGGCTGTGTCTTAGCCCCGACGCTTTTCAGCATGGTTTTCTCTGCCATGCTCCAGGACGCTTTCAAAGACAGTCACTCTGGCATTGACATCAAGTACAGATGTGACGGGAAATTGTTTAACATCAGGCGAATGCAGGCAGTCACGAGAGTGAGGGAAACCATCATCAGAGACCTTCTCTTTGCCGATGACTGCGCCCTTAACGCCCCAAATGAGATGCAACGTCAAATGGATGGATTCTCCACCAGTTGTGACAACTTTGGACTCACCATCAGTACTAAGAAGACAGAAGTTATGTACCAACCCGCCCCAGGAGATGCATACCACGAACCCGGTATCACTGTCAAAGGGCAGAAGATTCATGCTGTGGAGCAATTCACCTACCTTGGCAGCACCCTCTCCCGCACCACCAACATTGACATTGAGGTTAACCATAGGACCTCCACAGCGAGCAGTGCATTTGGAAGACTTAGAGACAATGTGTGGAAGAGGAGAGGCATTACACTCGCAACCAAACTGAAAGTATATCGAGCAGTCGTCCTGATAACCCTACTCTACGGTTGTGAAACTTGGACATCATATAAAAGACATGAAAAACAGCTGAATGGCTTCCACCTCAGATGCCTCCGTAATCTTCTCAACATCCGCTGGCAAGACAGAATTCCTGACACAGAAGTCTTGAAGCGCGCAGGGCTCCGTACCATCACCACCATAATCCGCAAAACCCAGCTCCGGTGGGCAGGCCATGTCTATCGCATGCCTGACGGCCGAATCCCCAGACAACTCTTCTATGGGGAACTCAGCCAGGGAAAGCAGACTGCAGGAGGCCAAAAGAAACGATATAAAGACTGCATGAGAACCTCCCTCCAAGACTTTGACATCAACCCCCAGTCCTGGGAGAGTCGCGCTGCGGAACGTTCTGCCTGGCGTTGCGCCATCAGCCTGGGAGCCGACAGGGCAGAGGATCAATGCATGACCCACGACCAGCAGAAGCGCAAGAGGAGGAAGGAGAGAGCTGCCAGTTCACAGCCTGCCGATACCATCTTCACGTGTCCAGAGTGTGGAAGAGTCTGCCGAGCACGGATTGGCCTCATCAGCCATCTCAGGACCTACCGACCCCCAACGCTGAACTGATTGATACCTTGGTCATTGTTGACTTCGACAGATGAGCAAGAATAAAGGTGCTGGAGGTAAATGTTTTATCTGGGCTGACATTATCCACCTGATAGTCAGGGACCCAAACCTTGGACTAATCACTAAGGTGAAAGTTCTGGGACTGCTCTATTGCCATTTGGTGAATTAATTCTGGATAATGCAGTAGCTTCTGGTGGGACTTGTCGATGCCATATTAGTGGGTAATTGTTACAGCTTTATTTTATCATCCTCTACAAAAAAAAATATTTCTTCACTTCTTTTTCTTCCTCTCTGCCCTGCCCTAATCACGTCTGTCGACTTATTCCACAAATCCTAAAACTCCATTATGAAAAGTCTCCAGAAAGAATACACGATTGAACCCAGAACTCCAACTTCCAATGTAGATCCCCACTACCATGTCTCCTTCTCACAAATCAGGGGTTTCTGTTCCAACCTTCCAGAGGTTGAAATTCAATTACAGGAGACCAAACCAGACAACATAATAGATGTACTGAGACTAAAGCCGCCTTCAGGACTACCACCAATCACTGTAAAAGAGTAATAAAGAATGCGAGAGAGTTGTATGCTCAGTCTGTCAAGTCCAAAGCAGTGGCTTGGTTCCCACTAATTTTGGCAAATAACAAACAGGGTCCCAACCATTATTGATAGACCTACGGTAATCTTGTCAGCATTGGACAAAGCTAAACTCTTTGCCAAAGATTTTGCAGCTAATTCTACCCTATGCGATCAGGGCTGCAACCCCTATACATTCATAAACCCTTATCCTCGAGTGGCCTCTGGGCCTTCATAAGTGGCAACTCTTTTGTAAAAAAAAAAAAATGATAGAAGGCTCCTATTGCTCTTGCTGGTGCTACCAGATCAGGCTGTCTTTTGGCTTCCTGAGACGAAATGCACCTACATTAAATTTGTATTTTTGTTTTCTATCCTCTTTTGTAAAACTTAAATATGTTCTACAAAAACAAAAACAACAGCCCCCTCCCTTCCTCCCCCACATTCTTTTTTCTCTCTTTTCTTTTTGTCATTCCACCCCTACTTCCCTACTGATTCTCTAACTTAAAAATACCAACCAAAATAATAAAAACAATCAAACTAAAATCCATAAATAAATATTTAAAGAAAACAACTGGAAATAAAAAATTTTTCAAATCGATCAAGATTCCACTAGACCCTGTCGGCTGGGCATCAGATTATGCCGACTGCCCCCCCCCCCCTGCAGAGAGTAGAAGTCCCTCAATGAGGCTACCTGTTGGCCGTGGGTAGTGACCCGTAATGCCATTAGGATGGGATCCTGGCGGTTGAGAGACTTGGAGGTCAAGTTTTAGTACCCCCCACTTCCCAACACACCACTTTGGCCCTTACTGGGCTAGACGGGCGGTCAGATGGGCCCGATGCGATCAATCAGCTGGTCACGTCTAGTGCACCACTTATACACATATAACCTACACAAAACCTAAATGCTACACAACATTCTCCCATCAACACAGATCCATAAATAAGTGATGAAAGCGGTGTCTAAGGGTCAATTGTATATAATGAATAAAAACTAGACATGGCTGTTTTCCTCTAATGTTTCCCATTTTCTACTTGGATGAGAAAAATTAAGAAACACAAATGCTCGAAGTCTAATTATATGCAAGTATACCATTCCTGTAACCCTGTTGTAGCCAGGGCGAATGGGTTTCCCCTCCGTGCGCATCCCAAATAGGGATCCAAGGTGGGTGGGGAGCAGGAATGATGACCCACAAACAATCCTAATGAGTTACAAAACACCAAGTAAAAAAAGACTGCTAGACACTTTGGATAGTGACTCGACTGAGGAACAAGATATATATCCAAATTTTATAATAATGGAATCCACTGAAAAAACACCATTAACCAAACTTGCCTCCTTTAAGATAGAGAAAATATTATCTAAAAACATAAAACCCAAAATAATGTTAAAAAATTAAGAAATAGCACTCTGCTAATAGAAATCTTCACAAAACAACAAGCGGATGAACTCCTAAAATGGAAACATTTTGATAATATAAAAATAAAAACATACCCCCCCCCTAAACACATGCAAAGGAGTAGTAAAAAGCCATGAACTTTAACTTTGTCCCATTGACGAACTACGTTCATATCTGAAAGAACAGAATGTAACAGATATTAGACAAATTCAAATTAAAAAAAATGGAGAAATGATAAACACACATGTATATACTAAACTTTTACCAATAAAAAATCCCACCAGAGATAAAAATAGCCTATGAGAAACTGAAAGTCGAAACTTACATCCCCAACCCACTGCGTTGCTTCAAATGTCAAAAATTTGGCCACCATCAGAATCAATGCACACACCATCCAGTGTGTGGAAGGTGTGGAGAAAATGACAACCATACCAACTGTCAAAAACCCCCCAAATGTGCCAACTGTAAAGAAAATCACATTGCCTACTCCAAAGACTGTGAAATTTGGAAAAAAGAAAAAGAAATTACCAAAATTAAACACACGCTAAACATCACCTACCCAGAAGCAAGGAAAAAAGTTGAAACAATCAAATATTCAGAAATAATAAAAAAGAATACTCCTAATACTAATAAGCACAACAATTATCACACAACAAACTTAGATATTAAAATCCAAGACCTCACCGACCAAATCAAAATATTAATAAACACAATTGAAGAAATGAAAAAAATAAATACAAACAATCAAATATTCAGAAATAATAAAAAAGAATACTCCTAATACTAATAAGCACAACAATTATCACACAACAAACTTAGACATTAAAATCCAAGACCTCACCGACCAAATCAAAATATTAATAAACACAATTGAAGAAATGAAAAAAATAAATACAAACAAAACCTCACTGGAACAAAAAACCCAAACATCACAGCCAATAGAAACAACCCCTTTAGCCGAAAAAGAAAAAAAAAAGCAAACACCAAAAAACATACCAGAAGAAAAAGAAACAAAATAACAGAAAAAATAAATTCAACGGACAGGTCTCATTCACTCTTCAGGCCAAAAGATACTACTCTGGGTGTTCAGAAAGAGGTAAACATGCTGAAGGATCCCCCGGAAAGAAGGGGCCGGCGGAACAGCGAAACAACCTCTGTGACGCATGAACCTAAACTCCCCAACACACCACAACCACGCTCACAATCCAAAAGTAGAGATAAACAAAAAAACACTATGCCTCTAGGACTTGAAAACCAAGAAGTCATGGAGACTGAGGAATCAAAAGATATGAACTTATAAATGACGATAAATAAGAAAAAAATAAAATAAAAATAAATAAAAACAATACCCATGCAAAACCTTATAAATCATAACAAAACAACATTCCTACAATGGAACTGCAGAGGACTAAAACCTAATCATGAAGAAATACTAGAAATCATCAACAAACATAACCCAGCAGCAATATATGTCTACAAGAAACACTACTCAAAGAAAATTACAACTACAAATTCAAAGAATATAACATGTACAACAAAACCCATATATCCACAACAAATAAAGCAATTGGAGGAGTGTCCATACTAATTAAAAATACTATACATCACACAATCCTCCAATTAAACACTGAACTACAAGCAATAGCACTAACGGCTAACCTACACTGCAAAATCACAATCTGCTCCATATATATTCCACTAAATCAGCCAATAAAAAACAAATAGAAATAGACATGCTAATTAACCAACTCCCATAATGGGAGATTTTAATGTGCACAACAACCATTGGGGAAGTAATCAAAACAACAACAAAGGCAATATAATAAATGAAATCCTAAATACAATAAACCTATGTATACTAAACAATGGTAAAAATACCTACATGCACCCAGCCAATGGATCCATGTCTGCAATAGACTTAACAATATGTACTCCATCCATTTATATGGACTTCCATTGGGATGTACTAGAAGACCAACACGGAAGTGATCACTATCCCATCATACTTAAAAGTAATCAAAAAATACCGGAAGAAAAAGTCCCAAAATGGAAATTACATAAAACCAACTGGGAAACATTTACCAATCTATGCAGAACAGAATTAGACACGAACATTCTAAATAAAGAAGAACCACTAAAACATTTCACACCAACCTTAAACAATATTGCCAACAAACCCCACAAAAACTCAAACCCTTGGTTTAATGAAACCTGCAAAAAAGCTGTCAAAGAAAGAAAAAAAAAAAACACTTAAAAAATTAAAGCAAAACCCTACAACAATTAACTTACAAAAATATAAAGAGATGCGTGCCAAAGCACGATGCACCATAAAACAAAGCAAAAAAATCATCCTGGAAAAACTATATTTCACAGCTAAACAACCAAACACCAAGTAAAAAAACATGGAATATAATAAAGAAAATAGCTGGAAAAGAAACACAAAATACCATAAACTATTTAATTAAAACTGATGGAACAAGATGCATAAGCAAAAAAGAAATAACTAATTTACAAAAATTCATCAAACAAACAGTACTCAACATCATTCCAAAACAGTAGAAAGAGAAAAACTTAATTTTACAACTAATAACAAAGAAACATACAATGTACCATTCAACATAAAAGAACTAAAAAGAGCAATAAACAAAAGCAGAAATACGACTTCAGGCCCAGACGATATACATTATCAATTCCTAAAACAACTACCACCAGGGTCATCTTTGAAACTGTTGCTTGACATATATAACAAAATATGGAACACAGGAAAAATACCAAAATCCTGGTTTGAATCAACCATCATACCAATTGCCAAACCAAATAAAAATGCAAATAACCCAACCAGTTACAGACCCATAGCCCTAACCAGCTGCCTCTCCAAAACTATAGAAAGGATGATAAACAACCGCTTAATGTGGTACCTGGAAAAAAACAACCTCTTATCAAAATATCAGAGTAGATATAGACAAAAACAAAGCAAAACGACCAAATAGTATGACTAGAATCATTTATTAGAAACGTTTTCGTACGTAGACACCACATAATGGCAGTCTTTTTCGACATCCAGAAGGCCTACGACACAACCTGGAGATATGGAATTCTAAGAGACGTACACAATATAGAAATAAGAGGAAATATGGCAATATTTATACAAAACTTCCTGTCTCAAAGATACTAGAAAGTATGACAAGGAAACACACTATCAGATCAATACGAGCAAGAAGCAGGAGTGCCACAAGGTAGTATATTATCCACCATCTTATTTTTAATTAAAATAAATGAAATTACACAAATTGTGGGCACACAATTTGAAAGATCATTATTTGTAGATGCCTTTTCAATTGCATATTCTGCATTAAATATAACAACAATTGAAAGAAAGATGCAGCAATGCTTAAACAAAATAGAAAACTAAATCGATAAAAATGGATTCAAGTTGGCACAGAACAAAACTGTCTGTATTCATTTCTGCAGAAAACAAAAATATCATCTGGACCCACAACTGCAAATACATGGAAACCCAATCCCAATAGCACAACACACGAAATTTCTAGGTAGTACACTGGACAATAAACTTAATTTCAATATGCTATTCACTAACTTATAGCAAAAATGCCAAAAAGCAATGAAAATTTTTTAAGTAATATCAAAAACAGACTGGGGAGCAGACCATGACACAATGTTAAAAATACACCAGGCACACATAAGATCAAAATTAGATTATGGATGCATCACATATACCTCCACCCGTAAATCCTATCTCCAAAAATTATTAACTATACAAAATCAAGGATTAAGACTTAGTCTGGGAGCATATCAAACATCACCCATGGAAAGCCTATACATAGAAGCCAATGAACCCCCTCTACGTTTAAGATGGCAGAAATCAATAACACAATATGCAATAAAACTACAAAGTGATCCAAAAACCCAACACACGAGAAAACCTTCAACCTACAATATACAAACTTTTATACCAGCAAACCAAAAAACATACCTTCTTTCGGATATCGCATCAAAGAAATATTAACAAATTAACGAAAACCCTTATAACATAGTCACATACACAGTAAGCAACAAACCACCATGGACTTTGAAAGATCCAAACACTGATCTGACTCTTACTAAATACCAAAGAAACAATACCAACAACTTAATAAATAAAAGCCACTTCCGCGAACTCAGAGAAAAGTACCTACAACACAAAGAAATATACACTGATAGATCCAAAACAAAAAAAGGAACAGGTGCGGCATGTACAGATGGACAGAACCATCTCCAAATAAGACTTCCCATCGATGCACGCATCAATATACACAGCAGAACTACAAGCAATCAAAATGGCACTTGAATTAAGAACAACAATAAGAAAAAATTCATTATATATACCGATTCTTTGTCATGCATCTTAGCTCTAAGAGAAGAACTAAGCATCCTTATATATTAGATATAATGAACAAATACAACAAAATTATTGAAAAAGGTAAAGAAATAATCTTAGACTGGATCCCAAGTCATGTTGGTATTCCAGGCAATGAAGAAGTTGACAAATTAGTCAAAGAAGAAAAATATAACCAACATCAAAATACCATATACAGATTTCAGCAGAAAAATAAGAGAATATAAAAAAAATAAATGGCAAACAGAATGGGACACATATACCCAAAACAAACTACACGAGCACCAACCCATAATAAAACACAAAAACAAAACAACAATAAAAGGATGAAGAGAAAATATCGTTGTAAACAGAATCAGAATCGGACATACCAAATTAACACACTCTCACTTAATCAAAGCAACAGAAAAACCAAAATGCACTTTCTGCGACAAACAGATGACAATAAAACATATTAACAGAATGTCAAAAATACAAAACTACCAGGAATAAATATTATACAGTAAACGAAATCAAAGAATTGTTTCACAAGGTAACACCATACGATACTCCAACTTAACATCTAAATCTGATCCCCAAGATGAGCATGGAATATGTGCCTACATCAAAGATGGCTTTCCATGTGGTAGGGATATCTCCAGAGAAGACCCTAATTTACCTTATATGTGCTTCCGGGTTGCACTAGCTTACACCACTGCATTTATATGTACAACAGTGGGGTTACTATCTTTAAGAGAATATCTGAGAAAATTGACCACATCCTGTCAGCTCCTCCTGCGGCTAACATTCACATTTGCGGTGACTTCAATGTCCACAATGTGGAATGGCTGACCCACTCAAATAAAACCAATGACGAAGGAAGGTTTTGTCATGATTTTGCCATTGCCTATGACCTCACTCAGATTGTTCACGAACCCACCCGTGTGCCCGATACACCCGGTCAATATGCAAGCCTTCTAGACCTTTTCCTCACAACATCCCCTGAGCTGTGTTCATGTTCCGTCCTATCTCCTCTGGAATCCTCTGACCACTCCATCGTAACATTTAAGATAAAAATGAAATGCTATAAGTCTTCAGACGTACTTCTCCACCGTACCGTATATCGATACTCTATGGCTGACTGGGACAGCTTCCGTACATTCATATTTGACCTACCTCTGCATTCCATGTTTAAAAAGGATGCGTCCTCTATAGTATCAGACTTGACCTAATGGTTAATTGTAGGCATAGATCGATTCATTCCATCCAAAAAATTCCAACAAAAACCTAACAGCCAGCCATGGTTCTCCCCTGAATGTGCTGCTGCTATCGCGCACAGAAATCACTTTTTCCATAGCTACCAACGTAATAGATGTACTGAGACTAAAACAGCTTTCAGGACTGCCAGCAATTACTGTAAAAGAGTAATAAAACATGCAAGAGAGCTTTATGCTCAGTCTGTTAAATCCAAAGTAGCTGAGCAGCGGCTTTGTTCCCACCAGTTCTGGCAAATAGCAAACAGGATCTTGAACAGAAGCGTGTGTTCTATCCCAACTATCATCAATGGACCTGAGGTCATCTCATCAGCATCAGACAAGGCCAAACTATTTGCCAAGAACTTTGCAGCTAATTCTACCCTATGCGACAATGACCATCAACTCCCTGTATTTCCTCCTATAACAGACAACACACTATGCAACATACAAATATCTGTGCATGAGGTCGCCAAGCTAATCAAGAACCTTGATTCCAGTAAAGCAACTGACCCTGACAGCATTCCAGTTATAGTGCTGAAAAAGCTCCAACCAGAACTTGCCCCCATACTTACAAAACTGTTTAAGCATTGCCTTAAGGAGAAGTGTTTTCCAACACCCTGGAAAACCTCATCAGTATGCCCTGTATTTAAGAATTCAGGTGAAAAGTCATCTCCCTCTCAGTACAGATCAATAAGTCTCCTGTGTGTTATGAGTAAGTTGTTGGAATCCATATTAAATATAGAAGTAGTCAACCACCTCAACAAAAACAACCTTCTTAGTGACATGCAATATGGTTTCCGCTCTGCAAGATCTACAGCAGATGTGCTAACGGTTATATCACATAGGATTAGTGAATCTCTTGACAAAGGTTTCCTTTCCAGGGCAATTGCTCTTGACATATCGAAGGCTTTCGATAAGCAATGGCATACGGGCCTACTTCACAAGATTTCCAGCTACGGTATTACTGGAAATGTTTTCTCAATCATTAAATCATTTCTCTCTGATAGGCTCATAAGAGTAGTGGTTGATGGGCAGAAATCAGAGGCCCACAGTATTAATGCTGGAGTCCCCCAGGGGTCCATCCTGGGCCCAACTCTCTTCCTGATCTACATCAATGATCTACCAAAGCACATACTTAAATCATTCGTTGACATCTATGCTGATGACACGACCATCTATGGCAACACATCAAAGGCCGTAAATGACAAAGTTCTCTCTGATTCTCTCTCCTCTGATCTTGAGCACGGTGTACAATGGGGGAAGAGGTGGCTGGTCACTTTTAATTCATCCAAAACCAAGCTTCTATCTTTACATCATCAACGTTCTGATCCCCATCTGGCATCAATTGAAATGGATGGCTCTCGTCTTGGGGAGGCTCCATGTTTTGACAAGCTTCTGGGTTTGACCTTTACTCCTGATCTGAAATGGAACACGTACATCAAATCTGTTGCCAGGGACGCTGGGAAAATGGTGGGAGCCTTCTACTGCTCCAGTAGATATCTCACTACTGATGCAATTCTTTATCTGTATAAAAGCCAAGTACGTCCAAGGATGGAGTACTGCTGCCACATCTGGGCAGGAGCTGCTAAAAACAGCCTATCCTGCCTTGACAGAGTACAAAATAGACTTCGTGGTTTAGTGGGGGATGCCCTTTTTTCTTCCCTGCAACCTCTCTCCCACAGAAGAGACGTTGCAAGCCTGTCTTTATTTTATCGTTATTTCCATGGCAGGTGCTTGTCTGAGCTCC
This sequence comes from Euprymna scolopes, assembly GCF_053919585.1. Taxonomy (NCBI): domain Eukaryota; kingdom Metazoa; phylum Mollusca; class Cephalopoda; order Sepiida; family Sepiolidae; genus Euprymna; species Euprymna scolopes. Next base: position 63,631,192 of record NC_136491.1, read on the forward strand.
AATCCCTCGTCCCCCCTCGCCAATCTTTCACGAGAAACACCCGTCTGGCTGAAACTACTGTCAATAATTTTCCCCACTCTTTATCTGTGCCTAAATCCAAACATAGATTCCATGAGCAAGGCTTCTTTCTTAGAACTGCATGCCAGTAGAACTCTCTGCCGCTTGCCTGTTTCCCACCTGACTACAACTTGGACGTCTTCAAGTCGAACATAAACAAACTCCTGACAAACCGCCCCCTTAAGTAAGACACTCTATCTAACCACCCAATACTAATGATTACTGCAATACTATCTCATTGATTACTGTACACGCAATAACCCTTATCCCTGAGTGGCCTTTGGGCCTTGATAAGTGGTGAACCCCATGTAAAAAAAAAAAAAAAACATCAAATACTTACAAAAAATACAACTCTTCAAATCACTTTAAATCGTAAAAACTCCAAAAATTTTAAAATACATAACTCTGAAAAAAACAAAACAAAAAAACAACAAAAACTATCTCAACTAAATACATAGCTTGACATTAAATTACCCACAGCGGTTGATATGCCGTGAAGCCCCAATAAACCAACCAGCCAATCTATTGCTCTTGGGATTTGGACACAACTGGCCAACTAGTAGATGGTCTGCAACAAAAAAAGAAAATCAGTTTTCATCAAACAGAAATGGAATCATGTCATCTTTTCTAGAGCGACAATTTTATCATTTCATACTGTAAATTCTTATTGCTACATGAATCAAATGACCATAAAATGATCATATAAACAACAAATGGTTAAAAGTATGAATATTGTATGTGACTATTTTCATGTTGTTCATGTTGTTTTTTTCATTTTCTTAAAAAATTTTTGACAGTTAATCTAATATTCATTTATTCTGTGAACCTGAAACTTGGAAGAAAGTATTTGAATGTTAAATCATTTCTATCTACTTATGTATTATTTTCATTCTTTTTATGTAGACTGATCCCACGTGCCCTGATTTTGGTGTTTATGGATATATGACACAAGGAGTTCAATTAAAAATGGATACTATCGTAATTTTCCTCCATCAAGTTGGTATCACTCACTTAAATGCCTACATGACACGCTTGATAAACAAGTAAGTAATACATAATCAATTATATATGATATATATATATATATATATATATATATATAAAGATTTAAGTAATTTTTTAAATCGAATTCTAAATAGTTCTTTACAGCTGTTTTAAAGTAGTGTTTAGTTTAAATCAGACAATGAAAATAATTTTTTTAAACACCAGGACATCTTCAGAACAAAATTTTTGAAAGTGCAATACAACAAACAAAATAATTGATGTCCATGTCCAAAAATGTCACAAATTCCCTAAAACAAAACAAAGCAAAAATTACAGAAAAAAATCCAAAACAGATTATAAAAAACAACCAGTTTATAGATAGTTTGGTTTTCAACTACTTAATATTCAACGAAAGAAAAATATAAAAATAAAACATAGTAAAGTGAATGATGAATGTATTCTTTTTATTTTATACTAGCAGTTCAGCCTGGCTTTGCTCGGGGCCTATGTAATGTTTATAACTTTCTGTACATATGTATATATGTATTAAAAAGTTTGACTCATGTCCAGGTAACCTATATCTAAAATTTCAAGTGTTTAAACGGCGGAGGAGTTTGGTAGAGTCTGCAAAAGTCAACTCTTTCAACTTTGATCTCTTGGTAGCCAAATTTTCACCCAAAAACTTATTAAAAAGGTTGCTGCATGTCTGAATACTCTTTATGTAAAATTTCAAATTTTTAGATCCAAAATTGGCTGAATAGTTTGCTAGAGACCGCAAAAATCAAATCTTCTGAACTTTGGCCCATTGGTAGCCAAAAACTGATTAAAAGCTTGTCCTATGTCTGAATACACTTAATGTAAAATTTCAAATGTTTAGACTGAAAATTGGCTGAGTAATTCGGTAGAGACCGCAGAGGTCAAATTTTTTTAACTTTGACCCCTTAACATTTATTGTTTATGGCTCAAATCAAATTAAAATGTTTGATCCATGTCCAAGTAACCTACATCTAAAATTTCAGGTGTTTAGACCCAAAATTGGTAGAGGAATTTGGTAGAGTTTTCAAAAGTCAAATCATTGAACTTTGACCCCTTGACAGCCAAACTTCTGGCCAAAAACCGATTAAAAAGTTGTCAAATCTCAAGTCTGTAAACTGAAAATTGACAGAGTAGTTTGGTAGGAAAATGTACACACACACACAGACAATTTCACTTTTATAGATATATAGATTGTTTATTTGAAGTTCTTTCTGATCCTTTAGTATAAAAAATTGAACTTTAAATATTTTTTCTTATTATTTTCAGTATTTCTGAAAAAAAAATGAATTCAAGCATTTATAGTAACATTTCCACTTCGGACTCTTTGGAGGATTTCAATATTCTGAATCCAATCACTCGCATGATTTCCATAACTGAAAGTTTGTATCTTCTTTCATTCTTTTTTTTAAACATTTTTTTCATCAAGTAAAAAATGAAACTTTGGCATGTAACACTTCCCTTATTTTATCCTTTACTTCTCACATTCAAAAGAAGGGAAAATAATTGTTTTCTGGGTCAGAATCTATTTATCTAACATTGTTGGCTAGTTTTTTACCTCAAAAGTATTATTTATTTTAACTCCTCACATAAAGTGACTCTATGTAATGTTTGAAGTGAGTTTGATAACCATATTTATTCTAATTTAAACAATACAAAATATTAACTTGAGATTACTATTTAAAAAATAAATATGTCCTATTTCTCATTATTTTTATTATAAGTCAGTATCAAAACTAAAAGCATTACACACTTATAAAAAAGTGATTTTTTAATATATTAAGAAGAAATAAAGATAATAATAATAAGTATCCATTTCTATTTGTTTATTTTTTCCTTAATGACACAAATTTTGAATACAACAAAAATACAAAATAAATCACAATATTAAGAAACTAGTGTAATCCTGTGGAAATTCTATGGTTATTTTCTTGATATAGCTGTCTAGTTTACTATTAACAATAACATTTCTCTTGGAATAATAACTGTATGTGAGGTTTAATAATATGCCATTGTCAGTTAAATGTTCTTTAAATACATCAAATTAATATTTTTTCATTTGGTTATCGAAATTTCTAACAATTGAAATATTTTTAAATCACTAAATACTTTCTTTCTACACAAAAATTGTATTTTTAGTATCTCTTACATAATTGAAACAAAAGTTTTAAACATTAAAAATTTTTGTTTAAATTTTTTCAAATAAATATTTTCTTTCTCCTTACTATAAAATAATTGTAAGTTAAATAGGGTAATGGTGCAATTCCATATGATTCTTTTTGCTTTATTGAATTCTGATTCTTGGGTAAGACATATCAACACTTGATATAGATAAAACAAAATTACAGCCAGTTCAGTTATCATACAACACACCAAGAACATTTATAATCAAACATAAAAGTAGAAAAGTTGACTTAAAAAAATCATTGAGTACATATAAAAATGGGATAATTTTATACCTTCCATCTGACAATTACATAATGTGGGAAACATCAACAAATTAAGATAGAACCAGTAGACCGAGCATTTATTTAATAGAATAGAATAAGCATACGCATGACTGGAAAAGAGAAAGATGTAGAGATACTGTTCAAGTATCAATTGTCTCTGACAAAAGACGAACTGCACAAGCCTTAGTTTAGCAGAAGAGAAACTTAAAAATGTTTCTTCTGACTTTAGAAAGAACCCATCCAGGGTCGTCATCACTGTCTGAGTTATCACTGTTTTTTTATAGCTTTGTGATGTCAGCATCTGCCTGTTTACCACATACTTTTAGCCTTTGTGTGCTGGTATACTCAGTCTTTCTTCTTGTCCTCTAATCTCGCCTTTGAGACTTTGTTCTCTTTTTTATTTACTGCTTCCTCTTCATTTTTTTGAAGTCACTGCATACATTCAGCTGAGGTAAGGCTCTCTCCATACTGTTTTTTGATGGCCCTTTGTTGGCATCAGTTTTTCTTTTGGGGCTAGCCAGCATGGGTATCAATTTTCTCATGGAGAAATCCTTTATAGTTTTCTTCATTGGACTTGAAGTCATTGTAGACAAAAAAGCGAGGATGTCATCTGTTAATGAGGAAGGCACATCTGCACTTGATGTTGAATGCATAGCACATTTGTGCTTGATGTCTGATTGGATGTGGGCACCAGGTTGTCTGATGCTAGTGGGGGTGCCGGTCAATCAAACAGTTCTGTAGAGTCATACAGGGTGGTATCTGTGCGGGATCCTATGGCATTACCGCACACTTTTTGAATCTTGACTTGATATTGTTTGCTGAGAAGCAGATATAAGGAGTTGAGGAGACTTGGAAAAAGTTCTTTATTGTGAAGCATGCTCAGATTCTGCTGAGCAAACTAAATAATGACAAAATATAGGATAGTGACAAATTCACTAGGAGAAAACATAAGGAGAAACTAAATATGTAGAAGGAAAACCTATTTCATGTTAAGCACCTAATAGTTTGTGTGCTGGAATCCTTTGGGAAATTTCATACACCAAGGGTATGGAATTTCCCTTAGCACATGTTCATCTGACAAAGCATAAATTCAACATCAGACTCTTTTTAGCTTTCTTTCCTGATTTTTGTAAAATGGAAAAGGAACAACAAAAAAAAGAAAACTGGCAGTGTTACACCATCCTCTTGTCGATACAATGCCTGAAAGTCTTTTTCCTTCCTTCTCTCAACTTGCAACAAATCCTTGTGTATTCAATATTATCTTTCACCTTTGCTCTTGTCCTAAGCTGTCCAACAAAAAACTCCACTCCCATGTTTTAGAATTCATTTCATTTAACTGTTACCAATTGTGTACACATGCAAATTAATGGCATACGTTCACTAATGAGCGACTTACAAAATTATGCCTTTCTTTTCTTTTCTACATTTTCTGCTGGCATTTTACAGGCTAAGCAAATATGAGGTTGTTTGCGAGAGTGATCTCTATCACAATTTTTATACATAACTCACAGTAAATAACCAACTTAGAACAGTAGAGTGGGCATGAATACAAGTATTAGGATGATTGAAAAGTGCAATTGTTGTGCTTGCTTTATGATGACTAAATTGTGTAGCTGGATTAATTTATGTGGACAGCAGAGACAGCTCTAGTACTTTGAGGGGAAGTCACCAACAAACCAATCTCTTTCTTAAGAAACGTTTGCTAAAGTACTGAATTACTTTTCTTTAACTGAACAGCTTTTTAGCTAAGAGGGAATGAAATTGCTGCAGGTATGGAATTGGCCCAGCTTACCCTATCACTTACAAAACTGAAACAAAGTTTTAACCATTAAAGTTTATTTATTAAATCTTTTTCAAATGAATATTTTTTTTCTTTTTACCATAGAATAATTGTCAACTAAACATTCTTTAAATAAATAGTAGAAAATTAACTATTTAAAAAAAATTATTTATTTAAAATTGTAACAATTGGATGTGCATTAAATCTTCATTAATTTTCTTTTTTAAAAAAGCAATTCCACTGATTTTATTTTATAATGTAAACAGTGTTTTAAACTGGTTATGAATTCGATTTTGGAACAATTTATTTAAAAATGGGTTTCACCTAAGTGATACATCTAATTTTCTGTTCATTTAAATGTGGGAAAAAAAAAATGATGGGTTTGTATTCAACAGTTTAAATGCTTTAAAATTTCGAAGAGTAACAAAGTAAATCATACTTTTTCCTTAGCTATTATCAAAACATTAAAATAACTAAAGTGTTTATAAAGAAACTGAATGCCTTTTGATGGATTTAATTTTTGGTATTGAATTATTTATTTGAATTGAGTTTTAGACAATTTTGTTTTTATGCTATTACACTTTAGATTTTAAATAAAATTCAAAATAAATAAAATGATAATTATAAATAAATAATAATTTAATGTGTAATTGTCAGAGTTATATTGACATGAGAAATATATGCACACCCATAAAGTTGTCTTATCATTTTATTAATATAGATTATTTCAGGCATCCAATTATTTTGTTACCTTTTATTTTCATAGCTCCAACTCAAGTACCGGCAAATTTGGTGAAATTCAGTCTTAGTGCTACGATTAAAGATGTGAATGTGAAAACTTGTGATACAGAGCATGACTTGGCTGATTTGCACATCAGAGGTTTGTGCAATCATTTACTCATATTGTTTCTATGCTTTTTATGATGCAAAAAGATTAAAACAAAATAAATATGACTATATAATTCTTTAGAAAAGATTTTAACATTTATAATTCTTAGTTTTCTGTGAAAGCTGAATTAGTTATAACTTTCCCAATGGAACCTATTACTGTTCAAGCTTAGTTGAAGGCCAGCATGTTTATTTTAAAAACCCCAGATCAAATCACTTGCAATATAGCACAGTTTTGCATAGCTTTATTCTTGTTATACACTAAGCTTGGTAAATATTTATATTACAGTTTGCTTGATATAAGCACCTTTATGTAAACATTTTACTTCACTGAATATCCCAATAAACATATAATAATGTAGCTACATAGAAAAAGTAAAGTTGTTGCTAAATTATAACTTTTCTCAAATTCGGATTAATCTTGTAAAATTCATAAAATTACTCGCATATTATAAAATAATGTTTTTTTGTCTCAAGTAGAATTATTTTGAAACAAGAAAACTTGCACCTGTTGTAAATGACTAACTTTTTATTATAATAAATTATAATAATATAATGTAAATTGTTATAAACATATTGCTTGAAAAGTGTTTAAAGATATAGACAGAACCAAAGTAAAATAATTAAAAAACTATCTTTGCCTGATTGTTATCAGCAACATTATTAAAAAATACCAGATTACGACATTTTTTTTTTAATGCAAAATATGTTTGCTTTTCTAATTTAAATATTTTCATTGTAGATCTTGAATGCCAAGTATTGGTAAAGCCTACTAAGACCTCCCTTTTCTGCGGTTTAAAAGACCTTTACCTCAAAGATTGTTCACCTCAAGCCATTTATCCTAATGTAAGTCACTTACTTTTTAACCTATACATTATCAAATTTAGACATTCAGAACTACTGAAAATGTAAAACAAACTTTTTTCAATTAAAAAATTATCTATCTTTTTAACTATATCCTATTGGCACTTAATTTTCCATTTTTATTAGGTGTAGTTAATGAGAACAGGAATTTACTGTATTCCTACACTCTCTTGCATATAAGAATACTTATCTTTTTTGGATGAATCACAGATTTTATAAATTTCTGTATTTTTCTTTCTTTTTAATTTTCACTCTTTCCTATTTAAATTTCTGAATTTCTTGTATAATTAAAGTATGTTATATTTCAAGTTTAGAATTTGGATTAATCAGACTATTATCCTAATTCTGGTTGTTATTTTCACATTTCCGTTGATGTAATCTCTAACTTTCTATATTTTTTTTAAAACTTAGGAATCTCTTTTAGATTCCGGAACTAATAAAAAATTTCCAATTGAACCCTTTATTTAATCCACAGAGGTAGATTGTTCTCATTTCCTCAGCCATGACCAGGTAAAAGTGTTAATTATTATGTAATTCTTAGCCTGTAACAATGATAATAATAAAAATAACATAATAATTAACACTTTTACTTATAGGTTTGGAAGTTCAACATAAATATTCCCAAGATACACCTAAGGTTACATTAACCAAAATGTGAAAAGACCAACTAAGATGAGAATAGTCGTTTGAATAATCTAAATAATACCATGTCAAGTTTGAGTATAAAACCACAAGTTGAAATACAGTTTTTACCAATAAATTCTATCATGCACACATTTTGATTTATACAATTTGATAATGTCTTCTGCAAAATTACAGTTTATATTATAGTATGTGTGTATCTGATCTGTTATTATACTACTGCTCTGAATTTACTTGTCACGTTGTTAATGTCTCAAATTTTAACAGCATGAGATAATTTCTAGTGAACTTTTCCTGCTGAAATGAAATCAAAATATATATTGTGTGAATTTATTTTCATGTTTTTAACTACATAGGAAGGAGGGCGGACACTTAGTTTAGTAGTACTCTAGAGGCATCCTTAATTATATTTAGTGCTATTAGTAGGGCTCTGCAGGCCCCCAATTTGTTTTTTTATTGATCACTTAAATAATTGCTCTTCTAGAAGGGGGATTAGAAAACTGGTTTTAGTAGTGCTCTGTCAGTCACTTTGGTTAAAGAAATGCTCAATATTCTAGATAGAGCCATAATCCAAAGTCCTTAATATCCTGAATAGAGCAGATAGTATCGCAAAAATGAGTTTTCTTTATTTGCTCCTCATAAAACAAGGTTTCCCTCTCTTCTTAGAAAGGGAAACCTTGTTTGTACATACATAATGACCTTTCACATACTTTTTTTGTTTGTACATACATAATGACCTTTCACATACTTTCTTGTTTGTACATACATAATGACCTTTCACATACTTTTTTGTTTGTACATACATAATGACCTTTCACATATTTTTTGTTTGTACATACATAATGACCTTTCACATATTTTTTGTTTGTACATAATGACCTTTCACATATTTTTTTGTTTGTACATACATAATGACCTTTCACATACTTTTTTGTTTGTACATACATAATGACCTTTCACATACTTTTTTGTTTGTACATACATAATGACCTTTCACATATTTTTTTGTTTGTACATACATAATGACCTTTCACATACTTTTTTGTTTGTACATACATAATGACCTTTCACATATTTTTTTGTTTGTACATACATAATGACCTTTCACATATTTTTGTTTGTACATAATGACCTTTCACATACTTTTTTGTTTGTACATACATAATGACCTTTCACATACTTTTTTGTTTGTACATAATGACCTTTCACATACTTTTTTGTTTGTACATACATAATGACCTTTCACATACTTTTTTGTTTGTACATACATAATGACCTTTCACATACTTTTTTGTTTGTACATACATAATGACCTTTCACATACTTTCTTGTTTGTACATACATAATGACCTTTCACATATATTTTGTTTGTACATACATAATGACCTTTCACATACTTTTTTGTTTGTACATACATAATGACCTTTCACATACTTTTTTGTTTGTACATACATAATGACCTTTCACATACTTTTTTGTTTGTACATACATAATGACCTTTCACATATTTTTTGTTTGTACATACATAATGACCTTTCACATATTTTTTTGTTTGTACATACATAATGACCTTTCACATACTTTCTTGTTTGTACATACATAATGACCTTTCACATACTTTTTTGTTTGTACATACATAATGACCTTTCACATACTTTTTTGTTTGTACATACATAATGACCTTTCACATACTTTTTTGTTTGTACATAATGACCTTTCACATACTTTTTTGTTTGTACATACATAATGACCTTTCACATATTTTTGTTTGTACATAATGACCTTTCACATACTTTTTTGTTTGTACATACATAATGACCTTTCACATACTTTTTTGTTTACACATACATTATCACCTTTCATACACATTTTTGTTTGTATGTACTCTATCAAATTTCACACAGTTATGTTCATACATACATTTGCTTATATGTTACCACCTTTCACCACCTCATACTAAGTTTGTACCTATGTTATCACTTTTCACACACATTTATTTTTGAACATACATTATCACTTTTCACACACATTTGTTTTTGAACATACATTATCACTTTTCACACACATTTATTTTTGAACATACATTATCACTTTTCACACACATTTATTTTTGAACATACATTATCACTTTTCACACACATTTATTTTTGAACATACATTATCACTTTTCACACACATTTATTTTTGAACATACATTATCACTTTTCACACACATTTATTTTTGAACATACATTATCACTTTTCACACACATTTATTTTTGAACATACATTATCACTTTTCACAAACATTTATTCTTGAACATACATTATCACTTTTTACAAACATTGATTTTTTGAACATACATTATCACTTTTCACACACATTTATTTTTGAAAATACATTATCACTTTTTACAAACATTGATTTTTTGAACATACATTATCACTTTTCACACACATTTGTTTTTGAACATACATTATCACTTTTCACACACATTTATTTTTGAAAATACATTATCACTTTTCACAAACATTTATTCTTGAACATACATTATCACTTTTCACAAACATTGATTTTTTGAACATACATTATCACTTTTCACACACATTTGTTTTTGAACATACATTATCACTTTTCACACACATTTATTTTTGAACATACATTATCACTTTTCACACACATTTATTTTTGAAAATACATTATCACTTTTCACACACATTTATTTTTGAACATACATTATCACTTTTCACAAACATTTATTTTTGAAAATACATTATCACTTTTTACATACATTTATTTTTGAAAATACATTATCACTTTTCACACACATTTATTTTTGAAAATACATTATCACTTTTCACACACATTTATTTTTGAAAATACATTATCACTTTTCACACATATTTATTTTTGAAAATACATTATCACTTTTCACAAACATTTATTTTTGAACATACATTATCACTTTTCACACACATTTGTTTTTGAACATACATTATCACTTTTCACACACATTTATTTTTGAACATACATTATCACTTTTCACACACATTTATTTTTGAAAATACATTATCACTTTTTACACACATTTATTCTTGAACATACATTATCACTTTTCACAAACATTTATTTTTGAAAATACATTATCACTTTTTACATACATTTATTTTTGAAAATACATTATCACTTTTCACACACATTTATTTTTGAAAATACATTATCACTTTTCACACACATTTATTTTTGAAAATACATTATCACTTTTCACACACATTTATTTTTGAAAATACATTATCACTTTTCACACACATTTATTCTTGAACATACATTATCACTTTTCACAAACATTTATTTTTGAAAATACATTATCACTTTTTACACACATTTATTCTTGAACATACATTATCACTTTTCACAAACATTTATTTTTGAAAATACATTATCACTTTTTACATACATTTATTTTTGAAAATACATTATCACTTTTCACACACATTTATTTTTGAAAATACATTATCACTTTTCACACACATTTATTTTTGAAAATACATTATCACTTTTTACAAACATTGATTTTTTGAACATACATTATCACTTTTCACACACATTTATTTTTGAAAATACATTATCACTTTTCACACACATTTATTTTTGAACATACATTATCACTTTTCACACACATTTATTTTTGAAAATACATTATCACTTTTCACACACATTTATTTTTGAACATACATTATCACTTTTTACATACATTTATTCTTGAACATACATTATCACTTTTCACAAACATTTATTTTTGAAAATACATTATCACTTTTTACACACATTTATTCTTGAACATACATTATCACTTTTCACAAACATTTATTTTTGAAAATACATTATCACTTTTTACATACATTTATTTTTGAAAATACATTATCACTTTTCACACACATTTATTTTTGAAAATACATTATCACTTTTCACACACATTTATTTTTGAAAATACATTATCACTTTTCACACACATTTATTTTTGAACATACATTATCACTTTTTACATACATTTATTCTTGAACATACATTATCACTTTTCACAAACATTTATTTTTGAAAATACATTATCACTTTTTACATACATTTATTCTTGAACATACATTATCACTTTTCACACACGTTTATTTTTGAACATACATTATCACTTTTTACACACATTGATTTTTTAACATACATTATCACTTTTCACACATTTATTTTTGAACATACATTATCACTCTTTACATACATTTTTTTTTTAACATACATTATCACTTTTCACACACATTTGTTTTTGAACATACATTATCACTTCAAAAACATTTATTTTTGAACATACATTATCACTTTTTACAAACATTTATTTTTGAACATACATTATCACTTTTTACACACATTGATTTTTGAACATACATTATCACTTTTTACAAACATTTATTTTTGAACATACATTATCACTTTTTACACACATTGATTTTTGAACATACATTATCACTTTTTACAAACATTTATTTTTGAACATACATTATCACTTTTTCCACACATTTAGATTTGAACATACATTAGCACTTCACACACATATTTTTTTTAACATACATTATCACTTAGTACATGCATTTAGTTTTGAACATACATTATCACTTTTTACACACATTTAGTTTTTAACATTATTATTATCACTTTTTAGGCTAATTTATTTTTGAACATACATTATCACTTTTCACACACATTTAGTTTTTAACATATATTATCACTGATTGAGATTGTCGGACTGACTTCCTCATCTTGGTTGTTATAGTCACAACGTTTCAGCCGTTTTGCCCTCCGGCCTCCATCAGGTGTTTTGTATCGAACTGGAGAACCGTTTGTTAGGATTCTCGAATCCAACCCCTTATTACTATTAGGGGGTACCTTGTTCGGTATGGACCTGACATTAGGATTGAATGGCGACACCTAGAAAAGCGTCATATGAAACTGGCAAGACTCGCTAACCATCTAACCTTCCTGTACAGATGTAGAGACTGAAAACTCATACCAGCAGGGTTGACATTACAAAAAACAGTGGATTCCAGGAAGGCACGTAGAGTCGCGGAAAGGGCAGGGCATGCCCTCGTTCGAGAAAGGGTCCAACACACCCGCTGGAATAAACAAAAACTAAGGAACGAAATCTCCGACACCTTAACATCGTTCCTTGTCAAAGTGACTCAAGAGGAAGACAGGGTGAGAATCCAATCAGATCTGGATAAATCGTACAGACAAGAATATGAGAAGCTCAAAGAACGCCAAATCAAGAAGCTCACAAAGCTCAAAGACCAGAGGAACGTAACATCAAAACACCGCTCACCTGTGAAAGCGGTCATCAACCTCAGCAGCCGCCAACTGAGTCACTCAGAGGAAGCAGTACTAAATAAAGGTCTCAACTTTGCAACAACAACCAAACGCGTTCCATTCTTAGATATCATAACACACATGGAAGATATAGCCTTGAAAATCCCATCAACTCAAGGTGATGAAATAAGATGGAAAGTGAGACAAGTACTCGAGAAAGCCAAGCCTCCTAAATCAAACATCTCTCGGGAAGATAGGCTGGCTATAAGAACCCTACAGAGTGACAGCAGTATAATAATTCTGCCAGCAGACAAAGGCAATGCTACTGTGGTGATGGACATGTCGGAGTACTCTGAAAAAACGGCAGGCTTAATCACAGATGGTAGCTACGAGAAAATAAAGAAGGACTCAACTTTGAAAACCGAAAGAAAGCTGTTACAAATCCTTACCAAAAACAAGGAACACATCGCTCCGATGAGATATCGACAGCTGGTCTAGCATTACAGTAAGCTACCACATATGTACGGTCTCCCAAGATATACAAAGACGGTATTCCATTCAGACCCATAGTGAGCTGCCGAGGCTCAGCATGCCACCCACTGATCAGGTACCTTGTGGATATAATAAACTCATTAGCAGGTAAGTCAGCAACACATGTAAAGAATTCTGCCCACTTCACGGAACTGATCAAGGGAGCACCCATCAGTACAAACCAAATGGTAAGCCTAGATGTGGTTAGCCTGTTCACTAAAGTCCCAACTAGCGAGGCACTAGAGTAATTCAAGACAAACTTGCCATGAACCTCTCCATAGAAGAGCGCACATGTGTACTATTGCCAAACTTAATGGAAATGCTGACATTCTGCATAGAAACAACCTACTTCAGAATGGGTACTGACCTATATCAACAAGAGGAGGGGCTAGCTATGGGCTCGCCATTATCACCAGTGATGGCGAACATATACATGGAATACTTCGAAGACATGGCCTTAGGTTCAGCTCCCTTAAAGCCAACCATGTGGCTAAGATATGTTGATGACATCTTCATACTCTGGCCTCATCAGGAAGACATCCAGGCTCTCCTAGACCATGTGAACTCAATAAGACCATCGATACAGTTCACAATGGAGAAAGAAAAAGATAACCAACTGGCCTTCCTTGATATACTCATATCACGCACAGAGCATGGGTTTAAGACATCCGTATACCGCAAGCCTACCTTCACCAGACAATACCTTAACTTCAACTCCCATCACCCATACAGTATCAAACATGGAATCGCATGCTGCTTACAACATCGAGCAGAGACAATAAGTAGTGACACCATGACATACCACCAAGAAATGGTTAGGTTGAAGAATACCCTCCATTCGTAACAACTACCCCAATAGCATACTATCCACCAGACGTGTTAATAGTATAAGAGAGGAGAATGAAACCCAAAAACCTCCAATGGTCTGCCTACCATACATACGAGGCATCTCCGAAAAGATTCAGAGAATATGTGCCCCCTACAACATCAGGACGGTATTCAAGAGCGAGTCAACACTCAGATGACACCTGGTACGAGTGAAGCTCCGCATGGAGGAGAACATGACCAAGAACTGCATAACAACATAACAACCTACTGAGCAAACCAAGCATAGAGCTGAATGCAATTTGGACACCTCTGATAGAGAGAGAAAACCTTGAATAACAACATAGGTTTAACATTAACAAAAAAACAACTAAGAATTACTTCATAAGATCACTAGCTATGGTATAGCTGGAAATGTCTTCTCAATTATTAAATCATTTTTTTCTGATAGGTTCATAAGAGTAGTAGTTGAAGGGCAAAAATCAGAAGCTCACAGTATTAATGCCGGTGTCCCTCAGGGGTCCATCCTGGGCCCAACTCTTTTCCTGATCTACATTAATGATCTTCCAAATCACATCCTTACATCATTTGTAGACATTTATGCTGATGACACTACCATTTATGGTAGCACATCTAAGACAGTAAACGACCAAGTTCTCTCCAATTCTCTCTCCTCTGATCTTGAGCACGTAGTACAATGGGGAAAGGAGTGGCTAGTTACTTTTAATGCATCTAAAACCAAGCTTCTCTCTTTACATCATCAACATTCTAATCCACATTTGTCATCAATTGAAATGAATGGCTCTGGTCTTCAGGAGGCCTCAAGTTTTGACAAGCTTCTGGGCTTGACCATTACTCCTGATCTTAAATGGAACACGTACATCAAATCTGTTGCCAAGGCCGCTGGAAAAATGGTGGGATCTTTCTGTGGATCCGGTAAATATCTCACTGCTGATGCAATTCTCTATCTATATAAGAGCCAGGTACGTCCAAGGATGGAATACTGTTGCCACATCTGGGCAGGAGCTGCTAGAAAGGACTTGTCCTGCCATGAAAGAGTTCAAAATAGACTTTGTAGCCTCGTAGGAGATGTCCTTTTCTCCTCCTTGCAACCTCTATCTCACAGAAGAGATGTTGCGAGTTTGTCTCTGATGTATCGTTATTTTCATGGAAAGTGTTCGACTGAGCTTCAATCTATGGTCCCTCCTCGCCAAACTTTCACAAGAAACACTCGTCTAGCTGTAAACACTATCAATAATTCGCCCCACTCTTTATCTGTGCCTAAACCTAAACGTAGATTCCATGAACAAAGCTTCTTTCTTAGAACTGCACGCCTGTGGAATTGTCTTCCGTTTTCCTGCTTTCCGGCTGACTACAATATAGTTGTGTTCAAGTCTAAAGTAAATAAGTTCTTGATGAGCCGTTCCATATAAGTTATCAAATTTACCAAATTTTCATTACTAATGATTACTATATTGTCCAATTTCTACTGTTACACTCTTTAACCCTTATCCTTGAGTGGCCTCTTGGCCTTGATAATGTGGTGATGCCTATGTAAAAAAAAAAAAAAAAAATTGTCCTAGTGACATATGGCCG
Source organism: Euprymna scolopes (assembly GCF_053919585.1). NCBI lineage: Eukaryota > Metazoa > Mollusca > Cephalopoda > Sepiida > Sepiolidae > Euprymna > Euprymna scolopes. The sequence goes on from NC_136491.1 coordinate 63,647,171, forward strand.
AGTGGTCCTAGATGTTGTATCAAAGTTTACAGTTACCCAAAGTTCAATCCTAAACATACATTATCACTTGTTACATACATTTATTTTTGAACATACATTATCACTTGTTACATACATTTATTTTTTAACATACATTATCACTTGTTACATACATTTATTTTTTAACATACATTATCACTTGTTACATACATTTATTTTTTAACATACATTATCACTTGTTACATACATTTATTTTTTAACATACATTATCACTTGTTACATACATTTATTTTTTAACATACATTATCACTTGTTACATACATTTATTTTTTAACATACATTATCACTTTTTACATACATTTATTTTTTAACATACATTATCACTTTTTACACACTAACACTTTTTACACACGTTTTTTTTAACATACATTATCACTTTTTACACACGTTTATTTTTGAACATACATTATTACTTTTCAGAAACATTTATTTTTGAACATACATTATCACTTTTCACACACATTTTTGATCGTACATGTTTTATCACCTTTCACAGACATCTATATTTGTGCATATGCTATAACCTTGCACACACATGTTTTTACGTACGTTATCACCTTTCGCATACATTTGTAACCAGTTGGAGGTGGTTTTCACTGGACTAATTGGTGTAACCAGGCCTCTAGCTCCTAAATGCAGGAGCCAATCCTAAATCCTCGTGGCAACACTCTCATCTCCATCTAGTGATGGACCTTTCAAAATGTAACCAGACACTTACTTGTAACTGGAACTACCGCTCTGATACTCAGAGTGCACAAAAATGCATATGACATTAAGTCTGTGTCGCAATACCTTTAACTTATTAGTTGGCTGTCATCAGATGTTGAGTTTAGTTCTCCTCGTGGATGCTCTGGTGTTGCTGGTATATTGCCTCTTTCAGCTATAGTTTGGCCTTGGTTGTGGTGTCAGCTCTGTAAATAACTATATTTCCAAATCAATGCAATTTAATAATCAATGATAACTCAGAGATCATTTTCTCATAAACGAGAATAATTATTTATGAAATATTTCCAGATATATAACCATGCAGGGAAAGTTAAACTATTCGGGTTCTTAATGGTGTCAAGATGCAGGATTTTTTGAACTTAGATTTCTTCAGATGATTTCTTAGTCAGAGGAGGAACAGCTTTTCCACTTAGCTCTTCTGCTGGACCATATGCATCAGCTTTTGTGCTTTGTCTAGTAGGCAAGTTCCTTCATTTACCAAGCACAATGGTTTTATGAAACTTGTAATTACTCTCCTCTTTAGGTGATATTACTGTTTTCCCCTCTTCTCCCTTACCTTCTCTTTCTTCTGAATCTCTTTTCCCTTCTTCTCGTATTCTCTTTTCTCCATCTCTGTCTTTCTCCATATCTCTCTTCTACTTTCTCTCTCTCTCTTTCTCTCTCTCTCTCTCTCTCTCGGGGCTGTTCTATCTCTCTTTCTCTCAAGAAAGCAATTCGACTATCAAACTCACTGGGTGGTCTTTTGCTTAACATAAAGCACATGGGCTACTGCCAATATCTCCATGCATGACAAGCCAGACCCTGTGGCACCAAATGTCTACTTTGTTGAGAAACTACTTTTTTCATATGATATCTCAACAAAAGCATTTCCTATCATCCCTCTGGGTACATGGGACATTTTTGGTTAAGTGTCAACATCCCGACTACATCTAACCTCCATGATTACCAGCAAGACAATCTGGTGCTGTCTGGATGTATTAAAATAATGTTATATGTTTATGTTTGTACCTACGTTATCACCTTTCACACATTAATATTCGTTCACACATTCATCATTCACACACATCACCTTTTGCACAGATTTATATTTGTACATACAACATAACCTTTCATACAGATTTGTATTTGTACTAATTTGCATTGTCCTTTAAAAATAACTGTTCGTTTTTTTCCTGTATTCTTATTGGGTGATTAGTTTCATTTCACTATTGTGCATATTTTCCAAACTGTGCATAATTGCATAGAATTTGGAGCTTCATTTAAAGAAAATCTCTATCTCTGAACAATCTCTACCAAACTACTTTGTCAATTTTTGCTCTACATATTTGTAACTTGATATATAGAGTATTCGGACCTGTGGAACAAAATCGATTTAATTTTTAAGCAGAAAAATCCCGGCTATAGAATCAAATTGAAAAAAATGGAACTTGGCAGGCATAGTTCAATGTAATTTGTGAGCTCTACATATGCGCAAATATATATTTATATCTTTAACATTATTTTTAATTTTTTAATATACATATGAACTTAGCTCAGATGTGACAGTGACTCAGTAACAAATAAAACTGAAGAACTATATATTTTGGTGTAGATTCTAGCTGATCACACTGAAGTCATATTTTTAAACTTTTGAAATCACTGCAACAATAAAATAATAGAGAATTAAAGAAATCTGCTATTTGCTATGTATGATATTTTATTTTAATACGCTAAAATACGATATTTTAATATATACAGGTTTCTTATTTATTATGAAAGAGCCAATTCTCTATTGATTCTTTTATTCTACCCAATATATAGTAGTGATTTCAAAAAGTTAAAACATATGATTTGAGTGTGATCAGCTAGAATGATCGGGCAATGAAGAGTGGCATGCTAATATTTTTATATTCTTCAGAACTTTATCCTAAATATTTTTCTATGTATTATTAATCAAATATCTTTAAATTTTCATTTTTATACAGATAATAATGATTGAAAAATCCAATCTGTTTGAACTGGAGGTAAGATATTTTCAAATATTTTCATAAAAGTTAATGAGTAAACAAACGCAGTTATAATTTAAAAATGGAACCCTGTGGAAATTCTATGGTTGTATTGTTCATTAAAATTAATTTATTTTTGAAAAAGTCAAAATGTTATGAAATATAAGAATTTTAGTTTAATTTTATAGTAAAAGTACAAATAAAATATTCAGTTATAGCTTTTTTATCAGTGTTAAAGTTTCTGCTTGTTCAAAAATTCCAATAGTTTTGAAGATAGACTCTCCATAACCATATTCTTGTATAAGTATAGATTTCTTTTTAATCTGGAAGGTGATTATCAAAGCAAACTACATCTACTAATCAATTAAATTATTTTGCTAATATTTTTGGAGGAAGCTGTCAGGTCAGATTCAGAACAGTAATAGGATACATTTCAAGATGGAATTAGATGAATATAAAAATAATGGAAATAATTAATTAAGAGGAAAGTTTGGGGAATTATTGGAGGAAATATTTAACAGTATTTAATAGTGTAAATACTGGTGCATAACTTTTTCAAAGGTTTAATTAAAAAGAGGCATAATAAACAAATAATATACAAGACATTATCTATAACATTCTTATCAAAATAAAATATGAAATTAACATGATGTTGACTATATTTATATTAGAAGTTTTCAGTTTACTTTAGAAAATGTATTTTATTTTGTTTTCAGTTTATCCACTATTACAAAAACCAAGGGAAAACCAAGAAAAATCTTGATTACAGAATTCGTTTAAGAGTGGCACAGTTACAGGTGGTGTGTCTTGCCAAATTCTTCTGGGATCTTACCGTAAGCATTAATAAGTCATTTCTTCTATTTAATTTAATATTGTTACTTCTCAGAAAATGATATTTACATGTTGCTTATTTAACAATATATTGATGCAAACAGTTCTTTCGAATTATCTACAGTTTGAAACAGTTTGGTGTATCATAAAATATATCAAATATTATATTAATAACTAGCAGGACCCGTTAATCAGCATAGCCCAGTGGAAGACTGCCCCTTTCGCAAAAAAGTAAACTAAGGTTGTTGTTGTTGGTGGTCACTGCCATCTCTGAACAGTTGCGGACACTGGCAGCCTTGGCCAAAATGAAATAATCTGGCTTTCACTGGTTTGGGGCGATAACATGCAGGTACTGTTTGAATTTAAAAAAAGCAATTAAGGGAATGCATAAATCAGTATGAATTAATAGAAGTATGAAAAATGGTCGCTTAGAATAATAATGGAAAGTAAAAACAGAGGTTTTAGTGGTTAGGGATTCTCACTGTATACAAACTAATTAGACTGATCGAAATCAGTCGCAGCAGTTGTTTAAGTCTTCCTCTTCTTTCCAACTCTTCCACCAATTGTATTTAAGTAAATTCTAGTTTTATGTTGTCTTTTTTTAACGTGTAAAACAAAGCAATTACAACTTTTTTCACTTCTTTGAATATTATCATGTTAAGAATGGCATTTGGAACAGACATCCCAAACTCCCCATGTTAAGAACGGCTTTTGGAACGAAGGAAGTATTTTGCTACTACCTAAGTATGACTTATTTGAGAGAGTGATTCTCCTCAGAATTATTCTAGGAATTTAGTATATTGATTCAAATCAATTGATAATAACTGCAAAACATACATTAGGTGTTGGCAGGTAGTGTGGCCATTTTGGATTAATGTGTGGTGCCAGTGTTTCTTTTTCTATGTTTTTTCAAAGACAGAAAAATTACTTTGTTTTATTAATTATTATAGAGAAGAGATATATGAAATATTAGTTTATTGTATTGTATTTGTTAAGTGTTGAGACATTATGTTGAACAAAGATGGCGGCAAAGAATCAGTGAAGTTCCGATCCTGAGTGTTAAGTAATTCCTAGTAACAAAGATGGCGGTGATGATTCAGGACAATTCTAATCTTGAGTGTTAAGTAATTCCTAGTAACAAAGATGGCGGCGAAGAATCAAATGCAGGTTCATGATGGAGATGACGGCAAACTGATTGAATCCAAAATTCGACAATTTTTGTAGTAACTTTGGAAGCTTCTGATTAGTTGTTTATTATAACTTGTGGTTATAAAAACGATTGTCGAAATCATTGGTGGCATACCCCATTAGGAGTCAAAAACATTTTAACACACCCACTTTTTGATATAATGGAAAAATCCTTTCGAATTTAATTTGGTTTGACTTGAGAAAAGGAAAAAAATAAATAAATAAAATAAAAATAAACAAACAAATGAACAAATAAAATAACTTTTTTTTGTTTTTTGGGGAATTTGTCTTTATTCTCATTGGTCAAAAATATTATTAATATATTGGCATAATGTCTGCAAAAAGAAGCCATTTTTTTTTTTTGTAAATCGCATTATGTTTTTTTTTAATACATATAAAAATAAACATTTTTCAAATATAAGTGTATATATATATATATATATATATATATATATATATATATGCATACAAAAACATACAGATATAATCCTATTCAAATACATATATATACACACACAAATACATACAAAAATACATTTTTTTTAACAAAAACTGTAAACATGCTGTTAGGTATTAGTAGGTTAATTTGGATATTAAGATGAAAAAAATGTATATTTGTGTGTGATTTCGACTGTTCATGCTCCTCTTTTTGGGTTTCTGAAAAGAGATTTATTCATGATTAGATTCCAAAAAGTTTGGTTATAAAATGTTTTAATTTTATCCTTTTTATAGGTTTAGTGAAACTGTTGGCTATATTATTCTCAGAAATTACATAACTAAGAGTAATAGATTTTTTACTTATTTCATCTCTTATGAAATGATATCTGATATCAATATGCTTCGACCATTGATGAATCATAGAATTATTTGCTAATAATTACTATAGGTTTTTTACTTAAATTTGGTTTGAAAATAGATTTTAGAAGGGTGTTCAGAAAAATTACCTCCTGCACGGAATGGGGGAGGGCCACAAATTCTGCTTCACAAATAGAAAGGACAACAATTATTGTTTTTTAGTTTTCGAAGACATAGGTCCAGTCTTTGACAGTCTAAAACAGTATCCCATTATACTTCTTCTATCCTCAGAGTTCCACAATCTGAATCTGAAAATCCTTCTAAATTTAGAGGATATGTTGACTTTTTAAATATTAAAGATTGTTCCTCGGTTCCTTTTAGATAACAAAGGATATGTTTTACACGATTAAGGGCCTTAATTGTCGGTTTTGACATAGCTTTGTTACAGTGTAGCATATGTCAGGCCTAGTTGCGGTCATCAAATAGATGAGGCTTCATTTCTCTGTATAATTGATTGTCTATTAATTTTGTTTCAGTCTCTATATTTTTATTTATATCCATCTCAACGGGAGTTGTATGCGGTTTGCAATTTTGCATTCCGAGCTTGAGCAGAATTTTTTCAATGTACCGTGATTGGTTCATTGTTATAATTTCATTTTCACAGGTAAATTTTATACCGAGGAACCATGACAATTGTCCAAGATCGGCCATTTTAAATTTTTTATTTAATTTATTTTCAACATCTTTTAAAATGTTGTCACAGTTTGAGACGAGTAATATATTATCAACCCAAAAAAACAAAATCAACAATTAATTACCTATATTTTTGGTATATATGCATGCATCTATGGGACATTGCTTGAATTCTTGTTTTATTAAATAATTATGGAGTGTTAAATTCCAATTGTGAGCACTTAATCTTAATCCGTATAACGATTTATTCAGTTTCCACACAAAATTTATATTTTTCATTTTAAATCCCTCTAGAGGGTAAATATAGATTTCACAGTCAATCGGAGTATTTAAAGAAGTATTTTTTACATCCACTTGATGTATTTTAAAATTGTATTGAGCGGCAAATTATAATAAAATTCTGTCATTAAATTGTCATTGATGAAAATGTAGCAAAATATTTTACTCCAGAAATTTGTGAAAAAACTTTTTCAACAAATCTTGCATTAAAAGTTTCACTGCCAGAAGCTGTGACTTTTACCCAATGAATATAGTTGAATGATTTAACCAAAATATCTTCATTCAGCTTTAATGATGGAATTTTTTTCTTTTTTCTACTAGCATGTTTCTTGCTTATCCACTGTTATGTAAATTATTTTTTCATTTTGTCTGAAAGTTTTATTTCATATTTACTCTATTACACACACATACATACATACATACATACATACATACATACATACATACATACATACATATTCAATGAGCTGCTTCCATGATTGCATTTGTTGTAAAAAAACATATTTTTATAATAAACTCATCTGAAGAAACTTTTCTTTTAAATAAATGCAGAGATTTTTTGAGCCCATCATCAGTCCGACTGTCATTGAAGAAACAAAGGCTTCAGTTACAAAATCAGTTTCCAAAAAGGTAAGTAAAAATAATGTTCATATGCTTTAGAATGTTATGCTATTTGATATTATGGTGCATATACTCGCACACATATTTATATAAAATAGTATATAAAACCAATATATATATATATATATATATATATATATATATATATGTGTGTGTGTATATATATATATATATATATATATAAAATGGGTTAAGAAATTCCAACGAAAGAAAAATGTATATTTAAATAAGAGGGTAGTCAATGTGTATTTTTTAACATTATTTTATTATTCCGTGTCTTGGTTTTTCATTGAAAATTATGTTTAGATCATTGTAATAATGTTTTTAAATCATTGAAATCGTTTTTACCGCGTTTCAGACGTTCTGTGAAGCGTCCTCGTCAGAAATTATTTTCAAATGTGTTGGAGATGTAAAATAGCATTTTCGTAGTTCATTTGTTAGTGTTTCCAAGGGGTGGAGACGTGTAAGTGTCTACTATTCATAGGAATGTTCAATTTTTATTACTCTTTTACTGGGCTGTGGTGAGGCCACCGACCTCGGCTGTGGTCACTCCTGTGTTGTGTTTCTGTCTCTCACTCTCTCTTTCTGCTTGTGTTTTTTTCCTTTAGGATAGGGTGTGTGTGTGTGTGTTTTCTTTTATTGGTTTGAGAATGTGTGTACTGTTTTATAGTATTATGAGGTTATTTGCTTCCCTAGGAAGGTTACTGTGATCCAAGGTCGTTACTAATGTGTATGTGTGAGGAGGGGAGGGGGGAGAACCAGCTCTTCTGAAATAAGGGTAGGGGTGCTTTCACTCTATTTTGATATTTATTTTTTGGATTCTTGGATTTTAGTATTGTGATTTTTTGTTTCAGTCTTTTCAGGTATTCTTTATATTATGTTTGTTTAGATAGAGGGGTGTATTTAAAAATATGTATAGGGGATTTTTTAATCAGTGTCTTATCTCGCTTATATATATATATATATATGAAGAAAATCATTGACAATACAAAATAGATACTGGTGTATATAAATTTATTTATCAGTTCAAGTAAGAACAGGACATCGATGGAAGGAGGGTTTATAGATGTTCCTTACACCTAGGCATTTTGAAGCCTGATGCTTCTCATCAGAAGGAGCTAGGTTACATATAAGGGAACGTGATATTTAGCTTAGGATACATTAGGAAGAAAATATTAAAATATCTGAAAATAGAAAGGAGAGAGCATCATGGGAGTAGGGGAGGGATCTAGAGTGTTTATAATATAAGGAAAGTGGGTGCATTGCACTCAGATAAGGTTTTAGAATTGTGAAAATTATAGATAGGATACATATTTGGAAGTTTCCCATGATAAACTATGTGACCCTTCAAACCTTTTCCTGTCCACCCCCAACGCCACTCTAGAGGATGCATTTTTCTTGTCTATCCCCATTTTCAACTTCCTGTAAATGAAGCAGTAGCATAGCTAGAGTAAACGTCACCTGTCACTTGCTGTCACTCGAACCGCCCCCTTTAGATACGACACACATATATATATATATATATATATAAAACCACTTAATCCTTTCTCCAATCATTTTTCACAGTTAAAAGAAAATGAAATGAGTGTCATCAAATGACATCAAATATACTATTAAAAACTACAAAAAAAATGCAGGGCTTAGAGTTTTCAATAAACATCGGCAAAATATTCTTCAGTTACTAATTTTAAAAAATAGAAAAGATTAAAAACTTAAAAACTTTACATAATATATGATAAATAAATCCTATTTTCAGACTATTTTTGCAGCTTAGCCTGACTGAAAAATTCTGTTGGGGTGACATTATGTCACCCCTCTTTTGCTGTCACCCGGGGTGGACCACCCCGCTCTAGTCACGCCACCGAAACGAAGTATTTCGTGACTTTGATATGCATTTTTATTCATCTACATTTTATTTACCCACTTTTCCTTTTATTTTTACAATCTAGTCTTGTATTAAAGTAACCTTGACTATTTTTTTGGCTTATTGCAAAAAAGAATTTATCCTTGCAGAAACTTTTTGAATTTTATCTGAATCATCAAAACTGTCCCAAAATGTATTACTCTGCATAATAATCTAACCTTTGAATCCTCACTCACCCTCCCTCATTATCTCTATGAATATCGTTTCCCTTTATCTCTGCTAAGATAATCACCTCATTCGCTTATATCCTCTGCCCCCCCCTCTCTTCCATAAGACACTAGTTTTGATTGTTCCTCATTCTATCTTATCAATCTTCACTTCCATTCTGACCCCATGTATATCCACTAGCTTATCATTGGAAATTTACAGATATTTATCCTATCTCTAATTCTCACAATTCTAAAGCCCTGTTTTTATCTTTGTATACTCATATAGTGCTGGTTTTTCTCCTCTTCTGATGAGAAGCATTTAGCTTCCAAATGCCATGACCTAAAGAGGTTCTTTTCCATTTTTCTCTCATTGTTATTAATTAACCTGATGATTTAATAAAATTCTATGCAACTTTCATTCCTCATCTTTCTAATTTGATTCACAGAATTGCTCCTCTTAACCAAGTAGAGCTTCTACTATCTTGAGAGTTTTGCTTTATAAAGAAAATATTCTTTTTTAGCGCATATATATATATATTATCGAAGATACCCATGCTTTGCACGGGAGTTTGCTGTATGCTTGGGTACGTGCAAAGCGGGTACCCGAGCATACAGCAAAGTCCCAACCTTAACCTTTGATGTTGACCTTGAAAAATAGTATGCACCATCCTTAGGTTGGAGACTATCATGTCAGGTTTGATCATGATCAGTCCACTGGTGTGGGCTGTACAATTGTTATTAATTATTATCAACCAGAGAGAGCAGCCTGCATATTTATTTATTTATTTACATAGAATCACTGAATAAAAGAGTAAGACAGGATGGAATCTGAGGATTTTACTAAATTTAATTGGGCAGAAAGTCTTATGAAACTTTACAGTCTATTAAACTAAATAACAAATGTAAGAAATTTCTAATTTTATTTCCAAAAGTTTACAAATATTTTAAATGATACATGTTCACACATTTTTTTGTAGATTGAATTGAAAAATACATCATGTCATGCAAATTTTCAAAGTAGAAATTAAAGATCTTCCTTTAAAAGATTAAAATCATCTTACCCTTCTAAAAAAAAAAAATCTTTCTTTTAAATAAATGTAGAAATATTTTGAGCCCATCACCAGCCAAATAGTAATTGAAGGAACAAAGACTCCAGGTAGAAGATCAGTTTCCATGGAGGTAAGTTAAAACAATGTACTGACCTTGGGCGTAATGTTGAACTTCCTTGGACACCTTTGGGATCTTTGGGTTTTTTATCCCTACACTATTTTCTTACTCTCTCTCAGCTACTCCTACCTACCCTTGTAAGATCTTTGTTGCAACCCATAATATCTGGAAACAGGATCTTAATGGTTAAGAGCAAATAAGTTGTTATGAGTACTACAGTACTTCAATTTTTCTTTTACCTGAGTCAAACAAATGGTTAGAGTAGCTCAAACTGTTCAACTAATTAATGTTAAGCTTTAACATTAATATTCTAACATATTGTACATAAAATCAGAAACAAACAATTGGAAGGGGATGGTTTGGCCCAGCACCGCCTACCTCCAAAAGAGAGAGACTCCCCTGCTCCAAGGCAAATTGCTCAAAACAATTTAGTTTGAACACATTGAGTGCTGAACAGGTCGATGGAATCACTTTATGTTAAATACAAAAAGTCTCAGTTCTCAGTAAGAAGGACATAGTTTCCGGTGAAGACAACAACATGTCAAAGAAAGATGAAGAAGGAAAACCCACTCCTCACAAACCATTAGTTCGTTACAGAAACAATCGCCTCAAAATTCCACTGATCTTCGCACTCAATAACAACACTGCCTTGTAGTTCATTACACACCATCTACCAAGTGGTCTCCTGCTGTCACTTTTATGCCAGCAAGTGCCAACCAATTTGCATACAGCTAAGTTCACCTCTTGCCAATCCTCGCAGCTACGAGATCGCGGTTCCCATAAGATCGACTCACTGTAATGGCGTTGTTTCTTCCTTCAGATCAATTACTGCCCTGTAACGGCAGACACAAACAAACCCTCTTGCATCAAGAGTTAAGATTAGTCTCACTTTTATGTCCACACTTTCTCCTGGTCTAAAGATCACACATGTGGCATTGCGAACATAGTTGTTTGTTGTGGGCACTCCTACGAAGGGGGATTGGCTGGACTTTTTCTTCATCGCTCTCAGAAGAGGCATAAATATTGGCATCAGTGTTGGGATTTGCATATCATCAGGCCTGTAAGGTATATGTCGGATTCACAGTTCATCATTGGATGATTCACCATTGCCGCTACTCGCCAACTAGTTTGTATTTAGGGTGGGCTGGACATTCCTCATATGGCGTGAGGCACCATTGACCAACATGGTCTGCTCACTGATGATGCCAGTGACTTATCCTCTTTGAAAGCTGATGATGCTCCGGCTTCACTCAGACAGTGTTCCCTAAAGCATACGGCCTGCGTATTCCTCGCCAATCAGGCAGACATGTGTCAATGCTCTTGATGCGCACTTGGTAGCAATGGGTTGCATTGGAAGGTGCGTTCACAGCAGTCACGGCGTCCTTTGGTGTTGCATTATATTTATAAAAGGCCTCCGTGTGGGGTATATGGTTAGAAAAGAAGAAGAAAAAAAAAAAAGAAACGTACCGGGGGTATCGGCGGAGACGCGGGGGTGATTTGGTGTGATGCCAGCAGTCTGGCATTGGGCGTCATATTAGAGATGGGAGGCGTAAGGAAGAAAAACGATTATTCCCATATAAACGTAGCCGAACTGGAGGCCACTATGAAAGGAAACAATCTGGCCCTGAAGTGGGGATTGAAAACGATTGAAATCAAATCCGATTCGGTAACTATAATTTCATGGATCAGGTCAGCAGTAATTGGCGATAAGAGAGTTAGGACCAGAGGTGCTGCAGAAATGCTGATCAAGCGCAGGCTTGAAGCACTTGCAGATTTGATAGCGGAATTCCAGTTGAAGGTATCTGTAGTGCTGATCCCATCAGAAAAGAACAAGGCGGATTCAATGACACGGGTAAAGAAGGCCTGGCTGCAAGAGAGAAAGGAGGTTTCCTCAGTATGGTATGCAGGAGAGGATGTTAAAAAGTTACACGAAATGCACCACTTTGGTCGAGAACGGATGTTATTCCTGGCAAGATAGGTTTACCCGGAAACCACCGAGAAGGAGGTCAGGGTGGTAGTGAAGCACTGTCAGGAGTGCCAATCGATAGACCCTGGACCATCCAGACATGAAGCAGGAGAGTTACACATTGCGGAGGACTGGAAGCGTTTGGCCATTGATGTGACCCATTATCGCCATAAGCTGTATCTGTCGATGGTCGAGTGTGGACCGGGGAAGTTTGCCATATGGAGAGAGATCAGGGCAGAAGCTGCATGGGCGATCGGAGGGGTCATCAGAGAAATATTTTTGGAAAGATGGCGGTTGATGAACTGTTAATGGACAATGGCCCCGTTTTCTGATCAGAAGTCTTTAAAGAAGTGTGTGATAGGTGGGGAGTAAGGCAATTTTTTAGGGCAGCGTATTGGCCGAGTGGCAATGGGATAGTGGAGAGGAATCATCGCACCATCAAGGCTGTTGTGGAAAAAGCAACATTTCACCCATGGAGTCGGTGTTTTGGTACAACATCTCGCCGAAAACCGGACAAGATGAGACAACTGTGCCTCGTAGAGCCATCTTTGCATATAAGTGGCAGCATCCGTGCAACAAAACGGTAGGAATTGAGGGTGAAGAAGCTACCATTAAAGTGGGCGAGGAGGTGTGGGTAAAGCCCCCTAATGCAAAATGTACCACTCGCTGGGGGAGGGGGGTCATAACGGGAATGCAGTCAAAGAACAACGTAATGGTGAATGGCGTTCCCCGGCATATCCTAGACCTGCGTCGTGTAACCTTGCTGGTGCATAGTGATGACAGTGAAGAGGAGGAAGTCGATATCCACCAAGAAGCTAACGATGCACCCCAATTCGACTTAGCCCCACATTGTAGTTCTTTACAACTGGACGAGAATGTCTGTAGTGAACCTGAAAACGTCAACCCCCAAGAAGTTGTCCCCCAGAGGCCTCAACGTGAGAGGAGGAGGCCTGCTTGGATGAAGGATTATGAAGTGTCTTATTGCTCTCAAAGATCAGGGGGGGGGGCGTGTGGAGTATATGGTTAGAAAAGAAGAAAAAAAAAAGGAAAAAAAAAAGAAACGTACTGGCCGTATCTGCATCGCTCTTTGGGAAAGAAGAAGGAAAAGATGGCCAGCGCATTTGTATACGCGAAGGGCATCTTGGGAAGGCAGAGCATGATGGGAGAAGCTATTATTTTTTTCCTGTCTCTTCCTTTTTTTTCTAGATAGGAGGATATAAAAGCTGGGAAAAATTCTCTAGAGCAGCAGAGAGAAAAGAGTTGTGAACATCTCTTGAAAATAATTTTGTATTGCTGACGTTCGGATTGTGCGGTGTGACATTGGTGGCGAGAGGCCAGGTGTGGTCGACTAGAAAAGAAGAGGACAGAAACGTGCTGTTGTTGAGAGAGTAACTCACACCTTCCCGAACCCTAGAACCGAATCCTGATTATAACCCTAGACTCCGCGGTCATGCATTGCTTCCTGGCCATGATCCTCTTTACGCTTCAGTTGCACCACTCTGCTACGTCATTGCCACTTGGCATAAATCCACATCGGTTTCTGATCCAAATCCCCCACTCGTCTACAAAACGCCTGAACTCCCTGCTGCAGAAAGCCATGTCATTATCTGTGAGGATCTCTTCAGCTGGCCCCCTTTTATAAAATATAGACTCCAGTTTACAGATGACACTGGAGGAGTCCTGTAAAACTAATGGGCACCGGATCACAAACCTCATCGGTCTGCAATCAATCAGTGTGAGTAAGTGCTGACTACTGTAATGAGTTATGTCCATACCCAGTCAACTCCAAGTCATATTTTCTGCGATCCAGTTGGGGCGGGGTCGATTGATTGGCATGTTTGGCATTCCTTGACTGCTCTTACTGATTCCATGAACAAAGCTTCTTTCTTAGAACTGCACGCCTGTGGAACTCTGTTCGGTCTGCCTGCTTCCCTCCGGACTACAACTTGGATGTCTTCAAGTCCAATGTTAACAAATTCCTAATGAACCGCCCCCTTAAGTAAACACTTCAGCAAATCTCCTCACTAACTTAATGTACTTGCAATAACCCTTATCCCTGAGTGGCTTCCGGGCCTTGATAAGTGGTGATCACTGTGTAAAAAAAAAAAAAAAAAAAAAAAAACTTTTAGACACAGATGGATTGGTCAACTGCACAAAATAGCATGTCCGTCTCACTCTGGGGTGCCCACTGTTGTGATGTATCTCCCTGATTTTGTCCACCACCTCAACAGAGGCAGCACACAGTTATGGTACTGGCCCAGTTTCCTTCTTCATGGCATCGTACCATCTCTGTGGCACCCGTTATTAGCTTTCTTATGGTTTCTAACCTCCATCTGATCAGCATCTCAGTGGCCGTCTTGGTGCACATCCTGATATGCCTGTCAGTGTGTCTAATATCCAGTGGTACATGCATAGCAAATCAGTGTGTATGCATAATTTCCTGACTTTCCACTGGTGTACCAGGTTGATGCCTTTTATCACCACATTGAGCTTTGCCAGGTTGACATGAGCAGCATCATTCGCCAGTCGCACATAGCAGGTATCCTCAATCGCAGCCCCATTTTTCTCCAACAGCATACCAATCACCAGAGAGCTCGCATCCACCCACATGCTCAGTTTGTCTCCCTTTGCCAGGGTCATCCTGCTTTACTCTTGCGATGGCTCCTTCACCATGCTAACCAACAGATTGTCTGTTGTTTCATCGTCCCAACCTTTGGTTACTGCGCTTGTTCTCCTCTTCATGGTGTCTGGTCCGCATGAGTCCATCCACACGCTGGTAGGTGCTCCACAAGTTTTCCGCACAGGGAGAATACAGTTCGCCTCATGAAGACATCGGGTACTTCAGGAACTGCAGTTCCGTGCCCCCACTTCAAGGTCCCTTGCTCCTGTCAAATGTTCAGGTCCAAGACACGGGCGTCATCCTCCGAACATTTTGAGTCCTTGCAAATCAGACTAAACTCGACCCGTTTGGACCTTACGCATGATGATGACACAACGTCTTTGTTCACATATATGTCATCAAGGTATGCCGATGTCCCTTCTTTTATTGTTTCTTCCTGTGACAACACAGCATTGACAATGGTCTTCATTATTTGGGGTGCCACTTTCAGCCCGAAGCCTTGTCTGGTAAGGCAGTACCTCCCGTTGGCAAACACCACCATCTAAAACAACCACAGGAGTTGTTTTTCATCCAGTTGGGAGTTCTGCCAGAAATTTGCATGCCAAGGCCCGCTCAAGCAGTCCAAGAACAACATCATCAACTTTGTCAGCTCAGCCAGATACACGTCGACAGTTTCACCTGAATGTAAAATTCTTGCCTTAAATTGCTCCCAGGTAGTGGCGGGGTCGATAGTAAACGCCTTGATCCTCTTATAATCCTGTTTTTCCTCAGCACTGAGCTGTTGGTACACCGCCAAATCCCTGCCGGACAGACACAGAAGAATCACGTGTTCAATGCTCTTTACGCCAGACAAGAGGCAATGCAGTTCCACTTTTTCCACCTAATCAAGTACTGGGGGCGAGCCATTGAATTCCGGTATTAATTTGAAGTTGAAACTGTTCCCATTATGCCGAAACAGCTTGTATGTAAAATCAGGAACAAACAATAGGAAGGGGACAGGTTGGCCTGCCATCGCCTACCTCCAGAAGAGAGAGACTCCAGCCCAAGACAGATTGCTCAAAACAATTTAGTTTCAACACATTGAGTGCTGTATAGGTCGATGGTATTACTTTATGTTACATACAAAAAGTCTCAGTTCTCTGTAAGAAGGACACAGTTTTCGGTGAAGATAACAATATGTCAAAAACCAGGCTTTTGTAAAAAAAGACGAAGAAGAAAAACCCACTCCTCACAAACTCGTTAGTTCGTTACAGAAATAATTGCCTCAAAACTCCACTGATCTTCACACTCAATAACAACACTGCCTCATAGTTCACTGCCTTACACACCAGACACAAACAAACCCTGTAATGTCAAGAGCTAAGATTAGCCTCACTTTTATGTCCACACATATATTAATGTAAAAGTGTAGCTTATTGTAGGAAGTCTTGCTGTAGTTAAAGTTGGTTTTTGAGTGACAACTCTCTGCCAGAGTACAATTTAGTTGGTAAGATTGCAACTTTATGAATCTTGAACTGCACTCAAATAGATTATCTGTTGCTAAAGTACTGAGTGAGAAAGCTCTTAGGTGAATGTTAAGTGATGTGAAAGAGTTAACTGGTGAAGAAATTCTGACACATCATGAACCAGAAAGTGTGGAACAACAGTGAAAAAGTTTAATGATTTACTGATTGAGATAACAAACCAGACTTGTAGAAAAGATTAATGAGTCTTCAAGACATAGTGATGGAATTAGGAAGCTGAAAGGTTTGATGTAGTGAATGAAGAAAACATTCAGTGAATAATAATAATAATAATAATAATAATAATAAGGATATCTGGTGAATAAAATAAATAATAATAAGGATATCTGGTAACAAAAATAATAATAAGTATATGTATCTGGTGACAAAAATAATAATAAGGATATGTATCTAGTGACAAAAATAATGATAATAAGGATATGTATCTGGTGACAAAAATAATAATAATAAGGATATGTATCTAGTGACAAAAATAATAATAATAAGTATATGTATCTAGTGACAAAAATAATAATAATAAGGATATGTATCTAGTGACAAAAATAATAATAATAAGTATATGTATCTAGTGACAAAAATAATAATAATAAGGATATGTATCTAGTGACAAAAATAATAATAATAAGGATATGTATCTAGTGACAAAAATAATGATAATAAGGATATGTATCTAGTGACAAAAATAATAATAATAAGGATATGTATCTAGTGACAAAAATAATGATAATAAGGATATGTATCTAGTGACAAAAATAATAATAATAAGGATATGTATCTAGTGACAAAAATAATGATAATAAAGATATGTATCTGGTGACAAAAATAATGATAATAAGGATATGTATCTAGTGACAAAAATAATGATAATAAGGATATGTATCTAGTGACAAAAATAATAATAATAAGGATATGTATCTAGTGACAAAAATAATGATAATAAGGATATGTATCTAGTGACAAAAATAATAATAATAAGGATATGTATCTAGTGACAAAAATAATGATAATAAGGATATGTATCTAGTGACAAAAATAATAATAATAAGGATATGTATCTAGTGACAAAAATAATAATAATAATATGTATCTGGTGACAAAAATAATAATAAGGATATGTATCTAGTGACAAAAATAATAATAATAAGGATATGTATCTAGTGACAAAAATAATGATAATAAGGATATGTATCTGGTGACAAAAATAATAATAATAATAATAATAATAAGGATATGTATCTAGTGACAAAAATAATAATAATAAGGATATGTATCTGGTGACAAAAATAATAATAATAAGGATATGTATCTAGTGACAAAAAAAATAATAATAAGGATATGTATCTAGTGACAAAAATAATGATAATAAGGATATGTATCTAGTGACAAAAATAATAATAATAATAAGGATATGTATCTAGTGACAAAAATAATAATAATAAGGATATGTATCTGGTGACAAAAATAATAATAAGGATATGTATCTAGTGACAAAAATAATGATAATAAGGATATGTATCTGGTGACAAAAATATTAATAATAATAATAATAAGGATATGTATCTGGTGACAAAAATAATAATAAGGATATGTATCTGTTGAAAAAAAAATAATAAGGATAGGTATCTGGTGACAAAAATAATAATAAGGATATGTATCTGGTGACAAAAAAATAATAAGGATATGTATCTGGTGACAAAAATAATAATAATAATAATAAGGATATATATCTGATGAAAAAAAAAATAATAAGGATATTTATCTGGTGACAAAAATAATAATAATGGGGCAATGTATCTGGTGACAAAAATAATAATAATAATTATATGTATGCCGTGGGGAAAATAAAAATAATAAGGATATGTATCGGGTTACAAAAATAATAATAATAACTATATCTGGTGAGAAAAATAATAACAAGGATATGTATCTGGTGACAAAAATAAAAATAATAATTAGGATATGTATCTGATGACAAAAATAATAATAATAATAGTAAGGATATCTGGTGACAAAACAAATAATAATAAGGATATGTATCTGGTGACAAAAAAATTGTAATAAGGATATGTATCTGGTGACAAAAATAATAATAATAACAATAAGGATATGTATCTGGTGACAAAACTAATAATAATAATAAGGATATGTATCTGGTGACAAAAAAAATAATAATAAGGATATGTATCTAGTGACAAAAATAATAATAATAATAATAAGGATATGAATCTGGTGACAAAAATAATAATAAAAATAAGAAGAAGAAGAAGAAGAAGACGAAGAAGCAGAATATATATCTGGTGACAAAAATAATAATAATAATAATAATAAGGATATGAATCTGGTGACAAAAATAATAATAATAATAAGAAGAAGAATATATATCTGGTGACAAAAATAATAATAATAATAATAATAATAATAAGGATATGTATCTGGTGACAAAAAAATGATAAGGATATGTATCTGGTGACAAAAAAATAAGAATAAGGATATGTATCTGGTGACAAAAATAATAATAAGGATATGTATCTAGTGACAAAAATAATAATAATAATAATAATAAGAAGAATATGTATCTGGTGACAACAATAATAATAATAATAATAAAGATATGTATCCGGTGACAAAAATAATAATAATAATAATAATAATAATAATAATAAGGGTATGTATCTGGTGATAATAATTATAATAATAATAATAATAATAATAAGGATATGTACCTAGTGACAAAAAAATTATAATAAGGATATGTATCTGGTGACAAAAATAATTATAATAAGGATACAAAAAAATAAGGATACAAAAAAATAATAAGGATATGTATCTGGTGAAAAAAAAAATAATAAGGATATGTAGCTGGTGACAAAAATAATAATAAGGATATGTATCTGGTGACAAAAATAATAATAAGGATATGTATCTGGTGACAAAAAAATAATAAGGATATGTATCTGGTGACAAAAATAATAATAAGGATATGTATCTGGTGACAAAAATAATAACAAGGATATGTATCTGGTGACAAAAATAATAATAAGGATATGTATCTGGTGACAAAAATAATAACAAGGATATGTATCTGGTGACAAAAAAAATAACAAGGATATGTAGCTGGTGACAAAAATAATAATAAGGATATGTATCTGGTGACAAAAAAAATAATAAGGATATGTATCTGGTGACAAAAAAAATAATAAGGATATGTATCTGGTGACAAAAAAATAATAAGTATATGTATCTGGTGACAAAAAAAATAATAAGGATATGTATCTAGTGACAAAAAAAATAATAAGGATATGTAGCTGGTGACAAAAATAATAATAAGGATATGTATCTGGTGACAAAAAAAATTATAAGGATATGTAGCTGGTGACAAAAAAATAATAAGGATATGTATCTGGTGACAAAAAAAATAATAAGGATATGTATCTGGTGACAAAAAAAATTATAAGGATATGTATCTGGTGACAAAAATAATAACAAGGATATGTATCTGGTGACAAAAATAATAATAAGGATATGTATCTGGTGACAAAAAAAAATAATAATAATGATAATAATAAGTATATGTATCTGGTGACAAAAATAATAATAATAATAAGTATAAGTATCTGGTGACAAAAATATTAATAATAATAATAAGGACATGTATCTGGTGACAAAAATAATAATAAGGATATGTATCTGGTGACAAAAATAATAATAAGGATATGTGTCTGGTGACAAAAATATTAATAATAATAATAAGGATATGTATCTGGTGACAAAAATAATAATAAGGATATGTATCTGGTGACAAAAATAATAATAAGGATATGTGTCTGGTGACAAAAATAATAATAAGGATATGTATCTGGTGACAAAAATAATAATAAGGATATGTATCTGGTGACAAAAATAATAACAAGGATATGTATCTGGTGACGAAAATAATAACAAGGATATGTATCTGGTGACAAAAAAATAATAAGTATATGTATCTGGTGACAAAAAAATAATAAGGATATGTATCTGGTGACAGAAATAATAATAAGGATATGTATCTGGTGACAAAAAAAATAACAAGGATATGTATCTGGTGACAAAAATAATTATAAGGATATGTATCTGGTGACAAAAATAATAACAAGGATATGTATCTGGTGACAAAAAAATAATAAGGATATGTATCTGGAGACAAAAAAAATAATAAGGATATGTAGCTGGTGACAAAAATAACAATAAGGACATGTATCTGGTGACAAAAAAAAATAATAAGGATATGTATCTGGTGACAAAAAAAATTATAAGGATATGTATCTGGTGACAAAAAAATAATAAGGATATGTATCTGGGGACAAAAAAAAATAATAATAATGATAATAAGTATATGTATCTGGTGACAATAATAATAATAATAATAAAAATAATAATAATAATAATAATAATAATAATAATAATAAAATAATAATAATAATAAAAATAATAATAATAATAAAAATAATAATAATAATAAAAATAATAATAATAATAATAATAATAATAAAAAAAAAATAATAATAATAAAAATAATAATAATAATAAAAAAAAAAATAATAATAATAATAATAAAAATAATAATAATAAGTATATGTATCTGGTGACAAAAATATTAATAATAATAATAAGGATATGTATCTGGTGACAAAAATAATAATAAGGATATGTATCTGGTGACAAAAATAATAATAAGGATATGTGTCTGGTGACAAAAATAATAATAAGGATATGTGTCTGGTGACAAAAATAATAATAAGGATATGTATCTGGTGACAAAAATAATAATAAGGATATGTATCTGGTGACAAAAAAATAATAAGGATATGTATCTGGTGACAAAAAAAATAATAAGGATATGTATCTGGTGACAAAATAATAATAATAATAATAATAATAATAATAATAATAATAAGTATATGTATCTGGTGACAAAAATAATAATAATAATAATAATAATTATATGTATCTGGTGACAAAAATATTAATAATAATAATAATACGGATATGTATCTGGTGACAAAAATATTAATAATAATAATAAGTATATGTATCTGGTGACAAAAAAAATTATAAGGATATGTAGCTGGTGACAAAAATAATAACAAGGATAAGTATCTGGTGACAAAAATAATAATAAGAATATGTATCTGGTGACAAAAAAAAAAAAATAATAATAATAAGTATATGTATCTGGTGACAAAAATAATAATAATAATTATAATAAGTATATGTATCTGGTGACAAAAATATTATTAATAATAATAAGGATATGTATCTGGTGACAAAAATAATAATAAGGATATGTATCTTGTGACAAAAATAATAACAAGGATATGTATCTGGTGACAAAAATAGTAACAAGGATATGTATCTGGTGACAAAAAAATAATAAGGATATGTATCTGGTGACAAAAACATAATAAGGATATGTATCTGGTGACAAAAAAAATAATAAGGATATGTATCTGGTGACAAAAATAATAATAAGGATATGTATCTGGTGACAAAAAAAATAATAAGGATATGTATCTGGTGACAAAAAAAATAATAAGGATATGTAGCTGGTGACAAAAATAATAACAAGTATATGTATCTGGTGACAAAAATAATAATAAGGATATGTATCTGGTGACAAAAAAAATAATAATAATAATAATAATAAGTATATGTATCTGGTGACAATAATAATAATAATAATAAGTATATGTATCTGGTGACAAAAATATTAATAATAATAATAATAAGGATATGTATCTGGTGACAAAAATAATAATAAGGATATGTATCTGGTGACAAAAATAATAATAAGGATACGTATCTGGTGACAAAAAAATAATAAGGATATGTATCTGGTGACAAAAATAATAATAAGGATATGTAGCTGGTGACAAAAAAAAATGATAAGGATATGTAGCTGGTGACAAAAATAATAATAAGAATATGTATCTGGTGACAAAAAAAATAATAAGGATATGTATCTGGTGACAAAAAAATAATAAGGATATGTATCTGGTGACAAAAATAATAACAAGGATATGTATCTGGTGACAAAAAAAATAATAAGGATATGTAGCTGGTGACAAAAATAATAATAAGGATATGTATCTGGTGACAAAAAAAATAATAAGTATATGTATCTGGTGACAGAAAAATAATAAGGATATGTATCTGGTGACAAAAATAATAATAAGGATTTCTGGTGACAAAAAAAAACAAAAAACAAGAGCGATCTAGAAAGCCAAAGTAAAGACTGAGCAAAGTTCATTTGCAGATATGATACGAAGGGATGGCAAGAAGAATTGGGTATTGTTAAACAGATGCAAAGATAAATATGGATATTATTGGAGAGAAATGACAATGAGGTGCTAGCAGCAGATAAAGAGGGATTCTTGGAAATGCTTTCATGAGAGATTGTCAAACACTGGATTTTCATGAAAATTTTAAGTTACAGAAACAGTATCTGGTCCAGCCATGAAAACTGAGAGAAAAAAAATAATACCTGGAGATAGGAGTAAAATGAAAAATGGTAAGGATCCTCAGACATTGTTGCAGAAATGTGGAAGACTACAGTAGAAATATCCATTTAGATGATGACAGACTTGACAAATCATATTATAAAAGAGTGCATTGTTTCAGAATATTAGGATCTTAGTATAATTGTGAGCAACATACTAACACATTCTTTGCTCATAACTCCCTTCCTACTTGGGTCAATATTACTTCTCTCTGATGATAGAAAAACATCCCTCAATTTTTGTCCACCAATCCCAGAAATATCCTCAACTGCAGCTTGATGATAATTTTTGTACTATCTTTTGTTTGAATCCTGCTGTATCCCAAAATCTTGAATTTACCCAATTTTGTGCAGTAACAAAATTTGCCTTCATCTTGATATCCTTCATGTCCCATTGCAATGCCAAGTTCACACCTTTCCAAACTGCATCTAGTTCAGCCACATTAGCATGTTCATAGTCCTATTTTTGCATATTCTTTACCACAATGTAATTTATTTTTAAACACACACATTGCCATATAATCACACCAGACATTTTGTAAGATTGGTACATAGCACTGGCCCTTAACTGAGTCCTTATTATTTCACAACTTCCTTCATCACAATTCAATTTTATAGAACTTTTAAGCATTAGGTACACAGGAAGTGCAATGGGATTAGATAGTTGAGTGATAATAACTAGTATCTGTGCAAGAAGTGTAAGGCCATAGAGACGGATGCTAATGGAGTTGTGGAGAAAGTATATTACATTGAAGAAGCTATTGAAGTTTTGTTAACTTGATGATGCCATTGGAGCATAGAGAGAGAAGCTAGTGTTGATGTGATTAGAAAGGTTAGCAGTGGATGGAAGTTCAGGGAACTTTTACTATTACTAATCTGCAGAGCATTTCCTCTTTTGATCAGAAGAAGAGCTTATCCAGCATGTATGCAGTGTGATCATGTATGAAAATAAAATCTGATCAATGAGAAATAATATGATAATATGGATATGTAATGTGTTTCATAGACAGGTTTAGATCTGATGATCTAATTGGAAAATCAGATCTAAACAATATAGGGAGATGTGTGTAACTTCGTTTGTTTAATAATATTGAAATATGAGAGTACTTGTGTGAGTACATGTAGAACAGTTGGGGTAGCAAAGTGACATAGTAGAAGAAAACCAAGGAAAACATTGAAGGAAGTGATAAGGATGGATTTGAGGGAAAGAAAGCAAAATAAAGACCAGTGACCAGAGAAATGTTAGTTTGGAAATTAGTTTCTAAAAGCTGTTCAACAGATACCAGCATATAAAACATATGTTGAACCAATGATGAACAATTGCTATTTACTCTTAATGTACACTTTTGTTCCTACTCTTCAAATAATTGTCCTAAGCCATGAAGTAACGCCCATCAATTTCTCATTAATAGCAAACATTATTCATTATGTTCTTCCCATTTAAAACATTAATTCATTCAGTTTGCTTTCTCCAGTTTAATACCCAGTAGGATCCTAGTGGCTTAGGAATCATGGCAAAAAAATAGATCAGATCAGATTGTAATATATGGCTTTTTAACCTTTCTGACTTTATACGAAAGTTAGTTACACAACAATGGGATCCTATGTGTATTGAACACTATCATGTATTCATTCAAGCAACTGTATATATTTTCATATCAACAAAAATGTTCATTATAAATATGCATGCATGGGACATACCTTAGTTCACTGTCTCTTTTCATCCCTTTGTAATCATGTGTTCCTCAAGTTGACCTGTGGCTGTACCACAGTTCTCTCCACCCAATCCCTCTCTGCAAAGGAATCATTTTCATAATATGCAATAATGGAAATGCTGAGTCTGTGCATGTTTTTAATGTAGTTGTTCAAAATAGTAGTTTGGAAAGGCATTCTAAGTGCTCTTTGCTAGCTCTTTATCTTAGGAGGAGGATCTTGCAATTCATTGGTTACATCTTAAAATATGTGTGTGTTCTTGTTGCTCTCAAGAATACCACTCAACTGTAGAATAAATGATGATGAACGTTCATTCTCACAACTTTATTAACTCAAGTAAGTATCGTCTAGCTCTGTTATTAGCAAAGTTTTTGAAAGCTTGGTCAATGGCAAGCTTGGTCATTTTCTAGAAAGTATGGGCCTGTTTAGTGATGTTCAGTTTGGCTTTCAAGGTTTCCGTTCAACAACTGATCTTTTAATTGTTGTGACTAAATAGGTCTGTTGGTTTATGAATAATTCAGGAGAGAAGAGGACCATTGCTCTTGACGTTTTAAAGATGTTTGATAGAGTGTGATTTTCTGGTCTTCTACACAAACTTTAAGGTTATGGTATTGATGGTAAAATTCTTGACATTATTAGGTCTTTTCTTTCTAACTGAAACTTGTTAGTAATTCTATGTGGTATCACTTCATTCTCTTTTCCTATCAATTGTGGTGTTCCTCAGGACTCTGTTCTAGGCTGAACTCTGTTTCTTCTCTTTATAAATGATATTCCAGAGAATATTATTCAGAAAATTAACATCTATGCTGTTGATATCATTTTCTATTCTGGTGTTGCTTATTGCCCCTCTCCTTTGGATCAGTTGAAATATGCAGCTGATGTAAGAATTTGACTTGGGTTTAGTTGTAGATAGGGGTATGAAATGGCTTGTTTTGTTTATTCCTGTTAAATTCAGTTTGTGTCTTTCAATCATAAACATTTCCCTTTTCTTCGGAAGAATGATGAGAAATCAACTCTAAAACTTCCAAGGCTCTTTCTCATCAAGTCTCCCTTGGAATTCATATAAGTAGATTCATTGTTCTTTCTGCTTCTCATAAAATCAGTTTTCTTTATCACTGCAAACACTTTCTTACACCTGAGACTATTTGCTCTCTATATTAATCTACTATAACTCCATGTATTGAGTACTGTTTCATGTTTGGATTGGCAAATTTCTGTTCCATATGAGGGTTCTTGATAAAATGCAAAAATCTGTCTGTAATTTGATTTACCTTTCTGTTTGTTCTACTCTACAATCTCTATGTTACTTGTCTTAATCTTTTCTATAGATCATATTATGGCATGTATTCTTTAGTATTCTCTGATT
Source organism: Euprymna scolopes (assembly GCF_053919585.1). Classification (NCBI taxonomy): domain Eukaryota; kingdom Metazoa; phylum Mollusca; class Cephalopoda; order Sepiida; family Sepiolidae; genus Euprymna; species Euprymna scolopes. The sequence goes on from NC_136491.1 coordinate 63,673,291, forward strand.
CTGCTTTTTTGTTTCAGCTCATTTGACTCGTTGATCTAGTGGTCTTCAACAATTCATTGTTTGATGCATCATTCAATACAGTTATTTCAGAAGCTTCTTTCCAAGAAATGTCAGCTTGTGGAACTGTCTTCTTGCCATCTGTAGCATTAGTCTTTTCATGACTAAAACCAATAGGCATCTCCTGTCTTCGTGATAATCATCTTTTGTTGGTTCCTTACATTAAGTAGCTTCATCCCTTGTCTGGAGTGATTTTCATAAAAAAACAAAAACACTATAAACATTTTGGGTAGAAGAAACCATTTTGTAAAAAAACGATGAAGACAAGTCATATCAACTTCCAAAGCAATAGCATAAACTGCTAAAAATCATGAGAAGTGCATTACTCTACTAACAAAATACCACACAAATTTAAAAACTAAATTTCCATGAACAGTTTTTCAAGGTGAAATGAATTATTGCTTTAAATAAGAGATGCCCAAAGAGAAAGAATAAAAAAGAATTATTGTGGTCAATGTGTGAAAGAATTTTAATTTACTTGATTTTTATAACTTTTTTTTTTTTTTACAATTGTTTGTAGGTCAACAAAATTAATATGAACCGTATTCACATCAGCTTCAATTTTGATGTATTTGCGCCAATTCTATTGATACCCAAACATTCCAAGTCAACTGATCTGTTGTATGTAAAATTAGGACACCTCAGACTTCGAAACTTCTTTGAAATGACCAAAGAACCTACACAAGAATGGAACCACATCTTTTTAAATTTGAGCTCAATCAAAGTCAGCAGGTATATTATTTTTTTTATTATTAAAATATTTATGTTATTCAATTATTTATTCTCCATGATTCTTCATTTATTATTGAAAAATGTATCATTAATTTGTGAATGTATTTATAATCTATAAAATATTTGATGTTATATAACTTTGAAAGAAAAACAAACCAAAATTTTTGTTTCAGTAAAAGTTGGTAGATTTGTATTTTAAACAAGCATGTCATTTATTTGATTAGCATTACTGAGTTTGAAAGAAAAGCAAAATGTGTTGTCTTTCGTAAAGCATTAGTAAATAGCAGGTGAAGCATTATTTAGCCTGGGCACTCATCGGACACCTGGGCACTCATCACAGAGAGAAAGAACTTGAAAAACACTATCAATCAGATGCAATACCTGGTAGAGAACTACAGGTGTCATACTGGGAGACAAACAAGGAAGTGAAATGCAGAGACACAAGAGAAAGTTCATAAAGGAGCTTACCGCGGAGGCAGAAACCGCAGCAGACCAATGTAACATTAAGAGACTATATGAAATCACTGGGACACTCTCTGGGAAGAACAGCAATCCAAACCACCTGTGAAATACAAGAATGGGAATTGCAACAGAAGATGAGCAGAGAGCAAGATGGGCAAAGCATTTCAAGATGACGCTCAACAGACCAGCACCACACCAGACATCCCACCATCAACCCAGCTCCTAGACACCCACCCAACCCAATCCTCCCAGCAAGGCAGAGATCATCAGGGCTATAAAATCCCTGAAATCAGGCAAGGCAGCAGGTCCTGACAGAATACCACCTGAAGCACGCAAGGCTGATATCCAGATCTCAACCAAGATGCTGCACCCTTTTCTCACCAAAATCTGGGAACAAGTACCAATGGACTGGAAGCAAGGACACCTTGTAAAGCTGCCAAATAAAGGTGATCTCTCATCTTGTAATAACTGGAGAGGAATCATGCTGCGATCCATACCAGGCAAAATACTGAGCAGAATCATTCTCAAGAGGCTGAAGATCGCCTTAGACAAGACACTTTGGAATGAACAGGCTGGCTTCTGGCAGGACTGCTCATGCATGGACCACATCGCAACCATATGCATCATCATCAAGCAGTCCCAGAAGTGGCAGACCACCCTGTACGCAATCCTTGTCGACATCGGTGTCGATAGAAAGGTCATCTGGAGATTGTTGCATCTCAATGGCTTTCCCCTATTTTGTCACCATCATACAACAGATGTACAAGGATGCCACCTGTCAAGTGATCCATGACAGGAAACTGATGGAACCCTTCACCATACAAACTGGCATCTGTTAAGGTTGCCTGCTCTCACCGATAATATTTCTGGTTATGGTCAACTAGGTTATAAAACGATCCACGGTGGGGCAGAAGATGGGTATCCAGTGGAATTTTACAAAACAGCTGGAGGACTTGGACTATGCAGATATCATTAGCCTCCTTTCACACAGGTTTCAAGATGTGCAGAAGAAACTATGTCATGTGGTAGAGGAGGCTGGAAAGACTGGACTCCAGATCAACATCGGGGAGACAGAGGTCATGAGGGTAAATAACAGAAGGCAAGATCCCGTGCAACTACAACAAGAGAACATTGGAGAGGTTGCCAAGTTTGTGTACCTGGGCAGTGTTGTCAGCAGGGATGGACAAACAGATGAGGACATCAAGCGCCAGATAAGCAAAGCCAGACACGCTTTCAGCATCTTAAGACCAATCTGGAGAACAACGGTCCTCTCACTCTGGAATAAGATCTGAATTTAATGTTAAGTCGGTTCTACTTTATGGCTCAGAAATGTGGAGAGTAACCAAGACAATACTCACAAACTTCAGACATTCACCAACAGATGTCTCAGAAACATCCTAAACATTAGATGGCCGGAGACTATCTCCATTGAACAACTGTGGAACAAAACCTAAAACCAACACAAAGTCAAGTATCTCGATTCCTTTGTGTTCTTAAACCAAAGGAAATGGTTGATTGTTGAATTGCGCCCCCGTTGTATCAAAGTACCTGCAGAATGTCTTCTTGGTTCCTCCTCTTCTCTTTTCTCTCTCCCAACAATCGAGCACAGCATATAATAACAAAACTCTAAAGCACGTCTGACAGCACTGACTTCTGCCAACAGTCTGCCCCTCCTCTTAACAACACAGGCTTTTTATATCGCAAAATCGTTCACCTCTATTTGCATATTCTTCTAACTCACGTGATCACTACTCTATAAATAAGAGTCTTGACCGTTTCTTTTCTTTCTTTTTATTTATTTTCGGTGACCGACCCGCACGTGGTCTATCCAGGTAAGTCACGCATTTCTCCACAAAACCAACCAAACCCCAATGGAGATAGAGATCAAAAAATGAAAATGGAACTGGATTGGCTACATCTTGCAGAAGCCTGCATCCAACATCACCAGGCAGGCATAAAATTAGTCACCCGAGACAGACATGGAAAAGAAGCATTGAGGCTGAGATCAGGGCTGCCAGAATGACATGGGCTGAACTGAAGAGGACCAGCCAAAACCACGTCTGTTGGAGAAGCATTGTTGCAGCCCTATGTTCTCCAAGGAATTAAGAGGCCTAAACTAAAAAAACTAAACCTCACTGGATTGGCATCAAGAATAACATAAAAAGGAAGTTAAGGAAATTACTTTTAAAGAAACCTGACAAGAGACAAGTTTGGAAGTTAATTTCTAAAAGCCATGCAACATGTACAAAGAATGTTAAGTTGAATATGATTTTAGTGGCAAATGGTAAAACTAAGTAAATATAGGTGATTTATCTGGAGTTTAAGAATAATGATAATCAATTTCAATTGTTGTATTTATTTGAAATCATAAGTGTTGTTTAAAGTTAAGAGAAAGGAAAATAAAGTCTTATCGCGTGTGTGCGTCGAGCGGGGTCGGGCAAGAAAGAGAGAGATCAAAGATGGCGCCCATAGTTTTATGAACAGTGGTCTTGTAAAGTCTCATGAAATCACGCCGCACACATGCAAATGATGGGGAATTACAGGCTGTATAAAAGCAGCTCAATTCAAGAAGTATGGGGGAGAATTTGTATCTTTGACGAATGTTGGTACTAGTCACAGTGTTGGATTTCGAACCATGCATTTGTTGGCCTGTTGCTATCGTTTTTCTCGAAGCCTGTTGCTATCGTTTTTCTCTTCAGAAGAAGAATAAGATTACAATTTGTATGTTATAAAATAAATAGAAAGAGTAAAATTATATAATTATTAGATTGAAATTTGTTATCATTACTTTTTTAATAACTTATTATTGAACTCCCAATAAATTATCTATCTTTACTTAATTTAACTATTTGATTGTATTTTCCCTTTTTTGTACATGGACAAAATACAAACAAAATGTAAATAGAATCTATAAGAATAGTTGGATGTTTAGGATTGTTTTAAATGTTACAAGGCTCACCCAGAAAGAAGAACCATAGTAAGACATTTTTGTTGTAGATACTGCTATTTATAAAACTAAAAAAGTAATTCAGAATTCTATATTAATTTCTGTGTAGGTAAGACCTATAAATAAAGGGATGAGAGGTGAGCAGATAATTTAAATATCGACGAAAGAGAGATACTAGCAGTCAACAAGTTTCTTTAAAAATAAGCAAAGCGATGCACAGATATATGTTGAGCCATAGACAACGCAATAAATATTCCTCAGTCAGGTTGTCCAAAATTGTCAATCACTGATAAACAAGTTGATGTCATTCATTGTAGTTTTAGCTAATGGATATCTTACTCTCCAAAATGTGGCTTAATGAGGGAAGAGAAAAAAAAATTATCACACATGGCAGTATGACTGCAACAATTGTCACGTCAACTGGACAATACATGTAAACTGAATGTTTCCATTTACACGACGCAACACAGAAAATACCATTAATACGGTCACATTTATGATCTTATCCTGGCTGAGGATGGCATTAACAAGGGGTGACATTGAATCCAAATCTTAGGCAGGTAAGACAATGTTGTTGTCGCTTTATCTCCACTGTTTGGAACGACCAAAGAGATTTATCGACATGTACTTATGAATAGGCTCGATGCAACATTCGGTCTTGCTGTTTATATTCCCTCAATTTTTGCAAGTAAATATTCATGATGCCATATACACATCCATATACTCATTCAGCTCCTGATAATTCATAATGAGTTTAACCTTCTGTTTGTTTTCTGCACAATATGAAGCAGTTTAGATCCTTTAGAGGTTCGGATATGGCTGAAACCAGCCATATTGCTCCACATTTGCAGTTCACAATCACATTCCTCACCAATTTGTGCAAGTCTATTTTTCAACGTACTTGGAGGTTGGTCATCAGCTCATTTCCAAGATATGGTCTGCATCAATCCAGTATCCACCAGAGCTGTATGCAGTATTCCATTAATGCAAACAGTTACAACCGGCAATGCGCCATTTGCAACACTTTGAAGGGTGAGATTAGTGCTGAATTCTTGCCTCCTGCTCATTTCGTAGATAAAATTAATCTATGTGCCCATGCCGCTGACATCGGTAACATGTGATATTTCTTGAGCTTGACACTAGCACCTCTAATTGTCTCACTATCCAGTAGACAATCACTTGCCCTACAGTTGGGTCCATTACATTTATAACAATGCGGGGAAGTATCTGTTTCCCTAGATGTGCTTTGTGCCAACCATGCAGCTACTGCAGCCTGCTCTGTAACTCCAGTGCAGGTTTTTAAAATGGTGCAAGTATATTTGGCAGATCTGGGTTCTCCATCTGAGGGGATGCCTATAATAGTTCTTCCGCATGTTCAGGCAATCCAGCAATAAATGCAGATTGCACACACTGATCTGATATGCTGCCAAACAAGACCACAAGCCTGCATAGTTTTGCTAAAAATACATTGACCATTTTACCTAGCTGACGACGGTATGCTGCAAACTGCTTCCATGTGGCAAAGGAATCCAAGGTAAATGCTGTGTATAGCATTTTGTTTTCACAATCAAAATCTGCTTCTCCTCACTCAATTGCTGGTCCACAGCAACTGCACTGTCTGACAAGTGCATCGGGATGACACACTCGACACACTCATTTGACATATCAGCTTAGCTTTCCCCAATAATTCCACTATTGATTGTCCAGGGCTATTGCCATCAAACACTGATATAAGCTTTGTGTCAAAGGCCATAATGACTAGGGCTAGGACAACATCATATTTTTTTCATTGTTTTGACTCTCAAGTGTGGATCCGTTGATATCTTATATGCTTTTATATAGAATGATGTTGTTGATTAACTGTGTCTAACTAGGTCGGATATATACTCGAGAATCAAATCAATGAAAAAAATATACTGTTGTCACAGCTCTAATAATGACCAAAATAACTTGTGGCTTCATGAGGGAAGAGAGATAAAACAAATATTGTTATCACACACAACAGTACAACTGCAACAACCATCAAGTCAACTAAACAATCAACGTATAAACACACGCTTCCATTTACATGACTCAACATGGAAAATACTGTCGATACAACCCGACACAGTATCAAACAAATCTGTCAACATGACTGGGCATGGTCTCAAACAGTTTCATCCACACGATCCGGTATGGTTGGCATGACTCTAAATAATCCTGAACAACTCTGTCAATATGATCACAAACAACTCCATCAAAACAACCTGACATGATCACAAACATCTTTGTCAAAACGATTCAAAATAATTCCAAGCAACTCCATTGGAATGACACAATATCAGAGCAACCTTGGCAGTTACTTTTTATAGCCCTTGGACGAACCCATTTTTGTCATAAATAGGCCCAACTAAGACATTGACACACCATTCTTGAGCACTTCTGTGCATGCTCATCACATTTTTGTAGGAATTAAGTCCACAGTATGGAGCAAGTTATCTTCAAGATAGGTTCCCAGAAAGCTAACACTAGAACACAAATGGAAAGGCTTTATATTTTCATGGCACTCCTAACTCACTTACATGTTAAATATTGGAAATAAAAACAAACCAATTAATCAAAACGAAAACACCCTAATTCCTCTATACTACAAAAATCAAATGCACTATAATCACAAACAGGACGAAATCACCATCAAAAATATTATAAAAAGATACATAAAAATAAAAAATCCTAACAACAAAATAAAACCAATAATATATTATAAAAAATACCTACCGAAAAACCTAAAGTAAAGAATAATAACAACGATACAACCGATAAAATGAGTATGGTCAATGCAGTTTATTTGTTTAAATGCCCCCTCGAGGACTGCTACTCGAAAAATATGAACTATATTGGCCATACACGCACTACATTGGGAAGACGTCTTACAGGACATCAGAACACCTCCAGTGCTATTTGCAAACACCTCGAACAAGAACGTAACATAATAAACACCACCTCCAAACAATACAAAGAACTTTTAAAAAATAACACTAACATATTAAAAACTTGCAATAATTACCAACGACTAACAATACTAGAAGCATTAATAATAACAAGTAAAAACCCAACCATTAATAAAATAAACTTTGACAACACGATAAAGGTGAAGAGGAAGGAAAGAAAAAGAAAAAAAGAAAAGAAAAAAAGAAAAGAAAAAAAGAAAAGAAAAAAATTCAAATTAGGCGAAACTACACATAGTAAATTAGTAATAAAAACAGTAAAACGACAGAGAACAAATCAATCAATAAGTAGGATGCTCAGGAAGAACAACCCTGACGATGGTCAATCGAGGCCCAAAATGTTTGGTAAACTAGGGGACTTTATAAGAACTTTGGATCCCACAACAAAAATACTTGTATGAAAATAAAAAAAATTCGAAAGAAAGATCATAAAAAGAAGAACGAAGATCCTCTTCAATAAAATATGCGCGAATAGTATATATTTCTATATCTATTTCTCTATTTCTATCTATCTATCTATCAAATCCCAGGCAACGTCAGGTCTTTTGCTAGTATATATTTCTATCTATCTATCTATCTATCTATCTATCTATCTATCTATATATATATATATATATATATATATATATATATATATATCTTATTTAATCCCGGGTAATGTCAGGTCATCTGCTAGTATATATTTCTATCTAGCTGTCTATCTATCTGTCTAATTTAGTCCCAGGCAATGCCAAGTCTTTTGCAAGTTTATATTTCTACCTTTCTATCTATTTATCTTATTAAATGCCAGGCAACTTCTGTTCTTCTGCTAGTATATATTTTTATCTAACTATGTATCTATCTTATTAAATCCCGGGCAACATCAGATCATGTACTAGCATCTATCTATCTATCTATCTATCTTATTTAATCTCGGGCAACATCAGGTCTTCTACTAGTATATATTTTTATCTATCTATCTATAAATGTATCTATCTATCTTATTTAATCCTAGGCTATGTCATGTCTTCTGCTAGTATGTGTTTCTATCTATCTGTCATAACTATGAATTTTTCTCTTTTTTTTTTCTAGAGCTGAATTGTCTCTCGCTGATGATGTTTTTAATATCGTTCAAAATATTCTGGAACAAGCCAATGTGAAAACAGATATCTATCTATCTATCTATCTATTTTATTAAATCCCGGGCAACGTAATGTCATCTTCTAGTATATATTTCTATATATCTATCTATATTATTTTATCCCGGGCAATATCAAGGTCTCTATTTCTAGCTATCTGTTTATCTATCTTATTTAGTCCCAGGCAAATTTCAGGCCGGTCATTTCAAATATATATAAAATACATTGTATTGGTTTAAATTACGTAGAAATAATGTTGAATTTTTCAGAATATTTTGACCCTGATTACAAAAAACCGCTGACTTCACTCAGACAGAATTAATTATTTTGGCCAATTTTTCAATGTTTTTCCCCAAGAGTCTGATGTTTTTAACGATACCAATTTTTTCATTGTTTGATGCATCTGTCAAAAGTTTTGTGCAGACATATAAACACGCGCGCACACACACACACACACACACACACACACACACATTTTAGATTTATATAATAAATAATTGTGTCATAACTATGAATTTTTCTTTTTTTTTCTAGAGCTGAATTGTCTCTCGCTGATGATGTTTATAACATCGTTCAGAATATTCTAGAACAAGTCAATGTGAAAGCAGATATCAAACATGCACTTCATCCTCAAGTATCCAATGTTCAGTATGACATCTCTGGACAACTGGATTTAGTCAAGGTAAAGAGATTATACAATTTTATATCTATTTTATTAACAACAAATATTTTAGAAAATTTTATTTTAGAAAATTTTATTTTAGAAAATTCTCATATCTTTTCAGTGTATGGCTGGTTGTTAGTCACATTTGTTCAAATTGGGTCCTGCACATATGCTGGAATGAGAAATAAGTGACCATTTTCTATAATTTTACAATGCTATAAAAAATTATTGCTATTGAAATGATTTGGGATATTTTCTTAGACAAAAAGAAAAACTAAGAAAATTCTATGTGATGCACTATGACAATAATGTTGAGGCACTGGGTTATGTCATATAACTGAATTAGCCAATGCTGAGCCTAGTAAATACTTACATAGTGATCATTTTTTGAATATCAAGTGCTGTATGTAAAAATCGTGTCCTAGAAAGTCTATGATGCACAAACAGTTCTAAAGAAAGAATTTTTAGTTTATGTATTTGAATAATCCATTTAATAATTTTCTTCATTTTCTTCATTTAATGTGTCGCTGTCACATGAAATATTGAAAATGAAGTCACTTTCTTTATGAAACTCTATTATTTATATTGGTTTTTCTGTGTCATTGCTTGAGATCATTAACTGAGTCATTTCAAGTCTTTTTAGGTTTGCGTTTTCAGCACTTCCCCTCAATTGAAACGTGTGTACACCTGTTTATTCAACAAGAGTTTTGTCCAAAATTTTCATACCACCATATGATGTAGCAATGCAGAGATGACTCTAGTCTGGACACCATTGGCCTTATTAGTAGGGAGTCAGAACTAACTCTCATCAAGGCACACACCAAAAATCTACCAATGTAATGACATCTGCATCCTCAAAAAGACCAAACTGGCATTCACTAATATGCAATGCAGACTCGATCCCGAGTAACAAGTGAGAGTAAATAACAGAGACACTAGACAAAGCAAGGGAAGGTAAAACGTTAACCCTAGCTATATCTAAGGCTTTTGACAGGGTATGGCCGTGGCTACCGAGAAAGAAGGCTAATGCATATGACAGCGTAACGTCACTTCCTAATTAAGTTGTAGGTATAGACAGCTTCCGGTATTCAACCACGTGGTCATGCTAACAGGCATAAAAAAAATATGGCTACCAATATATGTTACCGATTGTCCATGTATGTTCTAAAGAAAAAGAACAATTCTCCATTCGGAAAATAATTATTATAATCGCACATTTGGGATAACAATTCTTGGGTTTGTGTTACTGTACACATAGATTCGAAAAAGTTGTCAAAAAACAAATATATAACAAATAAATGTTATCAAAAGCAAGATAAGTTACTTTTCTACCAAACTGGATATATTTTTTGTGTTTTTATTCAATGTAACATGTTTATTCAGCTCGAAAAACATACATTGTTTACCGATGTATTGGAAAATTCAAAATGGCGCCCGACTCTCTCTTTAACACGGTAAGTTCGGGAAAAGGTGTTATAAATAATAAACTAGACAAAATACTATTAAAAAACCACCGAACATATGTCAACCTATGTCACGGTAATATATATTGAGCGAGTTTCTAACAGTATTTTGTCTAGTTTTATATTTATAGCACCTTTTCCCAAACTTGCCGTGTTAAAGAGAGAGTCGGGAGCCATTTTGAATTTTCCAATACATCGGTAAACACAGTATGTTTTTCGAGCTGAATAAACATGTTACATTAAATAAAAACACTGAAAACATATCCAGTTAGGTAGAAAAGTAACTTATCTTGCCTTTGATAATATTTATTTGTTATATATTTGTTTTTTGACAACTTTTTCGAATCTATGTGTACAGTAATACAAACCCCAATTTTTATATAATATTTTTCAGTCCGTTCTTTTAATAATGAATAAAACTTTTCACTGAGTATTTTCAAATATTTTAAAGTAAGCATTTTTCACGGCAGTGTTTTTTTTGTTTTTGTTTTTTTTACGATTGGTGAATTATCAATATTTTAGCACAGGGCGTAATTCATTTCTTTGAAATATATTTAAAACTTCAATTTTTTTGTTTTTTATAACATTTTAACTGTAAATAATTTACATAACGAGTTTGTTTTACTGTACACATAGATTCGAAAAAGTTGTCAAAAATCAAATATATAACAAATAAATGTTATAAAAGGTAAGATAAGTTACAAACATGCCGACATTTTTCTTTTTAAAATATATTGATAAACATTGTATGATTTTCGAAGCGATTACACGTTTTAAAGTGAGTAAAACCACTAAAAACCTTCCCAGATAGGTAGAAGAGTAACTTATCTTGCCTTTGATAGTATTTATTTGTGATATGTTTGTTTTTTGACAACTTTTTCGAATCTATGTGTACAGTAATACAAACCCAAACTTTAATTTAACTTGAATAATATTTAAAATACACATGCATACACTGCACAAGCACACTTATTATTATCATAATAATAATAGTGATAATAATAAAAAAACTGGTGTAGATGACATCGACTGGCGCAACACCACACCAACTAATTGTGAAAGGTTAAGGAGGATGGAAAGACTGAGGTGAGAGAGTACTGACCAAATCTCCACTGGAAGTGTGCAGTTCAAATCTGGTACCTTGGGGAGGCATTTTCTTACCCAAACCCCAGGAAACACCAATGGCCGATGCCAATGAGAAATCAGTGACAACGACTGTTGCGATAACATGCAATTATCTGCACAAGTGGTCAAAAGGTGGAGAACACTGGAAATCTGGTGAGACTTCTTGTCACTTGATCTCCAGGGAACACCACAGGTTACTGCCAGTGTGCAATCACTGATGATGGCTTATGAGACAACTAATACGCTACACGTTTTGATGAAAAACATGGGAAAAAAATGGACATAGAAGAACAGGAAACCAAAACTTTAAATATAATTTCTCTATTTAAAGTAATAGTTATTTAAATATTTCAACATATAATCTTGTGGAGAAAATCCAGCTTCCCAATAAGGGGCACTCTGGATAGGAACAAAAATAATCTCATTCATGAAAGATTTCTCCTCCACTGAAGACAGAAAAGGTAAAGTGTAGCATCAAAACAGATACTACACTGATCTTGTTCCGAAAGCCAAAAAATATTTGTTTGATGTTTCTTTGTTTGTTCCCTAAATTCATAATTCAGTTTTATCGGTGTTAAATTGTATATTGCTTTAAAATTACTTAATTTTACAAAGATAATGTTTATATTTTATATTGAATAAAGTTTAGTTTAAGTAGTAATCGAACTGTGTTCCTTTTTCTTTTTAAAAATGTTTTATTGCTCTTTTTCAAATGACCCTCATATAGTACTGACAGTCTGACAAATCTTACCTACATTGCCTGCAGACATTTTTCAGTTAACAGGCCTTCTTCTTATTCTCGGTGGCCATGGTATGGCACGATGGTCTTCTTAGAAAAATCAGATCATATGGTATCACTGGACGAATATTTAACAATTAAATCCATCTTAAATAAAAGAAGAATCCAGATTGTCCTCGACTGTCATTGTCCTCAACGGTCATGTATCTAAACAATATGATATTAATGCGAGAGTACCTTAGGGATCTATCCATAGACCTTTATTATTCCTAATATTCATAAATGATCTCCCTGATAAAATTGTCTCTGAAATGGGTTATATTTGCTGATGACACAACGCTCTATAACAGGCATGAAGGGAAAACAAATGAACACATATCTAAGGAAATCGCAAAAACACTAAAAGAAGATCTCTAATCTGTAGTGGAATGGGATCATAAATGGATGGTCATATTCAATGCTGCCAAGAATAAGCTTGTTTCCTTCAATAATTGCAAGAAACCTTCTCAACCACCAATAGCAATGGCTAAAGATACATTATCTGAAAATACTTCTTTTAAACTCCTCAGCCTAACATTCACAGGGAACATGACTTGGAACAGATACATTGAGAGCATTGCTAGGGCCGCTGCGAGGAAGATAGGCTCTCTCTACCATGCTAGAGAGCTATTTATGCCTGAAAGTATCCTACACCTCTTCTAGGATTCTGCTTTCCCTAACTTTACTGACATGCAGAAGTTCAAATGTAATGTGAACAGACATCTTGCTGCTCATCTCCCTACATAGTATTTCTGCAACTTATGTTCTGCCTTGTTTGGGGTGAAAATGGAATAATAAAAAAAAAAAAGATTAAAATGGCAAGAAACTCATGTCCCATGAAGTTTGTAAATAGAAGATGCAAGAATTCATATTTCCTACCAGTACAGATCACATTGTCAATATAGAAACATGAGTCCCACGGATTCTTCATGCATTTTAGATAATCTCTTTGTGTGGGGTTGCTTTTGTAAAGCATAACTAATCTATTTTATTTCGTGGTCAATTTCTTTCTCTGAGTTTACTATGTCATTGGACTGTCATTATTATAAATTAGCTTGTTGACATTAGTTTTTCTATTATTAATACCACAAGCATTAATAATAGAAAAAGTGTTTGTAGTTCATGTATAGTTTCTGCATACAGTTGTTTTTTACCTATGTATTCGCTTTTAATTTCTTAGATAGTTTATGTATCTAAGCACAGCAATTAACTTCTTGACCTTATTATTATTACTTGTATTCACTAGGAGTTGTTACACAGGCCATCATCAAAGAGACTATGTGACAACAAGTCTCCCCACTTTTCCAGTACCCTCTACCTCTTTTGATAACATTTGCACATAAATTTGCATTTACTCTTGATTTTTTGCTGGCAATGTCTATTGGCATTCACTGGAATTTAAGTGGCAATAAGCCTCCTGAATAGCCCCATTTCTCTTCACTCTCATCCAGTGGAGGTCTGGTTCACACTTTTCCATCCTCTTTGACCTTTCATGACTATTTGATGTGGTGTCACTTGATGTCAACACTACAATTTTTAATATTCATGAGTCCACAACTTCCAATTTTCACAGACTTTTAATGGAGAAGTCAGTAAAGAGCCCACCAGTGGAGTATATGGTTAGAAAAAAAAAAAAAAAAGGAAAAAGAAACGTACCGGGCGTATCTGCAACACTCTTTGGGAAAGAAGAAGGAAAGGACGGCCAGCGCATTTGTATACGTGAAGGGCATATTGGGAAGGCAGAGCATGATGGGAGAAGCTAATTTTTTTTCCTGCCTCTTCCTTTTTTTTCTAGATAGGAGGATATAAAAGCTGGGAAAAATTCTCTAGAGCAGCAGAGAGATAAGAGTCATGAACATCTTCTCTTGAAAAGAATTTCGTATTGCTGATGTTCGGATTGTGCAGTGTGACATTGGTGGTGAGAGGTCAGGTGTGGTCGATTAGAAAAGAAGAGAGCAGAAATGTGCTGTTGTCGAGAGAGTAACTCACTCCTTCCCGAACCCCAGAATCGAATCCTGATTATAACCCTAGACCACCTTTAATGGACAAGCAATACTAGCATAGTTCTATTGAGAGAGTTTCCTATAGAAATTGATTTTCCTTGATGTACACTGCACTTCCTGCGAATCGAATCGAATCACAAGAGCCTATATAGAATAGAGTTGTTTCCAACACCAGATCTGCAAACTTCACAAGGAAACTTGACAAAATCTGTCAGAGTATTCAGATTAGAGCTACTGATCATAAGTTTCATTTTTCTCATGTTGACCTGAATGCAATGGAAAATGCACAATTTGAAGTAAACCATTGGGGGGAGTGGGGCTTGCTAGAATTCAATAATTAATGCCTCAAACAGGATGATGAATAGAATTATGATGAGATACATAATAATACACTTAATTATACATCTGCCTTACACTTAATTAGCCATCTGGCATTTCAGTTGTGCCACCTTTCCCATGTAATGCTCCAAAATTGTTTTGTTTCACTGGGGTCCTGTTGTTCAGTTTTTGTTTTTCTTCCACTTAGGTTTTTGTAAAACTGGCTTTCATTGTTTTCAAAAGTCCTGTTTTGTTTCTACTTTTCACATTTATATCTGTATTTTCTCAATTTTGAATCGTTTGTTAGTGTTTTTCATTTTGGTTTTTCATGTTTCTTGTTTAGTCTTTCTTTGTTAGCCATATTTTTTCTCTTTTAGCATTTCTGTATTTTTTGGCTTTATTTAGCTTCTTTTTGTAGTTTGTTTATTTAAGTTTTCGATCTGGTTTATGAACCAAGATTTATTGATTCATTCTTTTGATGAAGTTTTGTTTCTATTTTTAGTCTTGTACTTACTGAACTGGCATTTGCATAAATTAAATTTTTTCAAATCTATATGTGTTGAGATATATAGAAGGAGTTTGTTCACCTTTTCTTTTAATTTTAATTACTTCTAATCTTCATTAGGAGTGGTATTTTTGTTTTATCCTCATTCATAATTTCTCTAAAGTGTTCAACATCTACTGCTTCTTCCTCCTCAGTTATTATTTTGTAGTTACTGGTCACCAGAGTTTCACTGTTTAGAATGTCCTTATCTTCTACCTGTGAATTTATAGAAATAAGGGTCTCGATGTTACATGATTTACCTTTTCTTTTATTTCCATTAGTTCCAGCTCCAACAACTAGCCTCTCTTATTTGAGCTGCAATCTTTTATTTCATTGCATGATAGTTGGTAGATATGTCCCACGGATTCTTCATGCATTTTCATTGCCTTGGAAGATTATCTATCTGTCTGTCTATCTATCTATCTAATTCCAGACAATGTCAGGTCTTCTAGTAGTATATCTATCTATCTTATTAAATCCTGGGCAACATCACGTCATCTGCTAGTATATATTTCTATGTATCTATCTATATTATTTTATCCCGAACAATATCAGGTTCTCTTCTAGTATATATTTCTATCTATCAGTTTATCTATCTATCTATATTATTTAGTCCCAGGCAATGTCAGGTCTTTTGCAAATTTATTTTTCTATCTTTCTATCTATCTTATTAAATCCCGGAAACTTCAGGTCTTCTTCTAGTATATATTTATATCTATCAAACTAGCTAGCTATCTCATTTAATCTCTGGCATTTCATCTATCTCATTTAATCCTGGTAACATCAAGTCTACTGCTGTTATATATTTCCACCTATCTCATTTAATCCTAGGAAACGTCAGGTCTTCAGCTTGTATATATTTCCATTTATCTCATTAAATCCTGGGCAACGTCAGGTCATCTGAAAGTATATATTTCTATATATCTGATTTTCTCCCAGGCAACATAAGATCTTCTATCTCATTTAATCCCCAGCAACATCAGGCTTTCTATAAGTAAATATTTCTATTTATCTCATTTAATCCCAGCCAACGTTAACTCTTCTGCTAGTATATACTTCCATCTATTTCAATTAATTCTGGGCAATGTCAGGTTTTCTGCTAGTATATATTTTCAAATAAATTCGTTCTCTCAGTTGTCTGCTCCTATTATTATTATTATTATTATTATTATTATTATTATTATTATTGTTATTATTATTATTGTTCTTGTTGTTGTTGTAGTAGTAGTAATAATAATAATAATAATAATAAAAACTCATTTTTTAAATTTATTTTATTTATTTTCAACTGCAAACATATTTCTAATTATTGTTTTTATGTTACAGATTAACTTTATCCAAAAGGATATTCAATTGCTCATGGGTATCTATCAAGAGAATTTATCTGAAGGTGCACCATCAATCTCACCAGTTGGTAAGTTTCATGTTTATTTCTCTTATTATGGTAATCATCACTGTAAGAAAATTTGTAATATATTACGTTTAGAAATTTAACACATCACTCAATAAGTTCTAAACCTACTTAATAAAATGATATTTGGATAAAATATTATTCATTAACATAGTCTCCTTTCAGGTTGATACATTAGTTCTTCTTTTTTAGTTTTTATTTATTTTATTTTTTTTAGAACGATTTGTCTTTGGCCTTAGTTTCTAATATCACTTCTTCACTAAAGCAAAATCTCTTCCACTGAAGCATTTTTTGAGATTTGAAAGTATCCAGTAGTTAGTACAGCCAAATCTGGAGAATAGGATAAGTGTGGAAACAGTTAGAAATGCAACCCATGTAGTTTTGCCGTTGTTGCATGTTAGCCTAATGTGCTCATCTTGGTTTTGTAGTTCCATACGTTTCATTGCCTCCAGCTTTCCTCCTCTTATAATATACAGTGCACAGTTTTTCATACCAAATTCCATTCAGATATCCTGGTTGAAGATTCTGGTTATGTTTATTAATGTCTCTAGTTCCTTCTTGGTTCTTGCAAAAAGTTTCAGGTCATCCATATACATTAGGTGGTTTATTCTTTCATCTCTATTATGAGTACAACTTCTATCGGGTTTGGCATTTCTTTACTATATTGTTAAGCATTGTCTTGATGAAAGAACAATTTTCCATTCATTTGTTACTGTTTTTGGCAATTTCTTTCTTCAAATGCACCAATAATGCCATCTAATATTCACTATTGTTGATTATTCCTTTCACATGGTAATAAATACAGCATGGTTGCACATTCCAAAATACAGAGGCTAAAAACTTATATGCTGATGTTTATATCCTTAGTTACTTTGGATGATTTTCATCTGCTACTGTCTACTCAGTTTACTGTCAATTAAACTGTAGATCTGTTTCATCGAGTGTTACATATTGATGCAAAAATTCTTTTTTATTGCATTGAAACAGTCCTGAGCTTATAGCACATTGTGCTTTTTGCATTTCTTTAAATATATATATATATATATATATATATATATATATATATATAATGGGGATAAAATATATGCTATATATCATAAAACGTTGTAGAGAAAGAATGTCTGAAAAAGACGCAGGAAAAGCAAGTATACAAAAAGAAATAAAAATAAAACTAGAGATTTGGTCAGTTTTTATCAGATCAACAAACATTTTCAAAAAAAGTGAAGATTTGTAAGTAAGTTGAAAAGTAGAAATGATTATAAAATACTTTTCTCTTATTCCATTAAGAAAGGTATGAATCCATTTTCCCTCCTTCTATGAATGGAATATTAGTCTAGATTTAAAATCCTTGATAGAGCAAATACCTAGAGAAGAGAATTTGAAATAATACCAGCATGATTTCTGTTTATCCCAGCATTACATTAGGTCATATTGGATTTCAACTTTCCACTAAACTATTCAAACAATACCAGATCAATAGAAATGCAGATATAGTATTGGTATCTTCTCTGTACAGAGGTCCAACAACATATTGCTTTTTATTGTATTAAAACAGACTTTTCAAATTTTAGTCAAAAATTATATTTTGTTTTGGAAATATATATTTTTTTTATATCCAGCGGGTTATCATTCACCTGTGAAAGAAATTTCCCATTTGGCATCTGCTACACCAGTTACAGGATCTCGAGAGTCCATAAAAAGTACATCAACTCCCTACTATCCTGCCATCAATCTTAACTTCACACTGGATGGCATAGTGCTCTGTCTGATAGAGCAGAAGTCTACAGAATTGGTAAGTGTTGCTAAGTTGTTCGTTTATTTCTTGTTTTATTTTTTAAAATAAATGTTTCTATGCATCTATATGAAAGGCTGTCCGTGAAATGACATGTTCAACACTAAACAGACTTAATTTTCAAGCATGTATATAAGGAGTCAGTCCAACCATTCATCTGTCTGTCATGCTTAAGCTTGAATTATTATTTTCATTGTTAAGCATGCAGATTGAATTTTTTTTTTTACACAGGCGTCACCACATTATCAAGGCCAAGAGGCCACTCAAGGATAAGGGTTAAAGAGTGTACAGTAGAAATTGGACAATATAGTAATCATTAGTAATGAAAATTCGGTAAATTTGTTAACTTATATGGAAACGGCTCATCAAGAACTTATTTACGTTAGACATGCAGACAACCATATTGTAGTCAGCCGGAAAGCAGGAAAACGGCAGACAATTCCACAGGTGTGCAGTTCTAAGAAAGCAGCTTTGCTCATGGAATCTACGTTTAGGTTTAGGTACATAAAGAGTGGGGGGAATTATTGATAGTGTTTTCAGCTAGACGAGTGTTTCTTGTGAAAGTTTGGCGAGGGGGACCATAGATTGAAGCTCAGTCGAACACTTTCCATGAAAATAACGATACATCTGAGACAAACTCGCAACATCTCTTCTGTGAGATAGAGGTTGCAGGGAAGAGAAAAGGACATCTCCTACAAGGCTACAAAGTCTATTTTGAACTCTATCAAGGCAGGACAAGTCCTTTCTAGCAGCTCCTGCCCAGATGTGGCAACAGTATTCCATCCTTGGACGTACCTGGCTCTTATATAGATAGAGAATTGCATCAGCAGTGAGATATCTACTGGATCGATAGAAAGATCCCACCATTTTTCCAGCGACCTTGGCAACAGATTGGATGTACATGTTCCATTTAAGATCAGGAGTAATGGTCAAGCCCAGAAGCTTGTCAAAACTTGAGGCCTCTCCAAGATGAGAGCCATTCATTTCAATTGATGCCAGATGTAGATCAGAATGTTGATGATGTCAAGATAGAAGCTTGGTTTTAGATGCATTAAAAGTAACCAGCCACTCCTTTCCCCATTGTACAACGTGATCAAGATCAGAGGAGAGAGAATCGGAGAGAACTTGGTCGTTTACTGTCTTAGATGTGCCACCATAGATGGTAGTGTCATCAGCATAAATGTCTACAAATGATGTAAGGATGTGATTTGGAAGATCATTAATGTAGATCAGGAAAAGAGTTGGGCCCAGGATGGACTCCTGAGGGACACCAGCATTAATACTGTGAGCTTCTGATTTTTGCCCCTCAACTACTACTCTTATGAACCTATTAGAAAGAAATGATTTAATAATTGAGAAGACATTTCCATCGATACCATAGCTAGAGATCTTGTGAAGTAAACCTTTATGCCATACCCTATTTTATTTTATTTCTAATAATGTAGTAATGCAAGGGTGAAAATATATAGAACACTGATTAGTAAAAAAAGTTCCAAATCTGATCTTTTTTTTTACTCTTCTTTTCTCTGTTTGGAGAACAGGCAAATGTTTCAGCGAGCATGAGTACCACTTGTGCATCAAATAGGGATTAATTCCCCGAGAAAAACTATAGACAATCTTTCAGCATATTTATGAAGAGGCTTTATTAATTAGTCAGTTAATTATATTTCAGTATTGTCTTCATGAGATGCATCTATTCATCTTGAGAAGAGGCTCTCTCTGTCATACTTCTGTTTGAAATGACATTTTCATTTCTATATATATTTTATTATTAGTAGCTTAGTTGAATTAAGATATAACTTATGTTTATATATGCACATATATATGTGTGTGTATATATATATATATATATATATATATATATATATATATATATATATAATGCATGTGTGTGATTCATGAAGAATAAAGTAATTTCTGTAGCAAATCCTTATAATACAGAACAAGAATAAAAGTTAAAAAGAAAGAACTCAAACCAAAATCCTATTACCATTATAATTTGTTTCATTATGCCAAAGTGAGATTCATCAGATGTGACTTGATGGCTGATAGTTTGTTTACTTGATGATACTTCTGAGAGGAAGGAGGAATTCGAATAGAGGTGTTAACCTTTCATCCAGGCGTCGGTAGTGAGGTTAATTCTCCACATCAGACTCGGGTGGGGTGCCAACCACCCCTCATTCTCTTTGGCCATACATATTGGGAGTTTTTACTTATTTATCTTGAGTTCTAAAGTGTGAAGGTATTTATTGTTTGATACAGCATGGTCAGAATGAAAACCTGAGTAAATTGAACAAAAAAAAAGATTTATAATCTATAGATAAATCATATTGGATACTAAAATATATTAAGTGGATTTAAAAATTAAAATATATTAGTCCATTCATAATTTATTGTCATAATCTAAACTCTGGTGATATTTATATTTCACATTGAGAGAAGGATGTAGGTGGGTCATTAGCTACATCTCTTTGTAGAGGGGTGTAGAAAAAAAAGTAAACAAACCAAAATTATTTATATGTACATCAACGTTTCATCTTTATTTCAAGACTTCCTCAGAATGATTGATTTGAAGAAATATACAAGTACAATATATGAAAATATATTTATGTTTGTAATGTGAAATGGATGCTTTTGTTCTTTTTTCAAACGAAAAAAATAGCTGTTAGCATGCAAAGTATGTATAGCGTTTATGGTAGCAAGTGAGTAAAATTCTTAATTGTTTTTATAAGATTTTTGAAAAAGTTTATCATATATTCATTACTACCATAATATTCCAACATCCCTATGTGCCCTATGTCATTGGTAGCACCACACACAAAACTGCACAAGCCATACCCAGTATTCTAACCCCATTAATGGGAGCTATCAGCACTTCCCACATAAAATAACTCTGGAGATTTACTTAGTAAAACAAAAAATATAATGAACAAAACAAAATTTTACACAGCTTAGATGTAACATCATCATACACTATTAGTTCCCATTAAGAGTCTAAACACTTGAAATTTTTGATGTAGGTTACCTGGACATGAGTCAAACTTTTTACTATATATATATGCATATACACATAAAGTTATGAACAATATATAGAGGCCAAGCAAAGCAAAACTGCTAGTATATATATATATATATATATATATATATATATATATATATATATATATATATATATATATATATATATATATATATATATAACAAAATGCATAAGTGTTATTTCCTGTTATAATTTGTTTGCCATTTTGCCTGATATTTGTATTTGGCAAGTAATATCTCATGATGTTGTCTTAGTTCTGTGTGGAAGGAAAATTACAAACTGATAGTTGAATCCATTTTTTTTTAATAAAGTTCAAAATTACTCTATGCAAAAGTGTTGAATACATGACATTTTTTTAAATTTCTAATTGAAACTTTTGTATTTTAAAAGATTTTAAATATTCAAATTTTCAATAGTATTAGAACGTTATCTTTGACTAATTAGAAAAGCATACAATTGTTTACAAGATAGTGCTACTAATTATCTAACTCTAGAATTCAAGGATAAAAAATGGCAAAAACTAAAGAATTATCCAGAGATATGTGAGATAAAATCATTAAACATCACAAAGGAGGACACGGTTACTGAAAAATTGGCAAAGAAATGAATCTAGGACTAAGTGCAATAGGAAATATCTGAAAGTATAAGAAGTATGATGATGGTACAGCAAACCTTCGGGATATGATGTCATGAGGAGTATGAATATAATTCATGAGGGGAAGTTCGAGACTCTTCAGTAAACAGTAAACCTGGCAATGTGGAAGAGCAAAAGAAAAAACAGGAAAAGTACTCAAAGTTAACATTAACAAGTAACTAAACTCCAAACAATGTAACAACCCCCCCCCTGAAAAAAGGAAAAGTACTCAGTCAACAGCAACGAGTCACTAACCCCTCCCCAAAAGTGCTCAAAATAAACAGCAACGCAACACAAATTAACAAAAGAATAATTATTTCAGAAGATAGATCTCTCTATGCCTAGACTGGGAAGACTCCAACCAGGAACAAGCATAGAGAGAATGGAGTGAACACATTGAAGAAGCATTTACAGCGTTTGAAATAACGGATGATAAACAACAACTATCACTCTTTTGATTTTACGAGGGAAAGAAACTAAAAGACATCATCCAAACCTTAACACCAGAGATATCAAGTAGAGCCTACGTACCAAATAACAAAGATAGCCCTGGACGAATATTTTATACAGAAAACAAATAAGGTCTTCGAGTGTCATAAAGTCTGGATGCTTAGTCAACACTACGCATACAAGGAGCAAAATGCAACTTTGGCAAATACAATCTGGACAAGGCTATAGTGAACCAATTAATACAAAAATGCACCTCAAACAAATTACATCATGCATATTTGAAAGAAACAGATTTAACCGTAGAGGAAGCACTTCGAAGAGCATTTATATTTGAGTCCACTGAAACAAAGGCTGAGCATATAGAAGGGAGGTTTTTTTTTTTTTTACATAGGCGTCACCACTTATCAAGGCCGATAGGCCACTCAAGGATAAGGGTTAAAGAGTGTACAGTAGTCAAAAGGACAATATAGTAATCATTTGTAATGGAAGTTCGGTAAATTTGTTAACTTAAGTGGAACGGCTCATCAGAAACTTGTTCACGTTGGACTTGAAGACAACCATATTATAGACAGCTGGAAAGCAGGAAAACGGAAGACAATTTCACAGGCGTGCAGTTCTAAGAAAGAAGCTTTGATCATGGAATCTATGTTTAGGTTTAGGTACAGATAAAGAGTGGGGAAAATTATTGATAGTGTTTTCAGCTAGTCTAGTGTTTCTTGTGAAAGTTTGGCGAGAGGGGACCATAGCTCAGTCGAACACTTTCCATGAAAATAACGATACATCAGAGACAAACTCGCAACATCTCTTCTGTGAGATAGAGGTTGCAGGGAAGAGAAAAGGACATCTCCCACCAGGCCACGAAGTCTATTTTGAACCCTATCAAGGCAGGACAAGTCCTTTCTAGCAGCTCCTGCCCATATGTGGCAACAGTATTCCATCCTTGGACGTATCTGGCTCTTATATAGATAGAGAATTGCATCAGCAGTGAGATATCTACTGGATCGATAGAAAGATCCCACCATTTTTCCAGCGGCCTTGGTAACAGATTTGATGTACGTATTCCATTTAAGATCAGGAGTAAAGGTCAAGCCCAGAAGCCTGTCAAAACTTGAGGCCTCCCCAAGACGAGAGCCATTCTTTTTAATTGATGCCAGATGAGGATCAGAATGTTGATGATGTCAAGATAGAAGCTTGGTTTTAGATGCATTAAAAGTAACCAGCCACTCCTTTCCCCATTGTACAACGTGATCAAGATCAGAGGAGAGAGAATCGGAGAGAACTTGGTCGTTTACTGTCTTAGATGTGCTACCATAGATGGTAGTGTCGTCAGCATAAATGTCTACGAATGATGTAAGGATGTGATTTGGAAGATCATTAATGTAGATCAGGAAAAGAGTTGGGCCCAGGATGCCCCCTGAGGGACTCCAGCATTTATACTGTGAGCTTCTGATTTTTGCCCATCAACTACTACTCTTATGGACCTATCAGAGAGAAATGATTTAATAATTGAGAAGACATTTCCAGCTATACCATAGCTGGAGATCTTGTGAAGTAAGGCCTTTGATATGTCAAGAGCAATTGCCCTAGAAAGGTTGCCTCTGTCGAGAGATTCGCTAATCCTATGAGATATAACTGTAAGCATATCTGCTGTAGATCTAGCAGAATGGAAACCATATTGTGTGTCACTAAGAAGGTTATTTTTGCTTAGATGGTTGATTACCTCTCTATTTAACACAGATTCCAGCAACTTACTCATGACGCACAGGAGACTTATTGGCCTGTATTGAGAGGGGGATGAACGATCACCTGAATTCTTAAATACAGGGCATACTGATGAGATTTTCCAGGGTGATGGGAAGCAATTCTCCTTAAGACAACGTTTAAAAAGTTTTGTAAGTATTGGTGCTAGTTCTGGTTGAAGTTTTTTGAGTACTATAATTGGAATACCGTCAGGGCCGGTTGCTTTACTGGAATCAAGGTTTTTGATTAGCTTGGCAACATCAAATACAGGTATTTTTATATCACATAGTGTGTTTTCTGATACAGGAGGAAATATTGGGGGTTGGCGTCCTTAGTCGCAAAGGGTAGAATTGGCTGCAAAGTTCTTGGCAAAGAGTTTGGCTTTGTCTGATGCTTACGAGATTAACTCAGGTCCATTGATGATGTTGTGATGTTGGGATAGAGCACACGCTTCTGTTCAGGATTCTGTTTGCAATTTGCCAAAACTAGTGGGAACCAAGCCGCTGTTCAGCTACTTTGGACTTGACGGACTGAGCATACAACTCTCTTGCGTTCTTTATTACTTTCTTACAATGGTTGCTGGCAGTCCTGAAAGCGGCTTTAGTTTCCATACATCTATTACGTTAGAAGTAGTGGAAAAAGTTATTACTGTGCGCAATAGCAGCAGCACATTCTGGAGAAAACCATGGCTGGCTGTTAGGTTTTTGCTCGAACTTTTTTGAGGGTATGAAATTGTCTATACCTACAATTAACCATTCTGTCAGGTCTGATACTATAGATGACACATCCTTTTTAAACATGGAACGCAGAGGAAGATCCGATATAAATGTACGGAAACTATCCCAGTCAGCCATAGTGTATTGATATACTGTACGATGGAGAGGTACGTCTGAGGACTTATTACATTTCATTTTTATCTTAATTGATACAACTGAGTGGTCGGAAGATCCAAGAGGAGACAGAACGGAAACTGAACATAGTTCAGGGCAAGTTGTGAGAAAAAGGTCTAGGAGACTTGCATACTGGCCGTCATTGTCGGGCACACGGGTGGGTTCATGAACAATCTGAGTGAGGTCATAAGCAATGGAGAAATCATGACAGAATCTCCCCTCATCATCGGTCTTGTTTGAGTGGGTCAACCATTCCACATTGTGAACATTGAAGTCTCCACATACGTGAATGTTAGCTGAAGGATATGCTGATAGAACTTGGTCAATTTTCTCAGATATGCTTTTAAAGATAGTAACTCCGCTGTTATGGGGGCGATAGAGAGTAAATATAAATGCCGTAGTGTGAGCTAGTGCTACTCGGAAACACATATAGGGTAAGTTAGGATCTTCTAAGTGAGAGGGGGTACTCAGATATCCACCGAATTAAAACCAACTACAAACAACAACAACAATAACAACTTAACAGTGGGTATAGAAAACCACCCATGGACAACAGATGCACTTTAAAACAGTCACAAAATGCTACAGTTGTAACGGCTCAGACCACATACACAGTCAAACAATGCCTCATATCAGACTCGGGTGGGGTGCCAACCACCCCTCATTCTCTTTGGCCATACATATTGGGAAGAAATGTAAGGTGGAGTAATGAATCACTTAAAAAAAAACTTGCTTGAAGAAAAAATAAGAATGGTAAAGGAAAAGCAAATATGTCAGACAGACACAATTACATCCAACCTGTACCAACAAAACCAAAATTAGACAGCCATGTCTGAAAAGAAGGCATAATTGTTTTAAAATGTTTGTAATTTAAACAAGTAGATAGAGCGAAAAATGCTCTTTAGAATGATATAAAAGTAAAGGTATTATAAGAAAAACTTATTTGAAAATACATCATTTGAAGTCGAAATTAGAAATTCTGCATGAACTTTCTTGTCAACTTAATATATATATATATATATCCTAAGTAATGTAATTTGCAACTGAATTTTTCAAAGTATCCATGGCATTGTGGATAAAATACTTTGTAAAATTCAGTTGTAAGTTACACACTTCTGGAGATTGAAGGTTGAATCCTTACTGTAGGTGACATTTAAAAATACAATTGTGAATTACTTAGGACTTCTACTCAGTCATGGCTGACAGAACAAATGTTTGTAACTCCCATGTGTTAAATAAAGTGTTCCATTTGAAATTCTGGTGCTGTTCAGGCTGTTCTTTGGCTTCCTGAGATGAAATGCATCTACATTGACGTTTTTTGTTTTCTGATCTTTTTTGTAAAACTTAATTTTGTTCTGCAAAACCAAAAACAAAAACAACAGTCCCTCTCCCTCTCCTTTTTATTTTATCCCCCCCCCTCCCAGACCCTGTCGGTGGAGTATCAGAATACACTGACTGCCCCCCTGAAGAGAGTAAAAGTCCCTCAATGGGGCCACCTGTTGGCTGTAGGTGGCGACCTGTAATGCCTTAGAACGGGATCCTGGTGGCTGAGCACCTCATGACCTCGGAACCAAGTGGCCGTGAGTTAGCAACACTCCACTTTGGTCCTTACTTTAGCTAGACGGGCGGTCGGGCAGGTTCGACCCGATCAACTGGCTAGTCATGACAGTCCCTAATAAAAGTAAACCCCCAAAAGAGAAATACAAACTCATTACACTTATAAAATAAAAAAAAACACACACACACATACTATCATTAAAAGGCGATGGCAAGGGCCAATCAGATGGTGAAAACTGATGCTATTGACAACTAACCCTTTCTATACCTTGCTGTGTCCGAGGAAATGAAAAAAATCATCATAAGCAGCTATACTCACTGTTTGAGTATATCATCATTGTATCCCTGAGATACTTGGGCGAATGGGTTTCCCCCCCAACCATCTCCCAATTTAGGGCTCCGAGGAGGGTAGGGAGCAAGGATGATGAAAAAAAAAAACAAAAAATATTCTATGGCTTCCAAAAAAATTAAAAGACCCCATCCAGAAAGTGATGAAGATGAAAACACAAACTTTCTGGAGTATATAATCTTGGAATCGCAAGATAACACACAAATAACTAAAATGTCCCCATTCACAATCGAAAAAATTATCAACAAAAATCTGAACACAAAACCAATTAAAAAATGGAACTTTACTTATACAAGTATCTACTAAAAGTAGTGCCGAAGAAATTTTAACATTGACAAAGTTCCATGATATAAACATCAAAGCCTACCCTCACAAAACCCTCAACACCTCAAAGGGAGTCATCAGATGTCCAGAATTAAACACCTGCTCTCTAGAAGAAATAAAAACAAACCAAACAAAAACAAAAAGTTATAGATACTTTAGGGAGTTGAGTTAATGCTTTTCGGGCACTCACTCTCTAATAAAATATTTCAACACAAGCTACTGAATAAACGAACAAACGACTTCATAAAACTTACAAGGAAAAGGTTTATTGAAGCAAGGACAAGATGCCAACAAGATATAGCTAGGATAGAACTCATCTGCCTTTACCCGGTAGTTATTCCCAAGTGGGAACCTTCAATAGCGGTGTAGGCAGAGAGAGAGAGAGAGTGAGGAAACAGGTCCGCTCTCTTTGACGTCTCGCTGGAAAAGGAAGAGTTTTTCTCGTCCGGGACAAAAGCAGTTATAGTTCCTTAAGGGGGTAAGGAAGATCCCTGCGCTATGCCTCTGATTTGTTAGTATGTGCCATATCGCACAGTTAGGGGAGGCACTGACGCACAAGAAAAGAGTTCTATTTGTTTCTGCTACATAACCCCCTGCTTAGGCTGAAAGCCGACAGAGAAAAAGGTAGCAGAACGAATAGCAAAAAAAAAATTAAATAAAAATGTCAATTTATTCACGTTATTTTTTGTTTTTACGAAGGAAAAAAAAATGTTCTTGGTTTTCTGTAAAAAGTTGGGGAATATTTGCGGTTTTTTTTTTGTTTATAAAACGTTTCTTTTTTAACGTTTTTTAACGTTTTACATAGTTTCTTTGGCCAATGTACCCATCGGCCACTACGTGTAGTGGTCATATAACTGTTCTCAGGTGTATGATGATGCGGTCTGTATGTTGGAGGAATGTGTGGCTCATGTATTAATGTGTCCAGAAAGGCTCTTTTTACCCTATCTATGGAAACTGTCTCTTTTTTACCACTAATGTCGAGGATAAAAGTTTTATCAGTGCGTGAAAGCACGCGATAAGGGCCAGTGTAGGGTGGAGTTAGGGGAGCTTTAACTGCGTCCTTTCTAAGGAACACGTGAGTCCATGTTGATATGTCCTTCGGGACCAAAGATTTTATGGTCTGTTCCCTAGGGTGCATTGGTGGTAGCTTACTGAAATAGGCCCGTAGTCTGTTGACTTACAGAGCTGAGTCAGTTGTTGTATCCTCTATTGGGGTCAGCATCTGACCTGGCAATGATAGAGGTGCTCCATAGACTAGTTCGGCTGCAGAATATCCCAAGTCCTCTTTGATTGAGGCATGACAGCCAAGAAGTACGACCAGTAAGTACTCGCTCCATCGCTGTTGGTCAGGGTAAGCGCATAATGCTGCTTTCAATTGGCTATGGAAGGGTTCTGTCATCCCGTTAGAAGCTGGGTGATAGCTCGTTGTCTGAATGCGTGTGATCCCTAGGATCCTGGACGGTTCTCGGAATAGGTGGGATTTGAATTGTACGCCACGATCAGTGGTGATGGTGGTGGGAACTCCGTAACGTGATATCCAGCCTGATATAAGGGCTCACGCTACAAACTCAGCCGAAATGTCTGCGAGGGGAATGGCTTCAGGCCACCGTGTGAAACGGTCTATACAGGTCAGGAGATACGTAAATCCCTGACTGACCGGCCAAGGTCCAACCAAGTCTATGTGAACGGGGCTAAACCGAGCGTCTGGGGTGCTAAATGTTCCAAAGGGTGCACGGATATGCTCGTGTACCATTGACTTTTGGCAGGATACACAGGAACATGTCCAGGCAGTGATATCACGCCTCATATTTGGCCAGAAAAATCTAGCTGTAATCAGCTTCACTATGGCTTTGCATTCGGGGTGTGCCAGGTTGTGTAAAGTGTCGAAAACAACTCTACGATGAGTCTTTGGAACAAATGGTCGAGGTTAATCCGTTGAAGTGTCACAGATGATCTGCGTGTCCGAGGTAGGTATGGACAGGTATGGGAATTTGCAAGTCGCAAATTCAAGTGACGATGGATCCAACGTGTCCTGACTAGGCTGGTCTAAGGCCATCTGTTGTAAATCGATATCCGATGGTGAGGACAGAGAATTAATGGGAAGGCGAGACAAGGCGTCTACCACTGCGTTCTTCTCACCCGAGATATTTCGGATATCGCTGGTAAATTATGAAACAAAATCCAAGTGGCATGTTTCACGGGGAGAATATTTGTCCAGCTTAGAACAAAGTGCGTATGTAAGCAGATGGTGATCAGTGTAGATCACAAATTGACGACCCTCGAGTGAATGTTGGAAATATTTCACTGCGAGGTACATTGCCAGCAATTCACGGCCAAACGTGCTGTAATGTTGTTCTGCCGGTTTTAGTTGTCTCAAAAAGTATGCGAGAGGTTGTAACTGTTGTTGGTGCTGCTGTTGCAACACTGCACCTACAGCTGTGCCTAATGCGTCCACGACCAGTGAAAACTGGGCATCGGGTACAGGATGTGCAAGTAAAGATGTTGTCGCTCGTTTTGTTTTCACTTCATTGAAAACTTTTAGCTGGACCTCATTAGGTGAGATTTGCTCATTTTTCTTCTTCCTGTTACGTAACAGGTCAGAAAGAGGAGCTAGAAGATCCGCACAGTGTGGGATAAAGCGTCTGTAGTAGTTCAACAGACCGAGGAAGTGCCTTAGTTGGCGAAGTGAAGTAGGTGGTTGAAGGTCTTGCAGAGCCTTCACTTTTTCCGGTAATGGAGATATACCATCTGGGCTGATAATGTGGCGCAGGAAAACTAGTGATGAAGCACCGAAAACGCATTTACCAGTGTTAATCCTCACCTGGTATTGCTGAAACCTTTCGAACAGTAGGCGGAGGTGAGTGACGTGTTCCTCAGGTGAGGCACTTGCAACAAGAATGTCGTCTATATAGTTATAGACAAAGTTCAAATCGTCCATGAAACGCTGAAAAGTACTAGCAGCATTACGTTAACTGAAAGGCATAGTTAAATATTCAAACGCTCCGAATGGAGTTGTTACTGCCAGCTTTGGTATGTCGGCCGGATTTACTGGGATTTGATGGTAAGCCTTGACCAAATCTACTTTGACGTCTCGCTGGAAAAGGAAGAGTTTTTCTCGTCCAGGACGAAAGCAGTTATAGTTCCTTAAGGGGGTAAGGAAGATCCCTGCGCTATGCCTCTGATTGGTCAGTATGTGCCATATCATACAGTCAGGGGAGGCACTGACGCACAAGAAAAGAGTTCTATTTGTTTCTGCTATAATGCTAAAAGAATTACAATAAAAAGAAACGAACAAACAATAAACACCAACACATACATATTAACTTTCAATACTCCCACCCCACCAACTGAACTCAAGATTGGATATATTAACATTAAAGTAGAAACATATATCCCCAGACCACTTCGCTGCTAAACTGCCAAAAATTTGGCCACTTCAAAGAATACTGCACCAGGAAAACTGTATGCCCAAAATGTAGCAGTAATGAACACCAGGAAACAGAATGCCAAGGAAATATAAAATGCCCAAACTGTGGTGAGAACCATCCAGCATACTCATCGCTCTGCCAAAACTGGATTAAAGAAAAAAAAATAAACAAACTAAAATATACCAAAACCTAAGTTTTACCGAAGCTAGAAAAATTATTTAAACAGCCACCACGACAGAACCAACTAGATCATATGCAGGTGCAACCAAAAATCAATTAAAAACAATAGAAAACATTGAACTAAAGGAAATCTCTACCCTCATAAAACCACTTCAAGAACTAGTTGAGGCATTGAGGGTCACCTTACAGCAATTGCCGTTAACTCAAGCTGTACTTGAAAATAATTACCAAACAGTTGAAAGTAAAATCAAACACAATCCTCTAACAAAAAACCCATACAAACTGAAAACATCCCAAAACTGTGGGGTATATGGTTAGAAAGAAAGAAAAGAAAAAAAACAAAAAAAAACGTACCGGGCAAATCTGCATCTGCATAATGAGTTAGCCATCCTTTCCTTCTTCTTTCCCAAAGGGAAAGAAGAAGGAAAGGATGGCTAACTCATTTATATACACGAAGGGTATCTTGGGAAGGCAGGGAATGATGGGAGAAGTTTTTTTTTCCTGTCTCTTCCTTTATTTTTCTAGATAGGATATAAAAGCTGGGAAAATTGTTCACTCGGGGTCGTTCGAACGTACGGTTAATTCGCGTGTCAGTGGGAAGAAAGAAAGACGGATTTTCTATGAACGTCGAAACTGGAAGAGAAAAAGGATTGTCATTTTTTTTGTGTTGCAAACTGAAGAAGAAAAACTTCTTTTTTTTTTTTTTTGCATAAACATTTAACTGTATTCGGCAGTAAAAAGGAAATCTTTAATTTCAATACCAGAAAAACCAAAGAAAAAAAATAAAATCTCACACCAACCAAACAGAAAATAAATGAAAAACCCAAAAAAGACAGATCTCGCTCCATGTCAAAAACCAGAACTACAGATCAGAACAAATTTAAATCCTTGGAAATAATGAAAACAGATGACAGAGCCTCTGAACCCCCATAATCAAATAGTAGAAAACAACCATTGTTATTCTTAATAAAATAAAAGGAAATCAAAAACATAAAACTAAACTATGGCCAACAAAATAATCCAATGGAATTGCAGAGATATAAAAGCCAACAAGAATGAATTGCTTCTACTAATATCCAATCTCTGCCCTACTATAATATGCCTACAAGAGACTTTTTTAAAACCATCTGAAACTATCAATCTCTGTAACTTCACTGAATATAACCACACAACAAATAATCCAAATAGAGCTTCTGGAGGAACATCCATTCTCATCAATAAAAACACAGCACAAAGCCAAATAAATCTACAAACTAATTTACAGGCAATTGCCACCACAACCACCCTACATAGAACAGTCACAATCTGCTCCATCTATCTACCCCCAAATGACCCTATAGATGAAACAAAGATAAAAAAACTTATCAACCAACTTCCTTGCCCCTTCATATTATTAGGTGATTTTAACAGTCATAATGTTAGTTGGGGATGTTCAAACACAGACAGAAAAGGAATCATTATAAAAAATATTATCAACAACAACAACCTATGCATATATAATAACAAAAAACAACCTATATTCACTCTGCTACAAACTCGTATTCAGCAATTGACCTCTCTATAAGTGATCCTAGTATCTTTATGGATTACAACTGGACAGTGCACGAGGACACTTGTGGGAGCGACCACTTCTCAATAATATTAGAACACTTTAGTTCTGAAACAAACTCAAAATATTCCTCGTTGGAACCTTAAAAATGGTAACTGGAATAAATTCAAATCATTATGCGAACACAAACTCTTACCTGGAAAACATGTGAAAGATCCAATCACTTTATATCTCAATAGCTGAGGAATGCATACCGAAAACAAAGGTATCAACCAAGTATAATCGGCCCTGGTTTAATGATGACTGCAAAAAGGCTATCAGGCTATGACGTGCTGCATTAAGAAAATTCAACAACCGACCAACTACTCAGAATTTAAACAACTTCAAAATATGCAAAGCTAAAGCACGGCAAACAATAAAAGAAGCCAAATGTGAATCATGGAAAAACTTTGTCTAAAATCAATAATAACACCAAAGACAAAACCATATGGAATATGATACGGAAAATATCAGGAAAAAACACCAGTTCCTCTCTCAACTACCTTTGTATAAACAATAACAAAATAACTGAAAAAAATGACATAGCCAACATGCTTGCAGACACTATTTCAAATAATTCATCATCCAAAAATTACAATAAAAAATTCCAGACTATTAAACATGAATCAGAAAAAGACAATCTACACTTTAAAAGTAATAATGAAGAAGTTTATAATAAACTTTTTTCCATTCAAGAACTAAAGGATTCATTAAAAAAAGCTAATAACACGGCTGAAGGACCAGATGAGATAACATATGAATTCCTGAACCAACTACCAGATCAACCATTAAAGTATGTACTTTCCATTCTTAATGACATCTGGATCAATGGCAACCTTCCAGCTATATGGAAACAAGCCACAGTCATTCCCATACCAAAATCAGGGAAGGATGCATGTGACCCCTCTAATTATCGCCCCATAGCTCTAACAAGCTGTGTGTGCAAGACTATGGAGAGAATGATAAACACCAGACTAATGTGGTTTCTTGAAACAAATAAAATATTAACCAACCTTCAATGTGGTTTCCGAAAACAACAGAGCACTACAGACCACTTAATACGACTGGAAACCTTTATCAGAAATGCATTTATACAAAAAAAGCATATGACTGCTATATTCTTTGATCTGGAAAAAGCTTACGATACCACATGGTGGTATGGTATCATGAAAGATCTCAAAGAAGCCGGACTGAAAGGAAGACTACCCATCTTCATCAACAACTTTATCAACAATAGATTATTTAATGTCCGTGTAGAAACATGCCTCTCTGATATTAAGGAACAGGAAACTGGAGTACCACAGGGAAGTATTTTGTCTATAACCTTGTTTAATCTAAAGATTAACAATATCGTTAAATATGTAAACCAAGGTGTGGACTGCTCACTATATGTAGATGATTTTTTAATTGCATATAGCTCAAGGCATATCCATATAATTGAGCGTCAACTCCAACTATGCATTGACAAATTTAAAAAATGGACAACCGAAAACGGATTTAAGTTTTCCACTAATAAGACTAAATGCATGCACTTTTGTCAGCTTAGAAAACTGCACCCAGATCCTCTCCTAAAACTAGATGATACCCAGATTCTTGTTGTCGACAAACATAAATTCTTAGGGTTAATATTAGACAAAAGACTCACATTCATCCCTCATATTAAACACTTAAAGAATAAATGCAACAAAACTCTCCAGTTAATGCGAGTCATTGCCCGGACAGACAAACCCTACTGAAACTATATAGATTACTAGTATGCTCAAAACTAGATTATGGCAGCTTCATTTATGGTGCCACCAGAAATATAAAGATACTAGAGACTGTTCAACATCAGGGCCTCAGGCTTGTACTGGGAGCCTTCCGAACTTCTCCCACCGATAGTCTCTATACAGAAGCCAACAAACCACCATTATCAATTCGGCACAACAAATTAGCTTTACAGTACTTAACCAAAATTCTCTCAAACGCACTAGATTACAATCTCTACGATAGGAAAAAATCACAACCATCAAATCCAGCCTTCAATCCAACTACCAAAACCTATTTGACCAAAAGATAAAAGCTATAAAACCTTTTGGTCTTCATATGAAACCATTAGTGGAAGATGCAGGTATCACAATCAGGGACATCCATGAGGTCAACCAACTAAACCTGGCTACTAAAACAACCTCCCACCCTGGCTACTAAAACAACCTGAAATTATCTTTGAACTAAACAAGCTCCCAAAAAATCAAACTCATCCACTGAACTATCAAGAAAAACTATTTAACTTTCAGGAAAAATACCCAAATCATCAGCATATCTATGCAGATGGTTCTAAGGACAGCAACAGAACTGGATGTGGAATAATATCCAATAGCACTACCTTGCAGACTATACTTCAATTTTTAGTGCTGAAGCCACAGCTATAGACCTGGCACTAGACCTCATTACTGACCTGACCTACAACAAATTTATAATTTTTTCAGACTCCCTATCAGTACTCGAATCTCTAAATAACCAAAATTTAAATAACCCACTACTCATTAATCTATTACAAAAAATACACACTCTTTCACAAAATAAAAATATCAAATTCTGATGGATACCCAATCATTTTGGAATCCAAGGCAATGAAAAAGCCGACAGAGCTGCAAAAAATGCACTAAATCTTGATGTAAGCGATTCAAATATTCTACACTCGGACTACAAACAACTAATACATAGATTCATTATGAAGAAATGGCAAGAAAAATGGAATAATTGTCAAAACAACAAACTTTTTAAAATCAAACCCACAATAGAGAAATGTTTACCAAATTTCAGAAAATCGCGTAGTGAGAAAGTAGTTTTGTCCCGCATTCACATAGGACATGCACACATAACCCACTCCTGACAAAATACATTCCTAAAAAAAGCTAATTTATACAAAAGAATATAATTTTACCTGATCCAACTTCATCCCCACCAAAAAATTGGAGGCTGGGATGATAAGCTATCTTAGGACAGAATAAAATCATACAGCAACAACTAAACTACTGTCAGATTTGATTATAGCAATTCCTGCCTAGTCGCTAATATGTATGAGTTAATATAGATATATTAGCTAGTACATATTTGTAATTAGGCAAATTTATCCACTTAAATATCTAATATTGTGATATTTTGTTGTTATCAAACAGTGTAGGAACTAGTTTGTTGAGAACTGGGGAAAATATGATGTCATCAAACATTGCACTGATATTGGTACATGGTTTATATTCCACTTGTATGCTGTTTGGGTTCCTTGGATGCTTTGTTGCATTGTTTCTGTTATTTTAATTTTGTTCATACATGGAATAAGAACACATGAATAATTATGCCTCCTTACTCTATATATGTCATAGAAGTTTTGATGACATAGATTATGATTTTACTACTGTGTTAGCATAAGTGAGTGGAATTGATAACTTATTAAGGCATGTTTGACTTAGTTTGGAAGCTGCGTTACAATGCATCATTAGCTACATATATTGAAGATCTCATCTGACTGATACATGTGTACTTTTTTTTAATGCAGGGTTTCCAAGAGCTTGGACTGAGCCGATTTCAAATGGGGCGTGTAACGATTAAAGGTAACCAAAACAATGATGGTTCTGCAGCCGGTTCCTTGCAAGTGAAATGGTTAATGATTGATGACATTTGCCCTGACAGCAAAGCCGTTGTCAAAAGGTAACATTCCATTTAAATAACTTAAAGCATAATAAAATAATAAGCATTAAGATTTTGTCAGTTTGTCCATTCAAAACTGAATTCGATGTAACAAGTGAATGACGAAAAAAGGGGGAGGGGTGTATTAAACATCTTCTCATCTGAAGGTTGTGAGTTTAATACTGTAGAATAATCAAAAGAACTGTGTTAGTCAATAACACACAACAACAACAACAACAATAATAATAATAGCAGCAACACTTACCAAGGGTCCAGCTTATGCACAAGACAGACACCAGATTGAGCTGGACTGAGGGCTTGTATTTATGTACAAGCATATCCAATCAGGTGATTCAGCCAATCATAATCCAAAGAATAGACTGGCCCATGTGTGCACAATGGAATCTCCCATTGTGCCATAAATAGTTCTCCTCTTTCATGAGAAGTAACTTTAGTCTTTGTCAAGTTATCCACAACTTGAACGCTGACCGAAAGTCCACTACACAATCCAACATAGCGCTACGAACAGGATTCGAGACAGAAGATTGGGAAGAGTATTTCCTCAAAGCAGGCATTGCTGCCGATTCCGCCAAGAGCTACGCTGCAACTTTTGTGAAGGAAAAACTGAGGAAAGAAAACCTTCAAGTAATGGATCGAGCCATGCTAAGAGAATTGGGAATCACAACAATGGGAGAAGCTCTTTCTATCCTTCGACAAGCCAAGGAGCCCGCTACCCAGACCACCTATGCTAAGGCACCAGCTACCAGGCCTCCCCAACTTCATCTCGAAATGACCCCTCAACAATTCAGAAAATTTCGGATTGACTGAGAAGTATTCACCAGAATAACGGACATGCCAACTTCTCAGGCCAATACCCAGTTATACAGTTGCGCTGATGAATCCGTTCAAAACGCAATCATAAATACGTACTTCACCACCAACCCAGACAAGCTGCTAGAGATGACAGAAGCATTGGTAACTCAAAAATCAAATCCCATGGTCCATCGGATGACATTTGCATCTATATCACAGCATGAAGATGAACCCATCCAACAATACCTTGTTCGTCTTAGGTCCACGGCCATAGACTGTAATTTCTCATGCCCCAACTGTGATCATGACCTGTACGACATTTACATCAAATATGACCAATTTATCAAAGGGATATCGAATGATATGCTTCAGACCGATCTACTGGCAAAAGCCGGGTTGCTAAAAACTCTCAACTAAAATATTTGTTATGCTGAGGCATTTGAGTCTGCACTACGGGACCAAACCGCAATGACTGATACCTCAGACATAGCTACAGTCCGGATGTCAATGTATCGCAAAAAAAAAAAAACAGTGCTGTATGGACGAGCAGAGGCAATATTCGCACTAGCTCTACTGCTACTCACAACAATAACATTGCTGATAAAGAACCCCGTCAAACCTGCATAGGTTGCGGTAGTCACCAACACGGTACTCCAAGGACAAGTGCCCGCCATTTAACATGTCCGGCATGGAATCAAATGTGCAACACTTGTGGGAAACTTAACCATTTCTCAGCAGTGTGCCGGACAAAGAAATATCGCCCGGCAGTGATAAAAAGTTTTGAAGACCAAGAAGCTCCCATGAATACACTCATGGCCCATATCACATTCGATCAAATGAGGGGCACCATTATGACTACAGAAGGTGATCTGTTAACTGAAATAAATGCATCAGTAATCCCATTCTCACCAAAACCAGATCCCAGACAAGCTGTCAATATCCCTAGGAGTTGTAGTACAACGCTAAAGGTTTTTCCCGACAGTGGTGCCGCCATTTGTCTTGGGGGACCAAAGCATTTAATCAAAATGGGCCTCACAGAGATTAGTCTTGTCCAATCAAGAAAGATCATACGAACAGTTGGAGGTTTCACACTCATGTGTCAGGGTTGGCTACCAGTTGAGTTTGTGGTCAGAGGGAAAACAACTAAACAAGCCCTCTACATATGCAAGGGCATACAACGGCTTTATCTCAGCAGAGCAGCCTGCATCGATGTGGGAATATTGCACAAACATTTTCCAAACCCTTTAGCAGACGTACATGAAAAGGTAGACACCGAGTCTAAAAAGTGTGTAGATCAATTGCCAAATCGCCCCAAAAGCCTCCCTTTTCCCGCAACAGAAGATAACATAGGCAAACTTAAGAGCTGTCTCCTAGAAAAGTTTGCCAAAACGACATTCAACAAAAATGGGATATTTCCAGCCATGTCCGGCCCAGCTGCCCACATTCACCTCAAAGAGGGAGCAATCCCTAAAGCCAGGCATAACCCAATTCCTGTACCCTTCCACTTCAAGGAACCAGTAAGACAAGCCCTTTGGAAGGATGTAGAAAAGGGTATCATAACTCCAGTACCCGTGGGTATGCCTACTGATTGGTGCAGTACTATGGTAATAACTGCCAAAAAGAATGGTAATCCACGGAGAACAATAGATTACCAACACCTTAACTCTCAATGCAAGCGAGAAACCCACCATACTGGGTCGCCATTCCAGTTGGCACTGCAAGTGCCACCTAGAACAAAGAAAACAGTCCTAGACGCTGTTGATGGATACCACTCGATTCTCTTAGACAAAGAATCTCAACCATTAACCACCTTCATAACTGAGTGGGGAAGATAAATGTATCTTAGGATGCCTCAAGGATATGTCGCATCTGGGGATGCTTACACTCGCAGATACGATGAGATAATAAAAGATATCCCACGCAAGGTGAAGATAGTAGACGATACCCTGCTATATGACTCTAGCATTGAGGGAGCCTTTTATCATACCTTCAATTTTCTGCTCCAATGTGCTAAGAATGGAATTGTGCTCAACACTGACAAATTCCAATTCTGTCAGGATGTCGTGCAATTTGGAGGCCTCCAGATAACTTCTTCAGGAGTGACCCCTTCTGAGTCCATGATACAAGCGATACAGGATTTTCCAGTCCCAAGGACAATTACTGATGCCAGATCATGGTTTGGGCTTGTCAACCAAGTAGCCTGGGCATATTCACTGGGTCCAGTTATGGTGCCTTTTCGGGACCTCGTCAAACAAAACTCCAAATTTGCTTGGAATCAAAACCTTGAAGACGCATTTAAAGATTCCAAGTGAGTTATAATTCACCTAGTCCAGAAGGGGGTAGCAACATTTGACAAAGACAGAGCAACTTGCCTTGCTCCAGATTGGAGCAAAGAAGGAATGGGCTTCCTACTCCTACAAAAACATTGCCAATGTACCATGGAAAAAGCCCCAATCTGCTGTTCCGAAGGTTGGCATCTGATATATGCCGGCAGCAGATTTTGCACGGATGCTGAGCGCAGATACGCACCAATAGAGGGTGAGGCAGCAGCAATAGCATGGGCATTGGAGAAATGCCGTATGTTCGTCATGGGTTCTCCAAACATCATAGTGGTCACAGACCATGAACCTCTGAAGGGGATATTTGGCGATCGTGATCTGAGCAAGATCCAAAACCCCCGGCTCTTTAGACTAAAGGAAAAGACCCTGAGATACAGATTTACCATACAGCATTGCTCCGGGATGTGGCACAGAGGCCCTGATGCAGTTTCCCGCCACCCAGTGGCGATGGTGCAAGCCCTCCTCAATGTATTTCCAACAAAACCCTCTCAAATGGATATACTGGAGTCGAACAACATAAGCAACATAACAGAGTCAACAGCCTTAATAGCAACATTTGCAGACAGCAGTAATATAGCCATGATATCACCAGAC
This sequence comes from Euprymna scolopes, assembly GCF_053919585.1. Lineage (NCBI taxonomy): Eukaryota > Metazoa > Mollusca > Cephalopoda > Sepiida > Sepiolidae > Euprymna > Euprymna scolopes. The sequence goes on from NC_136491.1 coordinate 63,713,287, forward strand.
CTAATTCGTTCAGCAGGTCATGGCGATCAACAATATAACAAATTAATAGACACAATACAGCAAGCCTTCCCAAAAACACGTAATCTCACTGCGCCCGAAATCCGTGCGTATTGGGAGGTGAGGCACCGCCTTAGCACTGACAATGGTCTAGTATTGTTGGATCGAAGGATCGTCATCCCCAAAACACAACGAAAAAAGGTCCTACACTGCCTGCATTCTGCACACCAAGGAGTAGTTGACATGAAAGCACGTGCCAACGAATCGGTGTACTGGCCAGGGATGGATGCATCAATCCGCAGTATTAGGGCGAATTGCATGGTATGCTCAACCATCGCACCTAGTTAACCAAGGGAGCCTATCATTCTAACACGATCCCCAGAGTGGCCATTCCAACAAATCGTCATGGATATTTTTTATATTGGAGATCACACATACCTTGCCTGCACAGATAGGCTAACTGGTTGGCTAATTTTATACCGCCTAGAATCAGGTCACACTACTACAACCAAATTGATGTCCATATGCCGACAACTGTTCCAAACATATGGTGCCCCAGAAGAACTCAGCACCAATGGCGGCCCACCTTTCACTTCCAGCACGTTCCAAGAATTTCTGAAAACATGGTGTGTTAGGCACAGATTATCTTCTGTTGCGTATCCCCAATCCAATGGCAGGGCAGAGCTCGCAGTAAAAACTGCAAAGAGGATTGTGAAAGGAAACACAGGCCTCCACTGTTCCTTGGACAATGACAGTGTTGCCCGGGCCATCTTGCAGTATTGGAATACCCCAATCCAAAGCATTGGCCTATCACCGGCTCAATCATTACTTCACCGTCGACTACGTGACTCCATCCCTTCACAGCCAATCCTCTACAAGCCTCATCCTGAATGGGTGTCAGCGGCACAACATCGCGAGGAAATGCTCCACCACCGCAATGCAAAAATAGTAGAAAGATACAATAAATATACCCACAACCTTCCACCGTTACAAGCTGGTGACACTGTAGCCATCCAAAATCCAGTCAATCGCAGATGGAACACAACGGGCAAAATCATCAGTTCCCTACCAGATCGACAATACCGAATCAGGGTTAACGGATCCGGAAGGATCACACTTAGGAACCGCTGTTTCCTCAGAAAATGCGAACTTAAGCCTGCACCAACCCCAATACCAAGTGCAGCACTAGGACCAACAATTCCCTCAAGCGATACTACATTCTTGCATCTCCCACTATCTCCCTGTAATAGCACATACACAGCAACCAAACCCCAACAACAAACCACACATATATCCCCACGCTTTCGATCAAGGATTCCCCGAGCTCTTTCTAGGTTACTACCACACAACAAACTAGGCCTAAAAGAGAGATACACCTCTCACACAGCCCAGCCTACTCGTGGGGGGGGGAAGAGGGGAGATGTAGAATAATCAAAAGAACTGTGTTAGTCAATAACACACAACAACAACAATAATAATAATAGCAGCAACACTTACCAAGGGTCCAGCTTATGCACAAGACAGACACCAGATTGAGCTGGACTGAGGGCTTGTATTTATGTACAAGCATATCCAATCAGGTGATTCAGCCAATCACAATCCAAAGAATAGACTGGCCCATGTGTGCACAATGGAATCTCCCATTGTGCCATAAATAGTTCTCCTCTTTCATGAGAAGTAACTTTAGTCTTTGTCAAGTTATCCACAACTTGAACGCTGACCGAAAGTTCACTACACAATCCAACAAATACCTGTACAGGTAGTATATTTTTATCTTCTTTTTTGTTACACCTTAAAATAAATGTCACTAAATAATATCCAAGAAGAAAATGCTGATGTAAATAATTCATTGTTTACGTGTAAATACATTTTGTTGTGATCTGAAAATGTTTCCTTTTTTCATTGGTTCGTTTCAAAACATATACAATTTCTGTAATTTATTAAGTAATATATATATTTGTGCATTCATATCCTATAAGACAGAAAGTTTACTCTGATTTCAAATGTTGCAAACGTTTTCAAAGGATTTCAAATCGCATGCAGAGGTCTGGTGATTACTAAGGTCAACTCTTTGATTGTATGCCCTGAACACATGCATATAAGGTCTAGTATTGAGAAATATTATGAGAAAGATAGTGTCAGTATGATTGAATGTAGTTTCAAACATCCAAATTGGATCCCTCCTCTTTAATTTGGGTGCCCAAAGCTACTACCTCATTGTGATCCTTTCTGTACACCATTGCACATAATCACAGAAAGAAAAATGTATTTATAAGTATATTACATGCCTTTATAATTCAATTTTAGTCATAAAACTAATGAATTTATGGCTATTCCCCATAAAACTCTGCGAATCATGCCTTCATTAGCAGAATAACCACATCACTTTAATAAGTGGTGTACTATACCTGAAACAGGTGTTGCATGGAAAAAATATATTGAAATATTCACTGCTTTCCATTTTTAAATATACTCTGAATCTTACACACATCTCTCCACATACATCTCTCTTTGCGCCCACAATAACTTTTATTCTCCTTTATTCCCTCGCTCATATATATATATATATATATATATATATATATATATATATATATAAAAGATGCTCCCTCCAGTCACATAAGCTGGAAGATGATAGCAGGATGAACAAACATTACTTTTCCTCCAAAAGCAGTAAATGGCTGGGGGCTGATATCATCGCAAGAAGATAGATAATACACTACCCCACTCCACAAAAAAAGAAGATAGTCTATAGGAATATGGTCTCGTGGCAACAGAACAGATACATTATTGCTTCCCTCAAAAGAAAATATAATATCTGGGAGGATTAACCCAATCTCCTTAAAGAGGAGAAGGTGATTTTTAGGAGTAGTATAAACAGAACTGATACTACACTACCTTTGTTTTTCATTCATTAAACAATGCCAAGTCATAAAAACATAATTTTTATAGTTATTTAGCCTTTTGGCTAAGACCAAAGTGTAGTATCTTATGAAATTAATTAATTAGAAATTGTTTAAAAAAATGTAAATTAGCAGCATGTAAGCTATTTATAGGTGCTTCAGATTATATATGCAATGTTTCAAATTCTTATTTTATATCCTAGAATTAATATAATAACTTGTTTTGATGTTAATATAGTTAGGATAGGTGGAAAAACTCACATTTATATATATATATATATATATATATATATATATATATATGTATATATATATATATGAGTGTCTTAGCTACTGTTTTTTCAATTTAATGCTGAATGGATAATATTCAGGTCCAATCTGATATTAACTTTGAATAATAATCATAAAAGTAATTTTTATTTTAAACTAGCAGGACCCGTTAACCAGCATTGCCTGGTGGAAGCATGAGAGATCCAGAACAGAATCATTAAAGGACCCCCCCCCCTTGAAAACAAATTAAACTACAGTTGTTGTTTGTGGTAGCTGCCATCCATGGCCCAAATGAAATAATCTGACATTCACTGTCAGGCATTGGTTTCTAGTGGCAGCTAGTGAAAGCCACTGTCTGTAACTGTCAACACTATTGGCTACTACTGATTAGTATTAGTTTCGGGAGATAACCTGCAGGTTTATAAAGAAAACATTTATTAACTCTTTAGACTGAGTGAAAACAGACGTAGATAACCGCCTTTTACCGAAGACATTATCTTTCAAGCCGCCCAGTATTTTTCTTCTTGGTATACTGCAAGTATTTTTTTCTAAAATTAGCTCTAGCACATCTTCTAAATAATAAAATACTCCACAGAAAGTGAAAGAGATTAGAAAACAAATAAGTGTTTCAATAGCCAATATAATGTATCTCATATAGACTTCAAGTGTTAGCCCCAGGTTGTGGGCCCCTTGATTTCTGAGAACTTTACAGAATATTATTGTGTTTTAACTTATATCAAATCATTAAATCAGTTCTTAAAAGAAAATGTCGACATAATAAGTCACAGCTTTGTAACCTAGGTAATCAGTCAAGAATATAAAATTAAATTTAATCATCAACAGGAATATAAAGCCCCCACCCCCCCAGCAAATACGGCATCATCAAAGTCTTGATAATCTCTCAAAAACCAAAAATTAAGTATTGGTACCTGTAAAAGAAAAAAAATTGGGGGGGGGGGCAGTTTTAAGGTGGGGTGAAGTAGTGGCATATCAGTATTGTGTGCATATTTGCATTTATAAACCAATGTTTCAATGTGCACTTGTTGCCCAACCTGCAAAGGGTATTTATTCCGAAAGTCGTTTTTAACATGGGGAGGTTGAAAATAAGACACTGTCTTTCAGAATAAATACTCCCCAACCTCTCCATCTTAAGAACGTCTTTTGGAATAAACACCCTTTGCAAGTTGGACAACCAGTGTACATTGACCAACCAATGCTGTGTTTACATGTTGAGAGTGTTCCGTCTGAGCAAGTAAAGAGCAATATGTTTGTTTGTTAGTTCTGTGTGCAGTAGGAAAGAGTTCGCAATGTATGTTAAAATGCCAATAATTCTGAAAGCTTTTGTTAGAGCTCACCATAGGAAAATTTTATGCATATGTTTTTTAGCAGAATTGCATCATGTGTAGAAGTTGAATTATTTTTATATGTATGTGCGATTATTGAGTGTTAGAAGAGGTTATATAGATTTTCCCACATATAAAACCGACCTTGTGTCCCACTCTGCCCTCATGGAGATGCAAGAAAACAGGAACATTAGAATAATGTTAAGGTTACCAGTAGTTAAATATCTGTTCTTTAGCGATTATTATGGCTGTATTGATTTTTTTAGCACTATTGAATCCTGTAGAGAAGTTTTTTGTTTTTTTTCATTACAGTATCTGTTATTAATTTGTTAGGTGAAAGTATGCAATGGGTGCGAACACTATCTCCTCATGTTTGCAATGGGTTGCAAATTATCACATGATTATTTCAGTTCGATTCAGTAACTGAATAAGTCCAAAAAGAATAAGATGAATGTCAAAAGCTGAAAAGTATGAATACAAAAAAAAAGGAAGTTTTATCCTAATAAATTAATTGATGGATATTTCTGCAGTTTAAAACCCATGTAAAAGTATTAGGCAAAGAACCAAAAAGTTGAGTATCAATTTTTTAGGGTTTCAATGACACCGGGTCACAGCATGAAAAAATACTCAATTAACGTTCCATCGAAAAACAAAACAGAAACGATATTTGTACACTAAATCAAAGAAAATAAATCTATATCTATCTATATATCAATAAAAGTGAACGTGTGTGTGTGTGTACATATCCCTACGCAATAACTCTGTCATTTTTTAGTCTACAGACTGGAAATTTGATATACAGGGTACTGAGATTTGGGAAAATCTATGTGATCGGTTTTCGACCAGAAATTTGGCTGTTAAGGAGTCAAAGTTCAACGATTTGACCGTTGAGAACTCTACCAAACTACTCCGACAATTTTGGGTCTAAACATTTGAAATTTTAGATATAGGTTTCTTGGACATGGATCTAATTTAATAACTTGATTTGAGCCCAAAACAATAAATATTGAGAGGTCATAATAGGGGTCAAATTTTAAAAAAATGACCGTTTTTTTTTGTTTTTTTTTGCTCAGCATACACATCCAAACACCCGGGCAACGCCGGGCACCCATCCAAGTATATCTATTGTTAATCTGTGTGAGTGATCTCCCCTGGAAAACTCTCCCGGCTAGTGAGGCAGTTTCCGGTCGGAAGTGGGGAAGCAGCCATTGTTGTATATACTCGGTAGTTAGTGAGGAGTTGAATAAAATATTCTCTTTGTATCCATTGTCGAAGTCCGTCATATGTTTATATATTTCTTTATATGTATTAACATTCCTGTGTTTGACTACTAACACTGGTAGCAGAGAAAAATGTAACTATGGCTTCAAAACACATTTCACCGCCCATCTTAATTAAAGACAAATACAGCACGTGGAAAAAAGAAATGCGTATCTGGGAAATGGCCAGGTCGCTTGACAAGACAAAACGCGCTCCCATAGTATTTCTTTCTCTGGAAGGAAAACACAGAGAAGCTGTATTGGAATTAGATGTTGCGACTCTTAATTCTGTGGATGGAATGGCCAAATTATATGAAAAATTGGACACCCTTTTTTTTGGAAGATATAAACCAGTCGGCTTTTCTGGCCTATGAGACTTTCGAAGGATACCGGAGACAACCCGATACATCAGTGGAAGACTTCCTTATTAACTTCAACCACCATGTTGCCAAGTTGAAAGATTTCAATATTATCCTGCCTGAACTGGTACTTGCATTCAGGGCATTAAAGAGTGCCTCCCTCACCCCTGAAAATAAAAGACTAGTCAAGGCGACAGTCGGCGAACTGACACTCTCTTCCATGTCGGCCCAGTTAAAAAAGATTATTCACAGACAGCCATTTGATGCTTCATCTATGAATTCAACACCCGTTGTGGTTAAGAAGGAAGATGTTATTGTCTACACTGAAAATAAAAATGAACCTAGCGAGGTGTACTATGGTTGCTCTACGCACCGCAGTGATTCGCATTTTAGTAGTCGGCGAGGAAAAACACATCGCTGCGGAAAACGACATAACAACAACAACAACAAAGCACGTTCCACTGACAAAAACAAAATGAACCCGCGTGGACCCGCTGGCAACACTACGGTGTATTTTAAATGTGGCTGCAAATTCCACTGGTCATACGACTGCTCTTATGTCAATGATACCCAGGACAAAGATGAGGATGACGAACATGAAAGTTATGTGTCCCTGGCTAATATTGTGCTGATGAGTCAGCAAAAACGGGAGGCAAATGGCAACACGCTTTTGGATGTCCTAGATATTGGTGCATCCGGCACTGTTTGTGGAACAAAATGGTACGAGTGTTTTCTCAAAACATTAACAGAAAAATAGGAAAAAATAAAAATTTTGAGAGGAGGAGTGAGAACCTTTAAGTTCGGCGATGGAAACAAACTGAACTCTACAATGTGGCTAGGCTTGTGGCGAGAGGCTTTCAGGAAAAGGATGCAAGCAACATAAGAAATGATTCTCCAACCTGCTCTAAAGAAAGTTTACGCATAGCTTTGGCTATAATGTCATCTAACCATTGGACATAAAAACAGCCTTTTTACAGAGTAAAGAGTTAGACCGACTGATCTATTTGCATCCTCCCAAAAAAGCCAATGTACCTCCAAGATATATTTGGAAACTCTCTAAATGTGTATATGGATTGACTGATGCATCAAGGTCCTGGTACCTGACACTCAAAGAAGAATTATTGAAATCAGCAGCAGTGGTTTCAAAATAGGATCAAGCCATATTCACATGCAACTTTGGAAACAAGCTGCATGGTATTATGGCTACTCATGATTTTTGCTTCGCAGGCTCAGAAATTTTTCAGAGCAGAGTTATAGACTGGATTGGTCACTTGTTTAAGATCAAATCTCAGGAAGTTGCTGAGTTCCAGTATATAGGATTAAGCATAAAGAAAAATGGGAATGCTGTTAAACTTGAACAGGACGAATATGTCAAAAAGCTAAAGTGTATCCCACTAGAAGCAGGCAGAAATTTGGAAGATGCAATATCATTAACAGAGGTTACTGAAACAAGACAATTGATCGGTCAACTTAATTGTTAGCCACTCAAACCAGACCTGATCTTAGTTATGATGTTAGTGAGTTAAGTTCAATGCTAAAACAAGAAGATGTAGAATGCTTAAAACAGGCTAACAAGGTGGTAAAAAAAAAAAAGCAAAAAAAGAGAAATGTCATATAGATATTCCAGACTTAGGGAACCTTGAACACCTAAAAATTGTTGCATACAGTGATGCTTCTTTTGGCAATGTAACAGATGGAGGTTCACAGGGAGGCTATATACTTTAACCCTTATCCTTGAGTGGCCTCTGGGCCTTGATAATGTGGTGATGCCTTTGTAAAAAAAAAAAAAAAAAAAAAATATATATACTTTTTTAGTTGGAAGCAATGACAAGTATATGCCCATTGCCTGGCAGTCTAAACGTATTAGAAGAGTTGTCAAAAGTACTTTAGCTGCTGAAACTTTAGCCATGGTTGACATGGCAGAAGCCTGTATTTTTTATCGAAAACTTTTGTTAGAAGTACTACAACTGAAAGATAATACCAACAACATTAAGATCTTCTGTAAAACAGACAATTCCTGTCTCTATGATTCTGTACATTCCTCAACACAAATTTTGGATAATAGACTTCGCATAGAGATGGCTATTTTAAGAGAAATGATTGACAGAAAAGAAATTGAAGAGATCTCTTGGATATCAACTGACAAATTGCTCCTTGACTCCTTGACAAAGAAAGGAGTGCCATCATTCAAGATCCTTGGGTTCATATCCGAACCAAAGGAATCCTCTGTATAATGTAAATACCCTGACCCCTTTTTTCTTTTGCAGATTACATGATGCCCAACTGAAAAGAAGAGAAAAAAGGGGAAGAACTGTTAATCTGTGTGAGTGATCTCCCCTAAAAAACTCTCCCGGCTAGTGAGGCAGTTTTCAGTTGGAAGTGGGGAAGCGGCCATTGTTGTATATACTCGGTAGTTAGTGAGGAGTCGAATAAAATATTCTCTCCGTATCCATTGTCGAAGTCCGTCATTTATATGTTTATATATTTCTTTATACGTATTAACGTTCCTGTATTTGACTACTAACATCTATAAAAATGAAGTGTCTGTGTATCTGTGTGTCTGTGTGTGTGTACATTTCCCTATGCAATAACTCTGTCAATTTGAAGTCTACAGACTCGAAATTTGATATACAGGGTACTGAGATTTGGGAAAATCTATGTGATCGGTTTTCGGTCAGAAATTTGGCTGTTAAGTGGTCAAAGTTCAACGATTTGACCTTTTAGAACTCTACTAAACTCCTCCGACAATTTTGGGTCTTAACACTTGAAATTTTAGATATAGGTTCCTTGGACATGGATCTAACTTAATAACTTGATTTTAGCCCAAAACTATAAATGTTAAGGGGTCATAATAGGGGTCAAAGTTAAAAAAAATTTGACCTCTGCGGTCTCTACCAAATTACTCAGACAATTTCTGGTCTAAACATTTGAAATTTTACATAAAGGGTATTTAGTGATAGGGTAAGCTTTTTAATCGATTTGGGTCGAAAATTTTTAGTTACCAATACATAAATGTATGTATGTATGTATGTATGTTTGCATGTCTGCCTAAAACTTTCGACAGACGCGACGGATTTTAACAAGATCAGTATCGTTTTAAAGTTCGATCTTCCAGATGACAAATATCGAAAAAATGGCTAAAAACATTAATTTCTTCACCTTCAACTGGGCACTTTTCTACAGGGAGAGGTCGCTTTTTTTGCTGATATTTTTTTCTAAGTTATCCTCACCTTTCAATTGTCTATCCTTAATGTAAACATAAGTCCCTTCAGATTTGGCGGTGGTTATAACTGCAAAGACGTCAGGTATTTTTTCCCCGTTCTTTTCCTCCTTTGCGGTACGGGTTCAAGCCCGCCTTCCAACTACCCCTTTTATTTATTTTTTTTTTTTTGCTCAACATACACATCCAAACAGCTGGGCAACACCGGGCTGAAATGCTAGGATATCTATAAAAGTGAACGTGTCTGTATACATTTTCCTATGCAATAACTCTCTGAATTATAAGTCTACAGACTCAAAATTTGATATACAGGGTACTGAGATTTGGGAAAATCTTTGTGATCTGTTTTCGGCCAGAAATTTGGCTGTTAAAGGGTCAAAGTTCAACGATTTGACATTTTAGAACTCTACCAAACTCGTCCGCCAATTTTGGGTTTAAACACTTGAAATTTTAGATATAGGTTCCTTAGACATGGATCTAATTTAATAACTTGATTTGAGCCCCAAACATTAAATGTTAAGGGGTCATAATAGGGGTCAAATTTTTAAAAAATTACCACTTTTTTTTTTTTTTTTTTTTTTTGTTAACATACACCTCAAAACACCCAGGCAACACCGGGCGTAAATGCTAGTATTTATATTAAAAAAAAAAGCACACAGAAAATAGCAGTTGCCAATAAAAAGAAATAATGAAAACAATATTACAGTAGACTGTTTGTCTTGAAGAACAGAAATAAATAAAGAAAGAAGACTGTAGAAGGTGCATTTTCTGCTATGTTCGTTTATAGTTTAGTCTTAGCAGTGAATTTGTTCGCTGTTGTTATGTGTTGGAAATTGAATTGTATAATAACTGCAATTGATGTCATGCGAATCAAGAACTAAATACAGAAAGAAAGAAAGAAGAAATGTGGAAGGTACATTTAGTGCTATGTTTATTTATGCTTTAGTTGTAGCATTGAATTTGTTCGCTTTTGGTATATAATTGTAATAGATGTTGTGTGAATATAGAAATAAAGAAAGGAAGAAGGAAGAATGGACAAGGTATGTTTGTGTATGTTTTACTTTTAGCAGCAAATTCGTTTGCTGTTGTTTTATGAGGGAAATTAAATATCTAGTAACTGTAAATGATGCCGCGCGGATGAATTTTTTCATATCAACGCCATATTGTATATTGTAAGTGTTCATTTCTATGATCTTATTCCGGAATAAGGGAAATATTGAACAATCAGTCAGAAGCAGCAGACTTTCAGTAGGTAGATGCTATTATTAATGGATTCTACTATGGGAATTTTAATGGTATATATGTGGATGTATGAGCCAGTTAATGGCGGTATAAATGTAATATCTGTGGAATGTGTTGATTTCCCTCTGGTATCAACTGGTGGCAGTCGTAGGACTTAATATATAGATTGAAAAATAGGGACGATTGTAATGGTGTTGCTCCTAATATGTAATGTAGTATTTTAATAGCACAGTTGAATGCATCTACAAGGGTGGTCAAAAGTTACATAAGATAGTAACTAATAGCCTGGACATATTGAATTTGTATCTGTCATCTATTGTTGCAAACCTACAATACTTTGGTCCAGAGGGGAATTTCTGCAGTCAAATATTATATAGATGTTGTAATATTTATTAATCATGTATAGAAATTGGTGTATTATGACTGTTTATTGCTTATTGGAATTATATTAAAAAATTAATGTTTATTTTCTCTTTAAAGAGTGTTGAAGATTGTGAAAAGTAAAGAAAATTCTGATGGAGAAACATTGCCTGTATTAAATATCAATTATAAAGATTCAGGAGATGGCTCCCAGAAAGGTAAGTCATGTTCGGATTAAATAAAATAAACAGTTTAAGCATAATTTTAATTTAACTCTTAATTCTTAATAACAGAATTATACATGTTCATGATGTTTTAAACGTGTCAATCTATTTGAAATCTTTTGAACTTATTGTGCATTTTTGATTTACAAAGAAATTTACTATGCATGGACAGACTTGCTATGCCATTACTTTTTAGTGATATATATTTATGAACGTGTTTACAATATAACCATTGTCCTTGATACTCTTTTTTTATATTTTTATTTTACAAAGTAGCCTGATATGAAAATCTTTTCTGTAGTTCACGTTTTGATGATTTAAATACTGTTTTTGCCAAAGCAAAAAATGCAAAAGCAAAGAATACATTAGTAATTAAGAGGAGCTGAGCTAAAATGGATTAAAAAATGAAAGGCACATCGCCACCGTTAAGACGTTGTAAGTAATTTCGTATTTCCATGCATTCACACATTCTTTTTTTTGTTTATCTAATAACTTGCGTGTTTCTCAGTTGCCATAGAGCATTTTAATTCTTGTTTAGGATTCAATTCTCCGAGTTGTGTAGCTTCATATATTCTTAACCATTTTATTATGACTACTCTTTGATAATTAAGTAACAGAATTTAATTTTGAAAGGATTCATTTTACAATAAGCAAAGTTCAAATTAAACACCTTAAAAAATGTTGCAAACCTGTTCTCTCAGCAGATTTTAGTGTCTGGGGCAAACAAAAAGAAAAAAAAATATGGTTGCATTTATATACTGGCGATTTTGTCACCTCATATGCAAATGAGATGTTTTGGATTAAAATAAAAAGTGTTGAATTTGGATTAGTGAGTTTTGACAGCAGTGTGTTGAATTTAATCCCTGAAATTTTTAGTTGTAAGTGCAGAATCCATCAGGGAACGTATAGAATAGGTAATACCGGAGAAGGTGATGTGGTCACATAGCTTAATGAGCTGAAGTTTTTAAAAAAATGTTGCAACATTGATTCTGATATTGCAAAGTTTAAAAAAAAATGTTGCAACATTGATTTTGATGTATCTGACAGGGAATGCATTAGCGGCCTATCTAGAAATGGGAGAGAACAACCAAACCAATACCGGGAGCAGTGAGAGATGATTGGCAACAGCATTTTCAGAGGGTGCTTTTGAGAGAGAAGAGTTACATGGACTGGAGAATCAGTGGACATATATGTAGCAAAGATAAGATGACTAGCAGGATTGACTGGATATATGGTATGAAGCTTTGAAAAGACTATTAAAATGGTTTTCGTGAGTGATTTTTCTAATTACATCTCCATGGAACTGCAACGATTCTCTGATATCGAAACTATGGAGATGGAGGAAATTTGAAACATGCAAGGCTGCTGGCAAAATATCCCAGCAAACTACGGGCAGTTGCAATTTTTATTGTGAACAAGCTCAGAGGAGAGGAACAGACAGTGTGGAGATAGAGCTGAAAATTTACTGGAAAATGTTCAGATATCAGAAAAATGTTCAGATATTGATTGTCGATAACTGAGACCAGACATTATGTTTTTGGTGTGACCATGTTGGGCACATTATTAAGAATTGCCCTTCACTTCAGAGAAATGAGTAAAGAGATGATATTGCGTCAGTAGTTACCCCTTTAATTTTGAAAAGACATGAAAGTTTCTTGCCACAGGTGGTGATCACTGTTGAAATAGAGAGGGCTAAAGCCCTTGTTGACAACTACATTCGTCACTACAAGTGTTGTTGACTCTTGGAATGGAGCCAGCAATATTAGAGCAGTAGATGGCAGAAAGGTAGAGTGTTGTGAGGAGACTGATGCTAAAACAACTCAGAGTAATTGTGCTCAATAGACTCATCATGGGAATTGATGCGATCCTGGGCTTGGATGTTATAGACTGACTGGGAGGAGTTACAATTTCTAAAGGCCAGGTTAACTTTGACAATGTTATATCGCATATCCCTCCAGATTTACATAAACAAAACACAAAATATCAGAAGAAGCAGTGATAGTGACAACAATGGCGGCGCTGAGACGAAACCTGTTGGTCAACACAAATCACACGGATATACGAAACACATACAAAAGCATGTCTTTTTTGTGTCTACATCACCAGCATAATACACAAGTCATCCCAGCAAGAAAACTACTAGAGGGAACAATCTGATACAAAAAAGTGAACATACTCCCCAAACAGATGACTCCCTACACTACATTAAGACATGGAAATTAACACAACCTTAAAATGAAAACGACGCATCAACACCTGGAGCCATCATGTCTTCAACTACATCCACAGACCAAGTATAAATACAACTGATTTTCGACAACCAAGCAGAATAGGCTAGCTTTCCGAGCAGTGAGGTTGTCATCCCAACAGCAGCTCAAGCCACACCATCAGCAGCAGCCAGCCATCGTCAACCAATCCAGAGCATTAGCAGCAGCCAGCTGTCATCAACCTTACCTAAAACAACACCAGCAACACCTCAAGTCACATCATCAACAACAGCCAGTCGCATTCGACCTCGCCCCAGAAAACATCTACAGCAGCTATCCAGACTACCCTTTCTTCGCCACCAACTCCCAAGAGCCTGTAGACCGACCACTATCTTAACTGATCAACAGTAGCTGATCAACATCTCGGTCACTGTCTCCATCATCATCGACAAATCCTGACAATAACACCAGAATCTGCTACAATCGCATTGACCCTAAATAAAAGTTTAAACTAAACTTCTTCGTTTGTCCTTCTTACTTCCATACACTCATTTTTGTAATATAACAAATTGGTGTCAGAGCATTCAGCAAGTTAATTACGGACAGCTACATGGGTTTCATGTTATCAAAACTATTCACTCCAATCAAGGAACAACTTGAAGATGAGACCGACACAACCATATGAGGATGCTCTTCAGGAGATTTGAATCATTTGAAAAGGAAATAAGTATCTAGCAAGGAAAGTGAATCCTAACATCAAAATGGATGATGTTCAGGAGCAATGTATAGAGTGTCAATCCATTGACCTTGCACCATCCAAATACAAAAAAAGTAACAGAGAATTGGTAGTGATTGGCCATTGATACCACGCATTACTAACATGAACCATATTTAACTATGATTAACTATGGAGCTGAGAGAGTAGTGATATGGTGAAAAATTAGAGCAGAAATGACAGAAGAGTTAATGGAAGTTACTGACAAGGTGTTCATGGAAAAGGGGCTAGTGGAATAGGTACTGGTGGATAATGGTATTTCTACTCAGAAGCCTTCAGAGTGTTCTGTGAGAAGTGGGGCGTTAGGTAATATTTTAGATCTTGATACCACTCAAGCAGCAGTGGAATCATAGAGAGGCACCATCAAACTATCAAATTTTGCATGGCACCAAAGACTGGTGGAGACAAACCATTAATGCCGCATAAATCTGTTTTTATGTATGACTGGTGATATCCACTTGCCATAATGGAGAGAACAGAACAAGTGTAAGCGGAGATCATGGTGGGTGTGGAGGTTGGTAAAACTGTCCAATCCTTGCTGTATAACCTGTTAAGGAAGAGAGACAGTAATTGAGAACTCTCCAAGAACAAAGTGACAAGTTGATGGAGTGCCACATTACATCTTAGACCTACAGAGAGTTTTCTTACCAGTAGATGAGGAAGTTGATGAAGTCTCTCAAGAAGAACCAATATGACAGTCGCACCATGAACGAGTACCTCTAGCGTGGATGTTAGAATATGAGACTAATTATTGATCTTGAAGATCAAGGGCGTGTACGCTTAAATGCCTTGAAAACTGTTGCAAACCTGTTCTATCAGCAAATTGTAGTGTCCAGTGCAAACTAAAAGAAAAAAAAAATTGCTGCTGCTTCTCTTTATGTACTGGCGATTTTGTCACCTCATATGCAAATGAGATGCTTCTGTTTTTAAAAAAGGTGTGAATTTTGAGAGACTTGGTTGATTTGGAATTTGGACATTGGAGTAGTAAGTTCTGACAGCAGTATATTGAGTTTTGGAGTAAACAAATTTTGATAGTATGATGTTGAATTTAATCCCGGAAATTGTTACTTAGAAATGTTGCATAGTTAACAATCCATTAGGAAAAGTGCAGATAAGTTAACACTTGATTATTTAACCACAACTGGTTAATTTTTAATTATTTTATTGCATTGTATTTTATCTTTTATAAACGGATAATATCATTTTTTAAAATAAATATGGAAGTTGATAATATGCATACAAACGTGATTAAGTGCCTTATTATATAAATTTGTCCATTAAATTTTACAACAATATTTAATAAATCATTTATAATAGTATAAAACTATATGTTTAAAACTTATAGAAATAATGAATTATTTGTACTATACACAATATTTGATTATATGATATATAATATGATTAAAGAATATAATTGTGTCTTTTCCAGTGGATATGGTCTTGAAAAAATTACGGTTTCATATATGCCCTACTTACCTGAGTTCCATGCTAAAATTCATCAATGGATCAATAGACAGCAATTATCGATCATCTACTGACTCTTCAGTAACAAAATCGGCCAATGATAACTCCAAACCTACAATCTTACATCCAAATGACTCTTCGAATTTAACCATCAGCTGTAAAATTGCTGATCCTGAAATTGTCTTTTTTGCTGATCCAGAGAAAAGGGGCAGTCCAATCTTAGTTTTACGGGTAAGTTGAAAGGATATTGAAAGTAGAAAGAATGGTATATTAGTGAAAGAGGAACAAAATAAGAGAATCAAGATTAAATAGTTTGAATTTTTTTATATATTCATTTCATTATTTCAAATATTCAGTGCTGTGTATGAGTGTGCATTATTTTGAAATTTATAAAATTGTGGTGTTAACATGTATCTAACCATATCTTTTGCCTATGATAATGTTAGTTATTCATATATTATTAGTTATTCTTGTATCGTTTGTTACAACTTATGAACAGGAATTTTGTTTAGCGATGTTTTTTCTTTTATATAAGATATTTTGATCAATCAAACAGAAAGAAACATGATTGATAAATTAACATTATTTTACTTTTTAATTATTATCTGGTTATTTGACTTGGTTTTATGGAATTAATTCATCGGCTACCAACACCCACCAACATCTAACTACCTGTTCCAGTGTCCGTTGATGTCCAGCTACCTGTTTCAATGCCCATTGACATCTGGCATCTATATGGCCCGGAATAATCTGAGGCGCATTATCCTACCTCAGGAACGCCTGAACGGATGTCAATAACACCAGAGCAAAGAGGCAGGTATTGATAGGCACTGGAACTAGTGACTGGAACCGCTTGAGCAGTTGCTGCAAGAAGGAGGAATCAGAGCAAGAGCAGGAACCTGAGTGGTAGGCTGAGAGGAGAGTCTCAGAAGGCAAACAGCAGTGGAGAGTAAAAGTTGTACTGCATTCAAGTAGTCTGTGGGTCATCCTTAAAAGGATGCTTTGAATCGCATTCTTTGTGTTAGTTTTTAAAAGGACTGTTGGGGTGCTGTTGCTGCTAGTTTCCTTGGCTGCAGGGCTGGACAACTTACCATAAACGTGTTGACATTGGGAGTTTCCTTGAACTCCCTGGAGGAGCTGATATTAAACTATCTGTCATCGCGGAAACTGTGACACTAGGGTCGGAAAGTGAGATTGTAAAAGTCAGTGCTTCAGAAGAGCAGTCCTCTGACTATGCAATAGATACCTGTCAAGCCCCATCAGCATTCCCAGTTCAGAGTGGCTCAGAGGATTAGCAATAAACTAACACCTTCTTAAATAAAGAAGGCAAATCCTGGGAATGTGGACTAACTCCTTCTTAAAGAGAAAAGGCAAAGCTAGGGAATGTGGACCTCCTAAAACTGCACAGAACCAGCATTACAGTTTCTGGCTTTATGAAAAAAGCTAGGACATTACTGGTGCAGGCTCATTAAACATACAAATGACTATAATTAATTCCTGCCCAGATTTCTTACAGTCAAAAATGTCTGACATATTTATTGGTTGTATATATATTAATCTTGGTCTCAAATTAAAGTTGGTTGTTTTGTTTGTTTGTGCAATATAGGGAAATTTTAATTTTTTTCTGTTTAGTATTGAATAAGCAAGAGGAGCTGTCACTTTGTATCATGTTCTGCATGAGAGGAGCGTGTATATCTCTGCTTATAAGTGTATTTGTGATGTTTGTAAGCAAATTGAACATGCTGCAACAAAAGTAAGGCCATTGTGATCAAAAGTTTTAAGGCATTCAACAGAGTATGGTTAGACTTATGGTATCAGTTGCAAGATTCTTAGCGTTATTTATTAAGGATTTATTTCTGATAGCAACATCATCTTCTCTATTAATGTTCATCAAGATTCTATTTTAGGTTCAATATTGTTCCTTCTCTATATCTAGCCTTCTAGAGTATCTTATTCAGAAGATTAACATCTGTGATATATGATAATATAACTCTGTATTTTGCTGTTTCTTCTCTTCCATTTACCTGAGATCAGATGGAATATGTCGCTGATCCAGAAGATGACTTGGGTTCATTTATGGATTTGGGTAAAAATTAGTTTGTTTTGTTTAATCTTGTGTCTTTCAATCTTGGGTATGGATTTTTTTCTGAGATGTTCATGAATGATTCTGTTCTAGAGGAAAAATCGATTCTGAAATTTTTTAGTTTTTCTTTCTCATCAAATCTTTCTTGGAATTCTAACAAATTTTTTACTCTTTCTGCTTCTCATAAAGTAGGTTCATAATATCATTGCAAACACTTTCTTACACGTGAAGCTATTCTCTATTTTTTACAAATCTACAATCAGACCATGTATGGAGTATTGTGACCATGTTTAAGTTGGGGAATCACTGTCCTATTTGAAGATTTTTGATAAAGTTTAGAAGCATATATATAATTTATCTATAACTTGTTTTCATAATAACAATGTTGAAGGAAACCCCAAGAAAAAAAAGAAATTAATGATTCATCAAATCTTGTCACCCAACTTTGAACATAGACTTTGGAGCAAAGTTCTCCAAACCATCTTAATCACATTTGTCACCAACCCGTGTGTCTCTTGAGCTGCCCTCTTTACTTTTATCTTGTGGAGTTTTTGTGGTTTGAGTTGTCCCCCTTTGCAAATTGGCTGTTTGGAGAAATGGAAAACTAGATGGTTCTGGTTGATAGTCAATTTGCATAAGTGGAGAAATGGGCAGCATATAAATGGTACTTTTTTTTAAGCAGGGTGAAGAGCGCAGAGAGGGAAACGATGGTTGGAAGAAGTGACGGTGAATTCTTTTTGTGACGGTGAATTATTTTTGGATGTTGAAGAGCTCAACCTTTTGGAAGGAACAGCTGTGTCTTATATATTTTTTTTTAAATTTCTTTTTTTTTCTACTTCACTACAAGCTATTTCGGCGGGAACTATGGAAGCAAAGAGGATCAGCAGTGAAATACTTAAGACGTTCTCTGGAGAGGGAGATGTTATAACCTGGCTAACCAAGGTTAAACTTGTCGCTAAGTTGCGGGACATCGCGGATGTAACCAGCTTGATACCGCTGTATCTTGATGGTGATGCTCTGGCCCTATATCTGGAGATGCGGGAGGAGGATCGACTGTCTGTTGACGCCATTGAGGAAAAGTTGAAGGAAGCATTTACCAAAGAACCATTTGTGGCATATGGCAAACTAAGCCGTATGGTGTGGACCGGAGAGCCTGTCGATGTTTACGCCAACAAAATCAGGAGGTTGACGGGACTAGCAGGATTCAAAGGAGGAGGCCGTCGACAGATGGTTAAGATGGCCTTTATCAATGGCTTCCCGGACCATATTTCTATATCTCTGCAGCAACTGCCCAGTGTAAATATTATGGAGGTGGTGGAGTTGATTACACAGGCTAGGGTGCTGGCCAGGAAAAAAGAGAGTGAGCAGGGAATCGTAGCTGTCGCTCAACGAAGCAAACTGCAGCAGGAAATTGTGAAGGACGAAAAGCAGAGAGGACTGTGGCAGAGACCCAGGTTCTCTGGCAGATGCTACCAATGCCAAGGCCCCCATATGGCGAGGAAGTGCAGGGAGCCAAAGCCAGAAGTCAAGTGTTACCGCTGTGAGGAAGTCGGCCACATCAGCAGATTCTGTCCCCAGGGAAACGAACAGGGGGAAGCCACTGCGCCGGTGGCTACCCCACTTATTCGATGAAGGCACTTAAGGGTATGTCACCACAAGTAGAGGTGACCCTAAATGGACGAAGTGCAAAAGCCCTTGTCGACACGGGCTGTACTTCAACAATTGTCATCAAAGACATGGTTGACACATGCAATGGAACCAGCAGCATTACGGCAGTTGACGGCAGAGAGGTGAAGTGCAATGGCACAAGTATCGTTCGGTTGATGGTATGTGGGATGTCACTAACAATCCAGGCGATTGTTAACAAAATTGTCATGGGTGTCGATGTGATGCTAGGGATGGATGCAATTGCTTGACTAGGGGGCGTTATGGTATATAGGAACTCTGTGAGATTTGGAGGACATCAAGGGGCTGCAGGTGTGCAATTCGAAAAAGGTGTCACAGAAACGGCCGGGTTAGACAAAATTTGCACGATAGAGGACCAAGATTTCTCTGCACACTTTGATGGTGAGAAATGGACAGTCAAGTGGGCATGGAAGGGAGAACCTCCCATACTGAACAACAGAGTGGAATGCTACGAGCATACGTTGCGAGGAGGCACAAGAGTTGAATTTGAGAAGGAGGTGGACCAATGGATCTCAGAGGGGATTTTAAGACCATGGACAGAGAAGGTGGAAGGTGTGCTGCCATTAATGGCGGTTGTTCAGCCCACAAAACAAAAAGTTCGGCCAGTACTGGACTTTAGGGAGCTGAACGTACACGTTGCGTGTCACACGGGAGGCGATGTGATGGACGTGTGCGGAGAGACCATGCGAGAGTGGAGGCAGATTCAAAAGGCTGCGACGATTGTGGATTTAAAATCTGCATACCTACAGATCCACATTTCACAGGAATGCTGGAAATACCAGCTGGTCAGATACAAGGGCCGAACATACTGCCTGACTAGGTTGGGTTTTGGTCTGAATTCTGCACTAAAAATCATGGCAGCGATCCTCAAAACGGTGCTAAGCAAGGAGGACGCAGTCAGAAGAGCCACCAGTTCCTACATTGATGATATTTTGGTGGATGAGATGGTAACAACTGCGGAGGACATAGTAAAACACCTCAACAGCTTTGGGCTAATTGCAAAACACCCGGAATCGTTGGAGGGAGGAGCTGTGTTAGGGCTCCAACTAAGAAAGGACCTGATAGGACGGTTAGTGTTCCGGAGGGGAAACGAGATCCCGGAGGTGTCAGAAAAATTGAGCAGGCGAGAACTCTTCTCAATATGCGGAAGACTGGTGGACCATTACCCTATTGCAGGATGGCTACGGACTGCATGTAGTTATATCAAAAGGCTAGCTAGTGGAGCGAAGTGAGAGGATGGAGTTGATAAAGAGACTGTGGACATTATGAGAGAGATTATTGAAGAGGTGAAGAGGGAGGATCCAGTGAGAGGTGTTTGGCATGTACCCAACAGTGCTGAAGGTGTTGTGTGGTGTGATGCAAGCTGTATAGCAGTGGGGGGTCACCTTGGAGATAGGTGGTGTTACTGCAGAAGATGCTGCTTGGTTGCGGAAAAAGGACGATGTGGCTCACATAAATGTGGCGGAACTGGATGCGGTTATGAAGGGCATCAACTTAGCCTTGAAATGGGGGCTACAGAATGTTGAGGTGAGGACCGACTCAGCCACTGTGTTCTCTTGGATCCAGTCTGAAGCTACAGGAGAAAGAAGGGTTAAGACGAAAGGCACTGCCGAGATGCTAGTAAAGCGTCGATTGATGATGTTAAAGGAGCTGATTAGGGAATTTGATCTTCAACTTAGGGTCACTATCGTTCCTTCAGCGAAGAACAGAGCAGATATGATGACGAGGGTGCAGAAGACCTGGCTAAAGGCACAGGATGAGGCGGCTGTTGCAATATGTTGTTTGACTGAAGACACTCTGAAGGATTTGCATGGCATGCACCATTTTGGAGTGGATAGAACTTTGCCAGGAAGGTGGACCCCAGAATCACAAAGGAGGCCGTTAGGACAGTGGTTGAGAGATGCAGCTGGTGTCAATCAATTGACCCTGCGCCGAGTAGACACGAAGCTGGTGAGGTTCAGGTGGCAGAGAACTGGAGCAGGTTGGCAATAGACGTAACGCACTATCGACAGAGGCCGTATCTGTCAATGGTCGACTGTGGACCAGGAAGAGTAGCCATTTGGAGGGAGATCAAGGCAGAAAATGCAGGTGAAATTACAAAGGTCTTGGAAGAGGTGTTTTTGGAGAGGGGTCCAGTGACGGAAGTGCTAATGGACAATGGAACTGCCTTTCGCTCAGCTGCCATGGAGAATGTGTTGGATAAGTGGGGAGTGCGGCGCTATTTCAGGGCTGCATATAGACCAGGCGGAAACGGAATTGTGGAGCGGCATCACAGGACCATTAAGGCTATAGCTAAAAGGGGCCAGATTTCGCCGCCAGAAGCTGTCTTCTGGTATAATATGGCTCCAAAGTCAGGGCAAAAAGTGGAGTCAGTGCCGCAGAGGGCAGTCTTCCAGTATGAGTGGCAGCATCCCCGAACTGCACAGGTACCCGCGGAGGAAGGCGAGAAGCGAGCGACTGTGTGAGTGAGAGAAGAAGTGTGGATCAAACTGCCTTATGCTCGCTGGGGGAGGGGCATTGTGACAAGTGTCCAGTCCCCGAACAATGTATCTATCGACGGCATCCCTCGACACATCCTTGAGTAGCGACGTTCACGAAGAGGTTCCGCGGAGATCGCAGTGAGAGAGACGGCCGCCATGTTGGTCGAGCGACTACGTGATGGGTTGACATGTGATGATCGTGTAGATCAAGGGGGCATGTGGTTTGAGTTGTCCCCCTTTGCAAATTGGCTGTTTGGAGAAATGGAAAACTAGATGGCTCTGGTTGATAGTCAATTTGCATAAGTGGAGAAATGGGCAGCATATAAACGGTACTTTTTTTAAAGCAGGGTGAAGAGCGCAGAGAGTAAAACGATGGTTGGAAGAAGTGACGGTGAATTCTTTTTGTGACGGTGAATTATTTTTGGATGTTGAAGAGCTCAACCTTTTGGAAGGAACAGATGTGTATTTTTTTTAAATTTCTTTTTTTTCTACTTCACTACATTTTTAAAAGTGAGTAGATCTAGATTGAGACCGGCAAAGAGTAGAACCAATCAGTTACTGCACTATTCTTTCCCATCATTCCCTGGTAATTTTTCATTTTTGCTTTTAATTTAAAAAGATTAAAGATTAATAAATCTTCCATGAAGTGACTGAACATTTCACAAATTTCTTCTGCTTTGTTTTATGTTCTTCAAAATAATATTTTGTTTAATATGAAGATGGTTTTGATTTATTTCATATGAAATATCATTATGTGATAATATTTGTGATAATATGAATAACACTTTTACATTCTCTATTATATCCTTTGTTATTTCAGGCTGGCCTGAGACTGGAATATTTTTACTTCAATCTACATGAAACTGTCCAAATTGATATTCATAAGTTACAGTTAATCTCGTGCTATTATGGTCAGTTAGATGACAGCTGCAGTAAGGTAAGTGTGATTTAGTATGTTAGTTTTAAAAATGAAAACATTGTAAAAATAGAAAATAAAAATGGAATGTTTTGAATTTTATTTAATCATAGAATTCATTTGTTTTAAAACTAAGTTTATCTATTACTTTCTAGCAAAATATGATGAATAAAACAAAAACAATTTCATAAATGAGTAGTGAAAAAAGTCAAGAGACTCTCAGAGCGTTAGCGAAAAGACTATACATAATTATGGAGATCTCCACTGCACTATTAAAACCAAGTTTTTACACCCACCCACCCTTGCCAAAGATGAATTAGTTTTTAGTGAGCAGTGAAAAAAAACTCAGGAGGCCTCCAGAACGCTACTGCTATCACTTATTAAAATTAAGGAAGAATCTAATGCACTACTAAAATTATTTTAAGCATTTAATTTCTTATTCAAAAATAAAACTACGCAATAATTTTATGTGATTTTTTGTTGTACAGCCTTTTCTTTACATCACAGATAAGATTTTGTTTTGTTCACATGGATAGAATGCTGTATAAGATTTTGTTTTGTTCACATGGATAGAATGCTGTATAAGATTTTGTTTTGTTCACATGGATAGAATGCTGTATAAGATTTTGTTTTGTTCACATGGATAGAATGCTGTATAAGATTTTGTTTTGTTCACATGGATAGAATGCTGTATAAGATTTTGTTTTGTTCACATGGATAGAATGCTGTATAAGATTCTGTTTTGTTCACATGGATAGAATGCTGTATAAGATTCTGTTTTGTTCACATGGATAGAATGCTGTATAAGATTTTGTTTTGTTCACATGGATAGAATGCTGTATAAGATTCTGTTTTGTTCACATGGATAGAATGCTGTATAAGATTTTGTTTTGTTCACATGGATAGAATGCTGTATAAGATTTTGTTTTGTTCACATGGATAGAATGCTGTATAAGATTTTGTTTTGTTCACATGGATAGAATGCTGTATAAGATTCTGTTTTGTTCACATGGATAGAATGCTGTATAAGATTTTGTTTTGTTCACATGGATAGAATGCTGTATAAGATTTTGTTTTGTTCACATGGATAGAATGCTGTATAAGATTTTGTTTTGTTCACATGGATAGAATGCTGTATAAGATTTTGTTTTGTTCACATGGATAGAATGCTGTATAAGATTTTGTTTTGTTCACATGGATAGAATGCTGTGTAAGATTTTGTTTTGTTCACATGGATAGAATGCTGTATAAGATTTTGTTTTGTTCACATGGATAGAATGCTGTATAAGATTTTGTTTTGTTCACATGGATAGAATGCTGTATAAGATTTTGTTTTGTTCACATGGATAGAATGCTGTATAAGATTTTGTTTTGTTCACATGGATAGAATGCTGTATAAGATTCTGTTTTGTTCACATGGATAGAATGCTGTATAAGATTTTGTTTTGTTCACATGGATAGAATGCTGTATAAGATTTTGCTTTGTTCACATGGATAGAATGCTGTATAAGATTCTGTTTTGTTCACATGGATAGAATGCTGTATAAGATTTTGTTTTGTTCACATGGATAGAATGCTGTATAAGATTTTGTTTTGTTCACATGGATAGAATGCTGTATAAGATTTTGTTTTGTTCACATGGATAGAATGCTGTATAAGATTTTGTTTTGTTCACATGGATAGAATGCTGTATAAGATTTTGTTTTGTTCACATGGATAGAATGCTGTATAAGATTTTGTTTTGTTCACATGGATAGAATGCTGTATAAGATTCTGTTTTGTTCACATGGATAGAATGCTGTATAAGATTTTGTTTTGTTCACATGGATAGAATGCTGTATAAGATTTTGTTTTGTTCACATGGATAGAATGCTGTATAAGATTCTGTTTTGTTCACATGGATAGAATGCTGTATAAGATTCTGTTTTGTTCACATGGATAGAATGCTGTATAAGTACTTTATTTTATATTTAGAAATAAAACTACTTGATGATTTACATGCTTTTTTGCTGTACAACCTTTTCTTTCTGTCACAGATTTTGTTTGTTTTTCATATCGGTAGTATTCTGTACAAGTACCTTATTTCTTATTTAAAAGTAAAACTACTCAAGGATTTTACATGCTTTTTTGTTGCACAATCTTTTCTTTCTATCTTGGGTAAGATTTTTATCTTTTGAACCAACGCATTTCAGGTGAAAACATTATTTCCTACCTACATGTCAAATGCAAGGCAAGAGTCTTTCATATGGGTAGAATTATGTACAAGTATCTTATTTATTTTTTAGATATAAAACCATTCGATGATTTTTTGTTGTATAAACTTTTCTTTTCATCACAGTTAAGATTTTGTTTTTATTTCCATGTGAGTAGAATTCTGTACAAATAGATTATTTCTCATTTAAAAATAAAACTATTTGATGATTTTATGTTATTTTTTTGTTCTACAATGTTTTCTTTCCATCACAGTTAGGTAACATACAAATATCCGTGCATGAGGTCGCCAAGCTAATCAAGAACCTAGATTCCAGTAAAGAAACTGGCCCTGATGGCATCCCAATTATAGTGTTAAAAAAGCTTCAATCAGAACTCGCTCCCATACTTATGAAACTATTTAAGCGCTGCCTTAAGGAGAAGTACTTTCCGACTCCCTGGAAGACCTCATCAGTTTGCCCTGTATTTAAGAATTCAGGTGATAAGTCATCTCCCTCTCAGTACAGACCAATAAGTCTCCTGTGTGTTATGAGTAAGTTGCTGGAATCCATATTAAATAGAGAAATAGTCAACCACCTCAGCAGGAATAACCTTCTTAGTGACACACAATATGGTTTCCGCTCTGCAAGATCTACCGCAGATGTGCTGACAGTTATATCCCACAGGATTAGTGAATCTCTTGACAAAGGCTTCCTTTCTAGGGCAATTGCTCTTGACATATCAAAGGCCTTCGACAAGGTATGGCATAAGGGTCTACTTCACAAGATTTCCAGCTACGGTATAACTGGAAATGTTTTCTCAATCATTAAATCATTTCTCTCCGATAGGCTCATAAGAGTAGTGGTAAATGGACAAAAATCGGAGGCCTGCAATATAAATGCTAGAGTCCCTCAGGGGTCAATCCTGGGCCCAACTCTCTTTCTGATCTACATCAATGACCTCCCTAATCACATACTTAAATCATTTGTTGACATCTATGCTGATGACACGACCATCTACGGCAACACATCAAAGGCTGTAAATGACAAAGTTCTCTCTGATTCTCTCTCCTCTGATCTTGAGCGTGTGGTTCAGTGGGGGAAGATGTGGCTGTTTACCTTTAATGCATCCAAAACCAAGCTCCTATCCTTATGTCATCAATGCTCTGATCCCCATCTGGCATCAATTGTGATGGATGGCTCTCGTCTGGGTGAGGCCCCGTGTTTTGACAAGCTTCTGGGTTTGACCTTTACTCCTGATCTGAAATGGAACACGTACATCAAGTCTGTTGCCAAGGTCGCTGGAAAGATGGTGGGATCCTTCTACCGCTCCAGAAGATATCTCACTACTGATGCAATTATCTATCTATATAAAAGCCAAGTACGTCCAAGGATGGAATACTGTTGCCATATCTGGGCAGGAGCTGCTAAAAACAGCCTATCCTGCCTTGACAAAATAGACTTCGTGGCTTAGTGGGGGATGCCCTTTTCTCTACCCTGCAACCTCTCTCCCACAGAAGAGACGTTGCAAGCCTATCCTTGTTTTATCGTTATTTCCATGGCAGGTGCTCGTCTGAACTCCAATCTCTCGTCCCCCCTCGTCAATTTTTCACGAAAAACACCCGTTTAGCCGAATCCACTGTGAAAAATTTCCCCCACTCTATATCTGTGCCTAAATCAAAACGTGGATTCCATGAACAAAGCTTCTTTCTTAGAACTGCACGTTTGTGGAACTCTGTTCCGTCTGCCTGCTTCCCACCGGACTACAACTTGGATGTGTTCAAGTCCAACGGTAACAAATTCCTAATGAACCGCCCCCTTAAGTAAACATTTCATCAAATCTCCACACTAACGTAATGTACTTGCAATAACCCTTATCCCTGAGTGGCTTCCGGGCCTTGATGGGTGGTGATCACTGTGTAAAAAAAAAAAAAAAAATCACAGGTAAGATTTTGTTTTTATTTCCATATGGGTAGAATTCTGTACAAATAGATTATTTCTCATTTAAAAATAAAATTATTTGATGATTTTATGTTATTTTTTGTTCTACAATGTTTTCTTTCTCACAGGTAAGATTTTGTTTGTTTTCATATGAGGAGAATTCTGTACAAATACCTTATTTTCTTATTTAAGAGTAACTTATCTTGCCTTTGGTAACAATAATGTGTTGTACAGTACTTTTATTTGTAAGAAAAAACACTTAAATGTAAGTTAAAACACTAAAACTTATCCATGTAAGTAAAAAAATAACTTATTTTGCTTTTGACACGTAAGTAGATAATAATGTTTTCACCTAAAATGGTTGTGTTTAAAAGATCGCCAAATCTACACAAGAAGGCATCCAGAGTACTAATAAAACGCAAGTTTCTACCCCCTCTCTATCTTATTATAAGAGTTAGTTCATTCAAAATGACAATGAAGTGTCAACAATAAATGAACAAGATAAGAGATGTATCAAAATCCCAGTATGAGCAAAAAAAACCTGGAAGCTGCAAAAACAGTATCTTCTCTAGTTATAAAAATTGAGTAAGAAATAGTACAAGAAGCTGCAAGAAAAGTGAAAAAGAGTAAAGCTACAGGTCATGTGGTTAAAACAATCAAATGTTAAATTCGACACACTGCTGCCAAAAACTTGCTACTCCAAATCTTGATGCTCTGCTATCAAAACTTTAGAATATGACGCAATGCTGTCAACAGTTGCTTCTCTGACATTCAAATCCAAAATCAACCCAGTCTCTGAAAAATCAAGCTTTTCATATCAACCAGAAGCATCTCATTTGCATTTTAGGTAACAATATCACAAGCGTATAAAGAGAAAAGGCAGCCATTTTTTCTTTTTTTTTTTTTTTCTTTTGTTCTCATGGAACCTACAGACTGCACACAAATAGGTTTGTATTAATTTTCTAAGTACTTAATTATAGAAGAGTAACCTATTTTGCCTTTGGAAGCATTTTAGATCACAGGTCTCTCAGGCGGTGTTGCAGAAATGTTGAAAGCTGCAGGTAAAACAGGCATTGAAATGATCAGTCTTGACAAATAAAAGCATAAAAGAATAGTTTATTCCAAAGACTAGGAACTTAGTACAATTGTGAATTGTTACAAGAGTAAATGATCGATATAATTAATTATAGATGTTGATAGATCAGATTCTCAAACTGATTGAGAAAATAATCGAACGGCAAATAGTCAAATAAGCATAGATAAAATGCAGTTTGATGCCTGGACAAAATACTACTGATGCTATATTTATCCTAAGACAAATGCAGAAAAAGATAAAAAGAACCTATATTTTACTTTTGTGGATCTGAAGATGTTGTTTGATGAATGGTTGATAAAGGTTGTTCAAACATACTCAAAAGTATGCTAGAATTAACGACATATTTAGTCACAGTTTATATTCTCAAGTAAAAGTACATCAGAGTTTTTTACTCAGTTCATTGCTTTTCATGTTTGTCCAAGAAGAATTATCCCATAGGTTTGGTACAGGTTTTCCAAAAGAGACACTGTATGCTGATGATTTAGTATTTTTCTATGAAACAATGGAAGTCATGTTAAGTTAATGACAAGGAAAGAATTCTATGGAAAGAAAAGTCTTAGCATTACCAAGATTAAAGTTAATCAATGGTTGTAGTGTTGGAAAACTTTCAGAAAGAGAAAAATTTCTTCATTTAGTTTGTGAAAAGTGTGTGAAGTGCAATTCATTTTTTTTTAGGATACTTTTAAGCACAAGAAGTGCAGTGGAATTACCAGTAGCTTGAGGATATGTTAAGCATTTTGCATGCATGAAGTGTAAGATAATGGAAATGAATGAGATGTGGATAAATTATATTTGGAAAGCAAAGCTATTGAGTGATACAATTAAAGCACATGGTGGAGCAACTGTAAATATGATTGCAAGAGTTAGAAATATATGGAGTATGTTCAAGAAACTTCTGTCATTATTAATTGGTAGAGTGTTAACACTATTGACCAGTTGAAGAGTATATCAGGCATGTGTACACAGTGTGATGATGTATGGAAGTGAAATCTGGCCTTTGAGGATTGAGGGCATGCGTTGCATGAAGGGCAATATAAGAATGATACGGTGGATATCTAATGTGAGTTTTAAAGACAGGCTTAAATCTGATGACCTCAGAGGAAGATTAAATTGAATATGGGAAGATTTGGAAATAACAAAAACTTTGATTGCTTAGCCATGTTTTGAGAATGAATGAAAATTCTTGGGTTAGTAGATGTAGAACAATTGAAGTGGCAATATCAGTTGGGAAGAGAAGAAAGTGATAAGTATGGACTTCAGAGAAAGAGTGATAAAGATCTAGAATTTAATTTTTAAAAGACGTCCAACACATGCCATCATGTAAAATTGACATTAAACCAAATATGATGATAATGATGAGAAGAGAATGTTCTATAAAAAGAATATTTTTATGCACTAAATTTTAGTCACTAAAAATATGAATGTTGGAATGTATTCCATGGGACATTTCATCAAGATTATTTTGTTCAAAACAGTTTTCTGTTGCTTTGAAGTGTATGACATTATTGTACAAAGAACCCAAAACTCAAATGATAAAATAACAATGCAACTGATTGATGACAGGACAAACATGTTTGAGATCAATAAACACCCCAGAATAAAATGCCTGGGTTTTATTTAATCATAGGTTTATTGCTATTTCTCATCTTCAACTTAAATTCTGCTTATATATAACTGTATTTTTAAATACTAACTATTTTTCTTCTATTATAGAAATCTTGAAACACCAAGGTAATTAGCATGATGGTGATGATATTTGGGGATCACCATTTAACAATTGCTAAATTCATCTTATTTTGTATAACTATTTTTTTAAAAATCATTAATAATAAATCAATGTTTAGTCTTATTCATTTGTAATTTTATTGTTCTATTTTGCCCATATATTTGTAATAATTTTGTTGATATTAAGAGTAATTAATTAAAGTGGTTTAATAAAAAAAATGGACAAATTACAAAAACCCTTAAAAATTATCAAAGAAGATAATTTAAATGAAAGTAATATATTAGCTAACTAGAAATATGTAACAATAAGGCATAATAGTTCATAGAGAAGGGTGAGGTGACTGCTCTCTATCTCGTTCTCTCTCTGTATGGTAAGGGGAGTTCTTAAAAACACTCCCTCCTACCACTATCTTTCTCTAGCAACACAAAATTGACTCTTTTATTGTTTTTAAAAGAGCTGTCCTCACACACTAACCATCACTCAGAGAAATTGATTTCTGTTTTCTTTTCATTATTTTAGTCTTACTTCAAAGATAAATAAATTTGTATCAAAATTACAAAAGTTTATTTATGAATAAATGCAAAAGTTGTCTTGTGTTTACGAGAAACTTATGAATGAAATGTTTATTATTCAAATGTTATTTTCAAGCAAATAACATTAAAAAGTGATAGCTAGCAAAGTGGAGCTAATAATAAGTGGGCAAAAATGATTCTTGTGAATAAAAGAGATAAAAACCTGGTTAATAAACTAAACATGTTTACAGATGTGCAGATGAATAAAAGATATTTTGTGTGAGAATATTGTGTCATGTTTAAAAAGTTAAATGATCTGCTTTTTAGAAAGTTCAGTAAGTCCTATAAGCATGCATATGTCGAAAGTTCCATTTTGTATGTATGTGTGTCTCTATCTTTTTATTTTTATTGACTTTTCTATTGAGAACATCTGTAAATATTAAGGCGATTTTTTAATGTGTTTACTGCTTTTGTTAGATGTCGTTGCTGTTTATCTGCATGGAGTAGTAATGACATGCAATATCAGCTTGAAAAACTCACATTTTGATTATCACATTGCTATTTATATCGAAACATGCTGGTTTTCTGAAGCTCCAAGACACATCATCGAAAACACACAGAAATACTTCTCATTGGTTTAAAATTCTTGCGTTTTTGTTGTGAGTTAATATTTTATTTTATTTAAGGACTTAGATTGCAATTGTGCAGTCGTTGGACATAAAAATTAATTGCAGTGCATTTCACTTGGCACTGAAAGAGGAAGAAGTGAAAAGGGAAGAAGAAAGCCAAACAAATATAGAAAAAAAGAGAATAACTTATACAAGCTTTTCATCTTTTTCATGTTCACTCATATTACATGCCCACTTATTGATACATCATAACACATAATGTCACACAACTTCCACTAGAAATGACAGGGACCAGATTTCAGCTATCACAGTGATCAGAATTCCAGTATGAAATGAATGAGTTAGGCAGAAACCATTTGATCAATATAGAATGCGCAGGCGGCGGGGGGGGGGGAGTTTTGAAGAAGTCAGAAATAGTTTTGTTAGGATAATAACAAGATAACTGCGAAAAATGTGAAAGCTTAAAAGCTTCTACTAATTAACCATCACTCTCTCTCTCTCTCTCTCTCTCTCTCTCTCTCTCTCTCAAGCATGTATTAAGATACATATATTTTTGGATAGAAATGCATTTGTGTTTAATCATTGCTGCAAACCAAGAATCCTACTATATATTAATATCTAATACATTCCATTTTCTCATGTTCTAGATCCTCTATCCGTGTGATATGACATTTGGCCGAATATGTGATTACCAAAAAAAGAAGACGGAAATGAATTGTGAAGTTGACAAGATTTACATGCACATGTCTGCTTCTGTACTTAACTTGATGAAGAATGTCATCGAAAGTTATCCATTCTGGAAAGAGCAATTGGTGAGTAAATGTGACATTGTTTTAACTCTAATCACTGCTGAGCTGCATCTTTTTTTTTTTTTTTTTTATAAAACTTTCTACTATAAATACAATAAAAGATGAAAGATGTGAAGATCTTATACTTTTTATGTGAGTGAAATATATATAATATTTGAGACAGGATTACATTTATAGAGCTCACAGCAATAAACTACCTATCAGTTATACATTAACAACTATATTAAGATTTGTTGCCATGTAGTTTGATTGTCATTTTTAAAAAATTGTCATGCGCAGCATTAATGAAATACTGGCTGGTGATGAGAGCTCAAATTCCAAATTCAGAGATACTTAAAAAGGATCGATTAGACGTTGTGGGGTATATGGTTAGAAAAGAAGAAAAAAAAAAAACAGTACCGGACGTATCTGCATCGCTCTTTGGGAAAGAAGAAGGAAAGGATGGCCAGCACATTTGTATACACGAAGGGCATCTTGAGAAGGCAGAGCATAGTGGGAGAAGCTATTATTTTTTTCCTGTCTCTTCCTTTTTTTTTCTAGATAGGAGGATATAAAAGCTGGGAAAAATTCCCTGGGGGCAGCAGAGAGATAAGAGTCGTGAACATCTTCTCTTGAAAAGAATTTTGTGTTGCTGACGTTCGAATTGTGCAGTGTGACATTGGTGTTGAGAGGCCAGGTGTGGTCGATTGGAAAAAAGAGAGCAGAAACGTGCTGTTGTCAAGAGAGTGACTCACTCCTTCCCGAACCCCAGAACCGAATCCTGATTATAACCCTAGAAGCTATTTCGGCTAGTCAAGCAGGTTTACATGGCTGACTGGAGACTCTCAACTCAGATGTTGAGACCCTTCACTGGGGAAGGTGACCTAATTAAATGGCTGGAAAAATTAAAGATGGTGGCAAAGTTGCAAAAAATCGAAGACATGGTCACCCTGCTGCTGCTCTACTTAAAGGGGGAAGCCCTCACTATTTACCAGCAGATGCGTGATGAAGATAAGAGAGACTTCACCTCAGTCCAGCAAAGACTGAAATTGGCTTTCGCCGAGAGTCCATTTGAAGCACTCAGCAAGCTTGTAAGTTTGAGGTAGACCGGCGAGTCTGTTGACGTCTTTGCTGCGGAGATCAGAAGACTGGCAGGATTGGCTGGTTACGTGGGGAGCAGTCTGGAGATGACGGTAAAGCTATACCTAGTGAATGGCTTCCCAGAAGAAATCTCTGCGACCATGCAGAGAATCACAGAGATCAATACGATGGAAGTGGACAATCTCTTGGTCCACACCAGAGTCCTAGTCAAGAATGTCAAGGGCCCAATCGTGGCTGCAGCTGTGAGTGGAAATAAGTGCATGAGGCCCCACTTGAATGATGAGAGACAGGCAGTGAGACGACAGGAGGGGAGGCTTGCCATCAAGTGCTTCCGGTGCCAGGGTCCTCACTTGCTCAAGGACTGCAAAGAGCCGAGACCGGGGGTCATCTGCTACCGATGTGGATGAGTGGGGCACATTAGCCGCTATTGCATTGCTGCACGGCACCAGGGAAATGAGTGAAAGGGAGCCATTGCACCAGTGGTTCCCTCTTCTATGTGGAAATGGCACACAACAAAACGTTGCCTCAGTTACCGGTAGTAGTCAATGGGGGAATGGTATGTCAGCGGCGGAGACGCAGGGGTGATTTGGTGTGATGCCAGCAGCCTGGCATTGGGTGTCGTATTAGAGATGGGAGGCATAACTGTGGAAGATGCGGCATGGTTAAGGAAGAAAAACGACTATTCCCATATCAACGTAGCCGAACTGGAGGCCGCTATGAAAGGAATCAATCTGGCCCTGAAGTGGGGATTGAAAACGATTGAAATCAAATCCGATTCAGTAACTATAGTTTCATGGATCAGGTCGGCAGTGACTGGCGATAAGAAAGTTAGGACCAGAGGTACTGCAGAAATGCTGATCAAGTGCAGGCTTGGAGCACTTGCAGATTTGATAGCGGGATTCCAGTTGAAGGTATCTGTAGTGCTGATCCCATCAGAAAAGAACAAGGCGGATTCGATGACATGGATAAAGAAGGCCTGGGTGCAAGAGAGAAAGGAGGTTTCCTCAGTATGCTTTGCAGGGGAGGAAGTTAAAAAGTTACATGAAATGCACCACTTTGGTCGAGAACGGACGTTATTCCTGGCATGAGAGGTTTACCCGGAAACCACCGAGAAGGAGGTCAGGGAGGTAGTGGAGCACTGTCAGGAGTGCCAATCGATAGACCCCGGACCATCCAGACACGAAGCAGAAGAGTTACACATTGCAGAGGACTGGAAGCGTTTGGCCATTGATGTGACCCATTATCAGCATAAGCTGTATCTGTTGATGGTCGACTGTGGACCGGGGAAGTTTGCTATATGGAGAGAGATGAGGGCAGAAGCTGCATGGGTGATTGGAGGGGTCATCAAAGAAATATTTTTGGAAAGAGGGCGGTTGAGGAACTGTTAATGGACAATGGCCCCGCTTTCCGATCAGAAGCCTTTAAAGAGGTGTGTGATAGGTTGGGGTAAAGGCAATTTTTTAGGGCAGCGTATCGGCTGAGTGGCAATGGAATAGTGGAGAGGAATCATCACACCATCAAGGCTGTTGCGGAAAAAAGCAACATTTCACCCATGGACGCGGTGTTTTGGTACAACATCTCACCGAAAACCAGACAAGATGAGACAACTGTGCCTCATAGAGCCATCTTTGGGTATAAGTGGTGGCATCCGTGCAACAAAACGGTAGGAATTGAGGGTGAAGAAGCTACCATTAAAGTGGGCGAGGAGGTGTGGGTAAAGCCCCCTAATGCAAAATGTACCACTCGTTGGGGGAGGGGGGTCGTAACGGAAACGCAGTCGAAGAGCAACGTAATGGTGAATGGCGTTTCCCGGCATATCCTAGACCTGCGTTGTGTAACCCTGCCGGTGCACAGTGATGGCAGTGAAGAGGAGGAAGTCGATATCCACCAAGAAGCTAATGATGCACGCCAATTCGACTTAGCCCCACATTGTGGTTCTTTACAACTGGACGAGAATGTCTGTAGTGAACCTGAAAACGTCAACCCCCAAGAAGTTGTCCCCCAAAGGCCTCAACGTGAGAGGAGGAGGCCTGCTTGGATGAAGGATTATGAAGTGTCTCATTGATCTGAAAGATCAGGGGGGTGCATGTGGGGTATATGGTTAGAAAAGAAGAAAAAAAAAAAGAAAGAAATGTACCGGGCGTATCTGCATCGCTCTTTGGGATATAAAAACTGGGAAAAATTCCCTGGGGGCACAGAGAGAAAAGAGTCGTGAACATCTTTTCTTGAAAAAAGAAATTTTGTATTGCTGACGTTCGGTGTGACATTGGTGGCGAGAAGCCAAGTGTGGTCGATTGGAAAAGAAGAGGGCAGAAGCGTGCTGTTGTCAAGAGAGTGACTCACTCCTTCCCGAACCCCAGAACTGAATCCTGATTATAACCCAAGGCACATTTTGGATTTACGTCAGTTTCTTTACTTTTTAGTTTAATTATAAACATACAGTTTTTTTGTTTTTGTTTTTTTACCAAATATTTTTCTTTATAAACTTTACAAGTTTATAAAATTAATAAAGTTTTGATTTAAACAAAAGTTGCTAACTGTTTTTAACAAAGAAACAAATTTAAACCAGAAAACATTTAAATAAGTTAAAGACAAGGTCAATTTTTAATGCAGAGAAAATCCAGCTACTCAAAAAAGGGAAGTCTGGATTGCGATGAAAATTAAAATTGCCTGACTATAATGATTTCTCCATCACTAAAAGAAGATAGAAAAAAAATGGAGTATCGGACAGATATTACACTTTGTTCTTAGCTAAAAGGTTAGGGACAGTTTTGAAAAAGGTATTTTCTGTGTGTCTTTTTAATACAATCCAACATGTTAATATGTTATATATTTTTGTAAAATAGTGACGATAACATCCATTTATGTAAATGTTTTTTTTTTTCATTTTTGTTTATTTTGCCTTAAAAACTGATCTAAATAAACTATTTTTAACATTTTATTTTATTATGCTTGTAAATATATATCTATATAGAAAACTCAGTGTCTGTATGTATGTATGCATTTGTGTGTTCCTGATAGAAAGTTAGACAATCTACATAAAATCTAGGAATGTATTCTTATGTAAAATTTACTGGAGAAAATAATGGAATGCATTCCCAAATATCTAAGTGCCCCCTTCCCAAGAGGGCTACAAAGGCATAACTGTGGTGTATTTCATTTTGGATGACGATAGTGTCTTTGGATATTGCCAAGAACTATGCCAACAATTGATATAAATCATCTATAAAATAGTGTTGTACTGATTAATCGGAATCGGGAATCAGAAAACTCCGTAGTTTTCGGGGTATCCGAATCGGTATCGGAATCGGAAAAATGTGTGCCTAATTTCCGATTCCAAAATCGATTCTTTTAATATTTTATTATGTTAATTTTTCATTGCTGATACCGTTGATAAATATTTATTTCTTTTAAACTATTAGTAAAACTAACCTCTATAGATCATGATAACATTAAAAGAAGATCTAAATTTATTTTATCTGTGTAAAATAAACAAAATAAAACTTGAAACTTTGCGAAAATTCGCTAGATAACCTTTAGAGGAATACAGTTTATTTTTAAGGTATTGAAAAAATTGTTTAAATTTAAAGAAATATTTTGTCAAGAAAAATAATATCAAACATTATTGCTAATTAAATCAAAAGTAGAATATAAAAGTGTTGGATTTTGTCCAGGTTTTTGTCTGCTCCTTTACTCAGCATTGGCAAATATGACAAGGAATGGTGAAAGGTGTGAAAAGGCTTGGCCTTGAATTGAATTTGAAATGAACTCGTGAAATGTCATGCTTCCGTGTGATTTTCTTTGATTCTGCCGGTATCATTTATGTTTATACTTAGGGATTCCTACGGCGGCGCCAATGCCGTCTAGAGCCCACCAATCTCACTCCCCTATATAATGCAATAAAAACCTAGACCACCAACTGAAAGTATTTGGGGGTAATTAACATCTTCGATACCGTTTGGCTTCAACAATTTGGCAACATAAAATGTAAGTGTATTTTTAAATAACTATTTTAAAGATATTCAAAATGTGTTTCATGATTTGAAAATTAATTACCAGCATATTTTTACTTTATTTTGGTTTAATATTTATTTTAATGTGATGCAAAAGTTCGAATTGTTTTTTGTTTTTTTTTAAAGTCAAATATATTCTTTTGTTAGGTAGAAGTATAACTTATCTTGCCTTTGGTAACATTTATTGGGTGGGTTTCTACTAGTATATTGTTTAATTTTTAATTTTTGAGTCATTATTGAGAGTTAAAAGTCGTATGTCGGCCTTTTTTCTTGTTCTCACATAACATTGGGTGAACGTAGTGACATTTCTTGGGTGCGTTTCTATCAGTACTTTGATTTCTGATTTCTGAGCTATTATCGAGGCTCGAATATGGCTTAAATAATATCACCATTTTTATTTTGTTTTAACTCAATAGGCTTTACACTACCATTATTTTAAGTTAAAAAACACTTTAAAATAAGTTAAAGTGCAAGAAAAGAAAAGAAAAAAATTATCCAGGCAGTTGAAAATGTAGCTTCGCTTGTTTTTTGTAACATTTATTCGTTGTGTATTCATTTATTTCGCCCCCTTTTCTTCCTTTCTTATTCTGAAAAATCATCCACCAGACGAGAAGCAAAAAAATAATAAATTTAAGAATTTATAGTGTCTGTTTTACAGGTAAATTTAACAGAAAATGAGCCTCCATATCCAAGTAATTCTAACGTTTAAAGACAGTTAACCAAAGATTGCTATAATATGTAAGTTCTGTGCGTTAGTGTATGTGGGAGGTTAGTTTTTAAGTGATAATATGCGGGTTTTATGAACTTACCAGTCTAACTTAGGGTAAGTTGCAAAAGAATTTAATGAACAATCATAATAATTTATAATGGCCTGAAAATGAAGACGATTTTACATTAAATATATATACTAAACCGATCCCACTCTCTTAATTTTAAATTAGTTGTTTTTTTGTTTTTTTTTGTTTTTTTTTTAATATGTTCACATAATCGCCTAAAAATATAGAATCTCATTTTGTCTGGGGTGTATTAGTTAGTTTACATGTGATTCTATTTACTTGTCGCCCCTTACCCGAAGATAGTGTTAGACACAGTGTCGGTTTTTAATATAGGGAATCCAACTCTCCCAAATTAGATACTCTGGATTGAAACGGCAATGAAATTTGTCTCAGTCTAGAAGGATTTTTCTGTCAGTGTCAGGACATAAAGGATAAAGTGTAATATCAGAACAGATACTACACTTTGAATTATTTATTGGGTAAAATATATAGCATATTTTCACAAATTAGGCACAATACCATCAAATGTGTGAGAAATTGGAAGTTGTGGTAATACTCTATCTTACACTATCTAGAATCGTTTCAGTTATCACAATAGCGCATTTATTCTAAAGGTCATGATATTTACAATATCCATAATTTTAAAAATAGATTTTAAGCCCATCCTAAAGAGGGATTTAGTGGGCTACGCTAGTTTTAAATGGGAACTAAATCATCTCTCCAATGATATTTAAAAATAAATATTGCTTAATATTTTACTCTGTTATTTAGAAGCTATGTGTTCTTAGTGCTCGGTAAAATTGCAAGGGAATAAATATCAGGGTAAAAGTGGCAACGGCAAAAATGGTAAAAATGGATAAATAGGGGAAAACTGAACTTTAGTAACAGAAAATTAGGACTGTTGGAGAAGTGCCGGGCTTGGCTCTTTCTACCCTTGTGACCTTGCAACGTAGTCTTACACGACCTTGAACCTCTGATCGCGGCCCAGTTATGATCTGCACCCTGGTCGGTACAGTTATAATATGTCGACTGGGCAACCAGGTCTGCCAACCGTTAGTACGTCGCGTCACCCAGTGAGTTCTTCGTTAAGGCGTTGGGGATTCTTCTTGGATGCTCGGTCCTCAAGGCCTGTTCTCCGTGGATCGTCTAGTTATTCTGGGTGTTCGTTGATGGATACGGTGTCACAAATGGCAAATAAAGAAATATCCACATATAGGGATCAACGCACATCAGCAACAAAACTCCGGAGGTTGGTTAATATAATATATATTTTGGAAATTCATAAAAGAAGTATTTACAGCATATACATATAGTTGACAATTAATTCAAGCAAGCAGTTAGTTCTACAACTGAGCTTCTGTTGTTGAAATACCTGGTCGGTATCGCGGACTTTGCGTAATTCTCGTTAAGTGATCGACACGTTATAAGCGTTGAGTTATCAGGCAACAAGCGAGGGGGAGAGAGAAGAGAGGTGATTCTGCCGAGACAGAACAACTTGACTTAGCTCTCTTTGACTCTGATTCCGGACTCTCTCTTACTTAATCTTTGATTTTTCATTTCTTTTATAATACAATTATGGAATGATGACGACACCCATGTGCGTCATCGACCAATCAAATTGCTTGATTATAATTCGACGGGGCCTTTTCTCATTGGTTGTTTATACTTCGACAGGGCCCTTTTTCATTGGTCCATTTCCAAAATTGGATGGACTCCTCCTTTAATTAACGCCCAACTTACACGTTGTATTATTTAACTCCTCCCTGGCTTACTAATGGAATTTTTTCCATATCCAGGAAAATTATTTTTCCTTTGACTTAAAGTAAATCACGCGATTTTATTTGTTTTAAAATTATCTATTGATCTCATTTTTCGCTTTGATAATTCAAAGGAATTTTAGTTTATCTTTGAATTAAGTTCTGGTTGTCGGCCATTCCATTATATCAGACATTTTGTTTACGTCAAAAGACCAAGAATGCATTTGTCGCTTTGAACTTATCGGACAACACATTTCCCATCCGAGCAAAAATATTTCATAACTTCAATTTTCGTTCGACCTGATTCACCAAATGACAATTCTCGATACATCATATTATTGTTTTGAAATTTCGGACAATTCATTTTTTTCCTATTCTTTGTTCTAAAACATAATGCCGAGTCACTGCGAGTGTTTCTCTCAGATCAAAAACAACCCGACTTTTTTCAACTTGTCAAACTCATAGATCAACCTTGGCTCATAGTTTTGCCAATTGTGGGTGTGAAATCCCCAACCCTCCGGCTCCTGCAAAACTATGATTTCGGCCATTTCAGATCAAACGCCTGTGTATTTTGGCTAAAATATTTTATGCATTCTTTTTCGCTTTTGAAGATTTTGTGATTTAACCTCTCGCTACAAAGGCACTTTTGCCGCCGCCATCTCAACAACAGACTTAGCTCAGAATTTATTGACAAAAAAAATTAATAATAATTTTTATTCCTTCAACACCCGATCATCGTCCGGGAACAAAAAATTACTTTTAACCAAAAGAAACGTCACATCAACCCTACAGGTCTGATGTGGCCTCTCTTTAGTGTTACACCCTCTAGTTTAAAATATGGCTAACCCCTCACCGCCAAATTTTAAAATGACTATTAGTAAATAAGTATTTACACTGATGGGAGGTGTTAGGTTCTCACTCATATAGTTTAAAAGAGGAACACGGCGTCCCTCCATGCTTGAAAATAAATATTTTGAAAAGTATTTACTCACTCGGTAAAAATCGTAAATGAATTTCAGGTGTCCGGAAATTGTGCAACAGAAAAGGGACCATTTTTACCAGCTAGGAAAAAAAGGGCAATTATTGAATAAATATTGATTAATAATAAATTGTAGAACAGTTCTTGCGGGGGGTATTGCTTTAAAACGAGGCTAACCTCCTTCCCTCCAATTTTTTGTATTAATATAATAATTGTTGAAGAACTTCTTCTAGACTGGGTTCATTTTTATTTTTGTTCTGATCCAAAATCGAATCCAAGGTTATAATTGCGATGGGCGAAAAATGAAAACGGAATAAAAAACACCGATAATTTCACGAGAATACATTATTTACATCTTCGTACCGTTTTACATGTAACTATTTAAAAATGAAATATAAACATTGCCTATAAACACTCATGATTATAAAAAGATAAATAAATATAAAACGATTAGGAATTTAAAATAGAGGGTCAATTTCACAAATAAATTTAACGTAAAATGAGCTGCTTTTCCAAAACATTGTAGCGTGTTACCAATTTTACATTATGGACGCTTATTGGAGGAGTGGGTGTCTACTTTTTAAGCGATTACACATGGTTTTACAACGTTGCAAATCGAATTTAATTTAGTGGAAAACAATTTAGTTAACATCCATAAAGAATTAGGGTGGCCAGAAATGATGATGATTTAACGTTAAATTTATATTTGAAACTGATCTCACACTCTAAATTCTAAAATGATCGTGGTACTTGTGCAGTTTATGTCCTCCATTAAAAAAACTAAAATTAAAAAAAAAACAATTATATTCTACGTACCTGTTATAGAATGAAGTTCTAAAAAAAAATTCACTTAATTTCATCAAGTAGTTTTGTTTTTATCGCTAAAAGCATTCATTCGAGGCATTCGAAACAGTCAATCTAAACTACGCTATTAACATTGATTTTGGTCGAAATATAATGGATTACTTCCCTTTGATATCAATTAAGCGATTTATTTGAGAAATTCCATGTTTCCGAGATTGAAAAAAAGCTGTAAAAAACAAAACTACTTGATGAAATCAAGTGAAATTTTTTTTAGGAGAACTTCATTCCATAACGGGTACGTAGAATATAATTGTTTTTTGAAATTTTCGTTTTTTAATGAGGGACGTAAACTGCACAAGTACCATGATCGCTTTTCTTTCCATCAATTTAAAAAAATGTTCTAACGCGTATTTCTTTTATAGGTATAAAAGTAATATTTCATTTTGGAATCGGGATTTAGCTGCATGTTAATCTACAAAGTCGTCGTCGTTGTTGTTGTTGTCGTCGTCGTCATCGTCATCATCACCATTTTCACTTCGTTTTGTTTTTGTTTTGTTTTATTTTTTATAGCAAAGTAAATGAATTTAATAACCTATCAAATTTTTATAATTAAAATAAAATTTTAGTTCATTCATAGAGCGAAGGCGCAGAAAGCTCACGCAATCTCACATTAAAAATGTTTTTTTAAATAGTAACATTATTATTTAGAAATTTGTTCGTAACAATGAGAGATGGCGTTGTTAAATATGTTGTTCTTACATCATTTTCTTATTTTGCCTACCAATCTTCGAATATTTTCAACTATTTAATTATTTATGTAAGTAGCATGTTATACAGTAAATACGAACTGATACAATATAGCTTTGTTTTAAAATCAAAATAAATGTTTTGTTATCTTATAATTTTTAATCAATTACAGAGCAAACATTTGAGAAAAAATATACGCGGACATTACCCAGGGGTTTATGTAATAATTTGAAAATTTACGAAAGAAACAAAACAAAAATAAAACAAATCTCTAATTAAATATGTATAAATTTTAAAAGAATCGGGAATCGGATCGGAATCGGAAATTTTGAAAGGAATTGGTAATTGTATCGGAATCAGGAAAAATTTTGGAGTCGTCCCATCACTACTATAAAAGTTACATTATTGGCGAACAAAGAAACTGAAGGATATGTATATATTAAAATGGACCAAAAATAATGATTTGAGGGAATAGAATGATCATCAGCTAGCAGGTGTTAACATGAACAAAGTTTTGCAAATGAAAAATTAAGGAAAACAAGATTAAATAACAAAACATTTATATGACTATAAGTTTTCAAAAAATAATTATTTTTTAATAAAGAAATGTTCATTTGTGAAAGTTTACACAAACTTGTATTGTGATAGGAAAGTGTTCAGTGAATATCAGACACAAAGGGTTGGGCTGCATATGCCTATGCATATGTATGTTAGTAATCGACAATGTGGCACTGTGTAAATATGCATTGGTTTACCTTGTTCTTGTTAGTGTGTGTACAGTGTGTGCAAGATGATAGAGCTGTGTATTTTCCATTTTTTTCCCCTATTTTTTTATTAATTTAGTAGAATTTATGTCAAGCACATCGTTTCCAAGAAATTTGTGATTCATTTTACAAATTGTAACAATTATAGGTATTCATTCTTCTAACTGAAAGCAAACTTCAAAATACTCTAAACTGAAAGCAAACTTCAAAATACTCTAAACCTTTTGTAACCGACCCATCAAATTGGTGGGCCTATACATTGCTCTTTTGTCTTTTGTACAGTTGGCTTTCCTATACGCTCCCAGAATGTTTGGGGGATAAGTTTACCTCACTGCCGATATCCATT
Source organism: Euprymna scolopes (assembly GCF_053919585.1). Lineage (NCBI taxonomy): Eukaryota > Metazoa > Mollusca > Cephalopoda > Sepiida > Sepiolidae > Euprymna > Euprymna scolopes. Next base: position 63,756,243 of record NC_136491.1, read on the forward strand.
TGCATATCCAAATCGAAGTTGTTGATGTAAACTTTTAGTATCATGTCTATTTTCTTTAGTTTAATTTTTACACATCTTTGCTTTTGTTTCCATATTGTTTGTTCGCTTTCTCTCAACAGTTTTCTTTTTGAATTTTTATATTGAATGGAGCTACTTCGGCGGAGCATTTTTTTAATAGCACAACCGGGATGAGATCAGGTCCACATGCTTTTGAAGTGTCACAATTTTTTATGATAGCATGTACCTGAGAAGGGGTAATTTTCAGATAAAAATATCAACCAAACCAGAAAAAATTATTGAGTCACTAATGGAATCACCTGAAATATGTATACTCAATAACAAAACACACACATACCTTCACCCATGCACAAGAACATGTCAGCTATTGATCTAACTCTATGCTCTCCCGCAATATTTATGGAGGTTCATAATGACCAGTGTGGTAGTGGCCATATTCTAATTTTCCTCAAAACTCAGAAACCTGTAACAGGAATTAAAACCTAAATAGCAAATCCATATAGCTAATTGGCCCAAATACAACAAACTTTACTCAACATTAATCAGCCAAGAAATAGCTAACAAACAAGATTCAATGTTAGCTTTTACCAATATATTAAATGAAATAGAAACCAAAACAAACTCGAAATCTTTCACTAAACTACACCTAAAATAAACACTACGGTTCACAACAGAATGCAAAGAGGTAATAGCCAGCAGATAAAAAAATGTTTTTCAAACAACACCCTACAAAAAAACAATCTCCTAAAATACCTACTAGCCTGAGTAAAAGCTTGTTATATTATGAAAAAGAAGAAATCTGACACTCCACTAAGAAAAACATAGGAAATAAGAATAATAACTGAGAAAAACTCAGAACACCAATAAGCTATAAAAGCATACCAAATGGAAGACAAACAATAGATAAGAAAAAAATTGCAAACATAATCACAACTGAATTCAACCAAAACTTCTCATCCAACCACTACTCCATTAAATTTCAAAAAAAAAAAAAATAATGCAGAAAAACAAAAACTTATTTCACATCGAACAACAAGGAGTGCTACAACTCCTCATTTGCCAAAACATAACTTCAGAAATCAATATATAAAAGTAAAGACACAGCTACTGAATCAGATGATATTCATTATCAATTCTTGAAACACCTGCCAGACACCACTCTCAGCATTCTTCTACAAATTATTCACAACCTCTCCAAACACTAGCTCAAAGCCAATATGTAGACCCACTCTTTCTTTTTAAGAGCTGCTAGCTATGGCCTAATGTCAGACGGTTTTCCAGTAAAGATTGGGATCTTCGATCCACTTGTGAGGACTGTTAAATTTGACTTGGTTAGTGATAGCCATTTTGTCTAAATATATGTTACTTTTGTTGTAGCCAACATTTAAACAAAAAGCTCTATCCATAAAATGATTTTTACAAATTATTAAAATCAATGTTATGTAACTCAGGATGTATCCTGGTTTTTACAGCATCAATATGACGACCTCATTGCTTACGCTAGGAGAGATATTTGATTGAAAAACGTCTTGGAAATGGCAACCAACTCCTTGGGTGTTAGACACGATCAAATGATATCAAACAATACGCAAACAATAGAAATATCAACGAATCAAAATGGCATAGACTATAACTGGCTGGCATGGGTCTCTTCTTGAATCTTGTTTGCATTATGATGCATGTAGCCAAACTACTATGTGCATCCATCACCCACAATATCCAAGCTTCGGCTGTTACAAGCAATAAAATTATAATTGTGTTGGTGTTGTTCAGTTACCAGAAGTCTAGGAACCCCAATGGCAGTGTTACAGAGTATGGTACTTTCCAAATCAGGAAGTGGAAGGTAGGAGAATTTGCAGCAGGAAAATGTTTTGGATGTTAAATCTAAATTCTCCAGGGCTGGCTGGTTCTGTGCTATGTCATTTAAGTTAATAGACACAAAAGTTGTGAGGGTACCAACCGGTAGTTGGGAAAGTGCATTGACTGGTACATGTTCAGTTTTGAGAAAATGTCACTGGTAAACTGAGATATATAGTCTAGACAATGGAAAGTGTGAGAAGAGTGCTTATCAAATCTAGATGACAAAACAAAAGTGAGTGACTTGTAATCGGTAAAAATTACAAAATTTTGACCTTCGAGCTGATGTTGAAAATGTTAAACAGGCGATATATTTTTTTTTTATCAAACTCTAGCGAGATTTCTGAGTTTTTAAGATTTAATAGTTTCTCTCACATTGGTTCGATATATATATCTTTATGACTGACAAATGAGAAGAGTAAAAGATAGGCCGACCTTTAGTTTACGCTGGTTGACAATAAATATGTATTTGTTGACAACAAATATATATTTAAAATATATATTTTCTTTTCATATTTCTCGTGGTGTTGTTTTTATCAGCGGAGTTGCTTAGTTAGACGTGTTCTCTCCTTCTGCAACCAACTCACGTCTCAAATTCTTAACGGCTAACTTTCTTTGAAAGAAACGCTGATTATATTTTTCTGAATTTTAAATATATCAGCTTTTTTTTTGCTTGTTTTTTTGCTGTTGCCATCGTCGTCATGACGATGGATTGGTTTGCTTAGTTGTTTTGATTCCTTCGCGTCTTGGAATTTTAACCATTAAATTTATTTATGTTAATACGATATTGACATATTTCAATATCGCAACACTTGTGTCTCTCTCTTTTTTGTATGTAGGAACTCTTATTAATTCTCACCAGTTGGATTGAAATCCCGCTACTAAAATATCACTCTACTACAAACTTAACAAACAGAAGCAACTATGGAGAACTCAGAAAAATATTTAGAATATAAAGACATTCAAAACAATAAATTCAACAAGCACAGCCTATACAGATGAGTAAAACCAATGCCAAATACAACTACCCAACGATACCTCAATATATACAGCCGAACTACAAGCCATCAAAGTGGCACTTAAATTCATAGAAGATAACAAACAGAAATGCATTATATATGCAGACTCCCTGTCCTGAAGAGGAAAAACCAAACACCTATTCATCACAGAAATAACACAAGAATACAATGAAATAACTAAAAAAAGTAAAATAATTGTAATAGCCTGGATTTGAAGCCATGCTGGTATCCCAGGAAATGAAAAAGCAGAGAAGCCACAAACGACCAAATCACAAAAAAATCAAAATCCCTCAAAAAAGAAAAATTAAGGAATACTTGGGGAAAAAAGTGGTAAAAAAAATGGAACAAAAATACAAAGAACAAATTAGATGAATATCAAGTCAAAACGAAAACCAAAAAGCTTTGAAAGGATGAAGAGAGGAGATTGTACTGAACTAGTTATGAATTACCCATTCCTACCTGATCAAAAGTGAAGAAGCACCAAAATGCACACAATGCAACCAGCAAATAACAACTAAACATTTACTAGCAATGTATATATATATCTGGAAGAAATGGAACAGCAAGCATCGAAAAGGTGCTCCAAGAAGTGGAATCTCAACAAATTATAAAGTACTTAAAAGAAACAAAATTATTCAAACTCCTCAAAACTAAACAGCATTTTACTTTGGAAATTGACAACATTCTACTTTAGAAAATAAACTTTTCAAGAAACTGACAATAAAAACAAATAAACCTTTATTTGGCATAAAATGACCCCCCAGAGGTTGAGATGCTGTTAAACAAAACAGACGCACTCATTTATTCATTTCTTGTTTCCTTGACATGAATGAGTCTATTTCTTATCAGATTTATTTTTTTAAAATGCCAGGCCTTCCAGCTTCCAAGTTTGTTGAATACGTTATGGTGAAAACTTTTATTATTGCCTTGCATCCAGCTTTAGCCAAAAATAAATCCATTATTTCATTTTCTTCTCCCATTTCTTTGTTGTCTTTTAGATTTTTAGTTCTTGCACTCACAGCAAAACATCATAGAAAAATATTGAAAAATTTGAATCTTCGAGAGACAATTGAAATCCTTTTGGTGACACCATTGTTGTTATGTGAAAGATTAGGACTGATTGTTATTTAAGCTTCTTCCTGACTATTTTTAGTGAAAATTTTATATAACTCTCTCTTACACATGCTAATGAGGAAGATTGATTTTTCAGTATAACTACTGATCCAATAATGAGAAGTATTCTTCTGGGAAATATAATTGTTTTCCCACAAAGGGAAAAATTTAAGCCACTACTCGATATAGATAACACAACTTACCAGATTTTTCTCCAATTAAGTATGAAATATATAAAATTTACCTTCATTCTATCTTTTTAATGATTTGCTTTCAATCTCATTTCTTTTCAGCCTTCGGAAACTTCCCTGCAAGATTTCTCTCATGAACCACATACTAATTTATGGGATGTGGAAAAGGCAACATCAGAAAAATGGCTTGAGTGGACCGCATTGGGAGGTTAGTAGCACATGAATATTTGTTATTTCTACAGGTTCCATATTTTGTATAAATCAGTTTGATTGTTGATAATATTATTTACATAATGGTTCTGTGCTTAAGAGTACTCCCAATCAGAAGAATCAAAATAGATGAGAACAGTATTACAAAATACATTCATCATATTTATTAACAGCTATCATTTAAGCCCGGTGTTGCCCGGGTGTTTGGAGGTGCATGTTGAGCAAAAAAAAAAAAAAAAGTGGTAGTAGGAAGGCAGGCTCAACCCGTACCACAAAGGAGGAAAAGAACGGGGGGGAAAAACTGACATCTTTGCTGTTACGACTACCACCAAACCAGAAGTGATGTAAGTTTTAATTGAGGCTAGACAATTGAAAGGAGAGGATGACATTCGAAAATATTGGTGATAAAAACGATCCTCCCTCCCTGTAGAAAAGTTCCCAGTTGAAGGTGAAAATATGAATGTTTTTAGGTAATTTTTCGATATTTGTCGTCTGAAAGGTTAAACTTCAAAACGATACTGATCTTGTAAAAATCCGTCGCCTCTGTCAAAAGTTTTAGGCAGACATGCAAACATAAATACATACATTTATATATTGGTAACTCAAATTTTTGCCTCAAACCAATTAAAAAGCTTGCGCTATCTCTGAATACCCTTTATGTAAAATTTCAAATGTTTAGACCAGAAATTGTCTGAGTAATTTAGTAGAGACCGCAGAGGTCAATTTTTTTAAAGCTTTAACCCCTATTATGACCCCTTAACATTTATTGTTTTGGGCTCAAATCAAGTTATTAAGTTAGATCCATGTCCAAGGAACCTATACCTAAAATTTCAAGTGTTTAGACCCAAAATTGACAGAAGAGTTTAGTAGAGTTCTCAAAGGTCAAATTGTTGAACTTTGACCCCTTAACAGCCAAATTTCTGGCCGAAAACAGATTACAAAGATTTTCCCAAATCTCAGTGCCCTGTATATCAAATTTCGAATCTGTAGACTGAAAATTGACAAAGTTATTGCATAGGGAAATGTACACAGACAGACACAAAGAAACGTTCACTTTTATAGGTATATAGATAGATTGGCAACATATTGAAGATAGCGTTATACACATATAGGATTTATACACAAGAGTAGTAGTTCTCATATGCTTTTCATATCTGAATGTTAAAGAAATGTTATCAACTTATATTCTGACCTACATGCTCCTAGTCATGATTAAATTCCAACTATATCATTTTGGGGACAGCCTAGGGCAATAATTGCCTCATGTCATGTGATAGAGGATTTAGTTAATTTCTAAAACCTTATTAAACCTGGCATCAATTGAAATGGATGGGTCTCGTCTTGGGGAGGCTCCATATTTTTACAAGCTTCTGGGATTGACCTTTACTCCTGATCTGAAATGGAACACATACATCAAATCTATTGCCAAGGTCGCTGGAAAAATGTTGGGATCCTTCTACCACTCGAGAAGATATCTCACTACTGATGCAATTCTCTATCTATATAAAAGCCAAGTACGTCCAAGGATAGAGTACTGTTGCCACATTTGGGCAGGAGCTGCGAAAAACAGCTTATTCTGCCTTGACAGAGTACAAAATAGACTTTGTGGCTTAGTGGGGGATGCCCTTTTCTCTACCCTGCAACCTCTCTCCCACAGAAGAGACGTTGCGAGCCTGTCTGTGTTTTATCGTTATTTCCATGGCAAGTGCTTATTTGAGCTCCAATCTCTCGTCCCCCCTCGCCAATCTTTCACGAAAAGCACCTGTCTAGCTGAAACCACTCTTTATCTGTGCCTAAATCAAAACGTAGATTCCATGAACAAAGCTTCTTTCTTAGAAGTGCACGCCTGTGGAACTCTCTTCTGTTTGCCTGTTTCCCACTTGACTACAACTTGGATGTCTTCAAGTCCAACATAAACAAATTTCTGATAAATCGCCCCCTTAAGTAATCCAATTTATCAAATCTCCATTACTAACGATTACTACAATATAATCCCATTGATTACTGTACACACAATAACCCTTATCCCCGAGTGGCCTTCAGGCCTTGATAAATGGTCACTACCATGTAAAAAAAAAAAAAAAAAAACATGTCTAAATATTGTAACAATATGAGCCAGGAGAACTGAGTTTGGGATAAGTTCCCTGTGCAGGACCTGATGACCCTACGAAATTGACAGTATTTTCCCACATTCTTATAACATATTAATAAAACAATAATATGTCAGCCGTGATATATTATGATGGCTCATATGACACATTATCTTAGTTCAGATCAGTATCATGATGAAATAACCAAGTGAAGCACATAGATGACAAAAATGGCAAAACGCAACAACTAAAGGTTTCTATCTATATATCTATAAAAGTGAACATAACTGCGTGTGTATGTGTGTGTGTGTGCATTTCCCTACGCAATAACTCTGTCAATTTAAAGTCTACAGACTCAAAATTTGATATACAAGGTACTGAGATTTGGGAAAATCTTTGTGATTGGTTTTCAGCCAAAAATTTGGCTGTCAAGGGTTCAAAGTTCAACGATTTGACCTTTGTGAACTCTACCAAACTCCTCTGCCAATTTTGGGTTTAAACACTTGAAATTTTAGATATAGGTTCCTTGGACATGCATCTAACTTAATAACTGAGTTTGAGTCCAAAACAATAAATGTTAAGGGATCATAATAGGGGTCAAAGTTTAAAAAATTTGACCTCTGCGGTCTCTACCAAATTACTCAGACAATTTCTGGTCTAAACATTTGAAATTTTACATAAAGGGTATTCAGAGATAACGCAAGCTTTTTAGTCGGTTTGGGTTGAAAATTTTTAGTTACCAATATATAAATCTATGTATGTATGCATGTATGTTTGCATGTCTGCCTAAAACGACAAAGGCGATGGATTTTACCAAGATCAGTATTGTTTTAGAGTCCGACCTTTCAGACGACAAATGCCGAAAAATTGGTTAAAAACATTAATATCTTCATCTTCAACTGGGAACTTTTCTACAGGGGGGGGGTCGCTTTTTTCGATTGTATAGCCTTAATTTTAAAAATGTCACTTCCAGTTTGGCGGTGGTCATAACAGCATAGACGTCAGGTTTTTTTCCCGTTTTTTTCCTCCTTTGCGGTATGGGTTCGAACCTCTCTTCCTACTACCAATTTTTTTTCTTTTTGCTCAACAGACACATCCAAACACCCAGGTAACGCCGGGCTAAAATGCTAGTATAGCTATAAAAATGAACATGTCTGTGTGTCTGTGTACATTTCCCTATGCAATAACTCTGTCAATTTTCAGTCTACAGACTCAAAATTTGATATATAGGGTACTGAGATTTGTGAAAATCTTTGTTTTGGCCAAAAGTTTGGCTGTTAAGGGGTCAAAGTTCAACAATTTAACCTTTAAGAACTCTACCAAACTCCTTCAACAATTTTGGGTCTAAACACTTTTAGATAAAAATTCCTTAATAACTTGGTTTGAGCCCAAAACAATAAATATTAAGGGGTAAAAGTTTTTAAAAAATTTGACCTCTGCAGTCACTACCAAATTACTCAGACAATTTCTGGTCTAAACATTTGAAATTTTACATTTTTTTTTTTTTTTTTTTTACACAGTGATCACCACTTATCAAGGCCCGGAAGCCACTCAGGGATAAGGGTTATTGCAAGTACATTACGTTAGTGTGGAGATTTGATGAAGTGTTTACTTAAGGGGACGGTTCATTAGGAATTTGTTAACATTGGACTTGAAGACATCCAAGTTGTAGTCCGGTGGGAAGCAGGCAGACGGAACAGAGTTCCACATGCGTGCAGTTCTAAGAAAGAAGCTTTGTTCATGGAATCCACATTTTGATTTAGGCACAAATGAAGAGTGGGGGAAATTTTTCACAGTGGATTCAGCTAGACGGGTGTTTTTCGTGAAAGATTGGTGAGGGGGGACCAGGGATTGGAGTTCAGACGAGCACCTGCCATGGAAATAACGATAAAACAAGGATAGGCTCGCAATGTCTCTTCTGTGGGAGAGAGGTTGCAGGGTAGAGAAAAGGGCATCCCCCACTAAGCCACGAAGTCTATTTTGTACTCTGTCAAGGCAGGATAGGCTGTTTTTAGCAGCTCCTGCCCAGATATGGTAACAGTATTCCATCCTTGGACGTACTTGGCTTTTATATAGATAGAGAATTGCATCAGTAGTGAGATATCTTCTGGAGCGGTAGAAGGATCCCACCATTTTTCCAGCGACCATGGCAACAGACTTGATGTACGTGTTCCATTTCAGATCAGGAGTAAAGGTCAAACCCAGAAGCTTGTCAAAACACGGGGCCTCACCCAGACGAGAGCCATCCATCACAATTGATGCCAGATGGGGATCAGAGCGTTGATGATGTAAGGATAGGAGTTTGGTTTTGGATGCATTAAAGGTAACCAGCCACATCTTTCCCCACTGAACCACACGCTCAAGATCAGAAGAGAGAGAATCAGAGAGAACTTTGTCATTTACAGCCTTTGATGTGTTGCCGTAGATGGTCGTGTCATCAGCATAGATGTCAACGAATGATTTAAGTATGTGTTTAGGGAGGTCATTGATGTAGATCAGGAAGAGAGTTGGGCCCAGGATTGACCCCTGAGGGACTCCAGCATTTATATTGCAGGCCTCCGATTTTTGTCCATCTACCACTACTCTTATGTGCCTATTGGAGAGAAATGATTTAATGATTGAGAAAACATTTCCAGTTATACCGTAGCTGGAAATCTTGTGAAGCAGACCCTTATGCCATACCTTGTCGAAGGCCTTTGATATGTCAAGAGCAATTGCCCTAGAAAGGAAGCCTTTGTTAAGAGATTCACTAATCCTGTGCGATATAACCGTCAGCACATCTGCGGTAGATCTTGCAGAGCGGAAACCATATTGTGTGTCACTAAAAAGGTTATTCCTGCATATTCAGAGATAGGGCAAGCTTTTTAATCAGTTTGGGTCGAAAATTTTTAGTTACCAATTCTAGAAGTGTAAGCCATTTTTAGTTTCAGAATAGTTTCAGATGGTTCGCTGTTACACACAAGTCCTGGGAGGTGACTTGTTTGTAGTAGACAGTTCCACAGAGCAAAATATTCTTACCGTGTCGAGACGGAAAAGAACATATGAAATTGCTCCAGAAAAGGTTTAATATTTATGAAGCAATTCTGGTTTCTGATTGGTTGGTAGCAGAATGTAGTTAATTTGATTCGTCAGTTCTTAGCAGCATCATTTATAAATAGAATTGTCCGACTGTGTGGGATCATACCCCATTACAAGTCCAAAATATTGCAACATCCTCCCTATTTTTTATAATGGGGAAGTCCCTTGTGTTTGTTCTGCTCAAAAATAAATATATATTTTTATATTCACTTAGACATAACAAGAATTAGAAATCATTTGGATCTTAGAATTTTAGCATTTAAAAAGACGCCATTTTTAATTGTGTTCAAATGTCAAAAAGGAAAATTACAAAGAGTTTTTTTTTTTTTTTAAGCAAAAGTATTAGTTACACATTAATAGGTGAAAGTGTTAATACAAATAAAATGGATACAGTTTAACCTCTTGTCCAGGACTATTTTTTTTTTTTTTTTTGATATATAGAAATCTATATACATACAGGGCAGGGAAAAAAACAAAGTCGAATTCCCTGACAAGTTTTGAGAAAAAACGTAACTTTATCCTTGTTGCGGGTTTCGTAAATACATCAGCGATATTTTGTTCTGATGATATGTAATTCAAAATAATGGATTCCTTTTTTATCTTATTTTTTATGAAATGGTATTTTATATCTATATGCTTAGATCCTTGATTGATTATCGTGTTCTGTGCTAAGACTATACTGGCTTGATTATCATAATTAATTACTACGGGGCTTTTAATTAATTCTGGCTCTAAAATAGTCTTTAGGATATTTTTAAGGTAGAGTGCTTCCTGGGTCGTGTGTGTGATCGCGATAAATTCTGCTTCACACGTAGAGAGAGATACAATCTGTTGCTTTTTAGATTTCCATGAAATAATAGGCCCATTTTCTGAGAGTCTGAAACAATATCCAGATACACTCTTGCGATCTTTGTCGTTTGCCCAGTCTGAATCCGAAAAACCTTCTAATTTTAGGGGATTTCTTGATTTTCTGAAGACTAACTTCTGTTCTTTAGTTCCTTTTAAATAACGCAGGATTTGTTTAGCTCTGTTTAAATCCTTCATTGTCGGTCGTGATAATTTTTGTGACAGTTTTGTGACTGTGTAGCATATGTCGGGCCTGGTTGCAGTCATTAAATATATAAGACTGCCTATAATTTCGCGATATTGTGTGTCATTTATTATTTAAGATTCTCTGTGTATATTTTTATTGATATCATTTTCGACCGGTGTAGAGCGTTTCTTGCACTCTCCCATTCCAAATTTTAATAGTATTTTGTTGATGTATCTCGATTGAGTCATCGTAACAAGTCCTTTGCTTTGAGTAAATTCTATCCCCAGAAACCAGGATATTTTGCCAAGATCGGTCATTTTGAATCTTTTACTTAATTTGTTCTTAACATCAGTTAACATTATGTCACAATTTGATGTGATTAAAATATCATCGACCCACAAAACCAAAATCAGTAGTTTAACGTCTTTGTGTTGGGTATATAAACAGGGGTCTACAGCGCATTGTCTAAATTGTTGTTTAATAATATAATCATGAAATACTGTGTTCCAACACTGAGCACTCTGCTTTAGACCATATAATGACTCGTTAAGTCGCCACACGCTATTTTTATTTTTCATTATAAATCCCTCTGGAGGGGTAATATAAATTTCACAGTCTATTGGGGCATTCAAATAAGCATTTTTTACGTCCATTTGATGGATGTTTAGGTCATATTGTGATGCGATTTGCAGTAAAATTCTGATTGTCGTTAGGTTTGTGGTCGGTGAAAACGTAGAAAAATATTCTATGCCGTAAATCTGAGAGAACCCTTTAGCAACAAATCTTGCTTTGTACTGTCCTATGCCTGATGCTGCACTCTTTTTTGTAAAGACCCATCTGGTAGAAATAACATGTTTATCTCTTGGGAGAGGCATTACCGTATAGGTATCATTTTCGGTTAAGGCATCTATTTCTTTTTTCATGGCAATTTTCCATTCATCACAATGTTCTGAATTAATTGCTTCGTTGAAGCTTTTTGGCGCATTTTCCATTGAATAGCAATAGTCGATTTGATAATCTTTTATATTGTCGACCACAAAAAAATCGGGTCGCCTTCTATTTCTTTTGGGATATCTTTCGACTTTATCATCATCATCATCATCATCATCATCATTATGGACACTCTCGTCTCCGTCATTTTTATTGTTTTCGTTTGTTCTAATTATTTGAGGTAATATAATTTCATCTTCTTCATATGACAGGTTTTCGTCTGTAAAATTAAACGTGTCTGTGAATTTTACACATCGGATTCTTTTTATTTTATTTTTTTCTGAAAAAAATATTAAATTGGCTGGACTGTTTTTATCGTATCCAAGAAATATACCTCTGTCGGCTTAAATATTCAATTTACTCTTTTTCTCTATATATGCAAAGCAAGTTGAACCAAATATATGCATTCTGCTTAAATTTGTTTTTTTACCGCAGAAAGGTTCATATAGAGTTTTAGATAGTGAATTGTTAAAGCACCTGTTGCCGCCATAAGTGCATACGTCCAGAGGTTTTTAGGGAGTTTTAATTCAATGAGTAGGCATCTTGCCATTTCAAAAAGTGTCCGCCACGCATGTTCCGACTGTGTGGGATCATACCCCATTACAAGTCCAAAATATTGCAACACCAATATATAAATGTATATATGTATGTATGTTTGCATGTCTGCCTAAAACTTTTGACAGAGGTGACGGATTTTTACAAGATCAGTATCGTTTTGAAGTTTGACCTTTCAGATGACATATCGAAAAATTGGCTAAAATCATTAATATCTTCACCTTTAACTGGGAACTTTTCTACGGGGCGTGGGGGTCGCTTTTTTCGCCGATATTTTTGGAAGTTATCCTCTCCTTTCGTTTGCCATGCCTTAATTTAAAACCTACATCACTTCCGGTTTGGGGGTCGTCATAACAGCAAAGACATCAGGTTTTTTTCCTTGTTCTTTTCCTCCTTCACGGTACGGATTTGAGCCTGCCTTCCTACTACCACTTTTTTTTTGATCCACATACACCTCCAAACACCTAGGCAACGCTGAGCTGAAATGCTAGTATATATATAAAATACTTTTATTACACAACAAGGTTCATTCTCTCCAAAAGAATCTTCATACAATATACCCAACTGGATAAAGAATGGTCATTTCTCTCTTTTTTTTCTACAAGGAAGGATTACTCTAGTTCAAGTGGGTGGCCTCACCCCTTGTTTCCTTAAAATTTATCAATGTGGAGGGCAATGGATAAAAGACAACACAACACAACACATGCAGAGCCCTTGATCACATAGTTTCTTTATTCAGGGGAAAACTATAGTGACACCACAAAAGGCAGTGTAAAATCTAATGTCCCTCATGTAACACCCTTTTTCACCATATTCTTTAAATTTATACATACAGATATCTATATATCTATAAAAGTGAACGTGTCTGTCTGTCTGTATGTCTGTGTAGATTTCTCTATGCAATAACTCTGTCAATTTTCATTTACAAACTCAAAATTTGATATACAGGGTATAAGACGTCAAGTTTTTTTCACATTCTTTTCCTCCTTCGCGGTACGAGTTCGAGCCTGCCTTCCTACTACCACTTGTTTTTTTTTTTTTTTGCTCAACATACACATCCAAATACTCGGGCAACGCCGGGCTGAAATGCTAGTATCTATGAAAGTGTCTGTCTGTGTTTGTGTGTGTACATTTCCCTACACAATAACTCTGTCAATTTTCAGTCTACAGACTCGAAATTTGATATACAGGGTATTGAGATTTGGGAAAATCTTTATAATCTGTTTTCGGCCAGAAATTTGGCTATTAAGGAGTCAAAGTTCAACGATTTGACCTTGGAGAACTCTACTAAACTCATCCGCCAACACTTGAAATTTTAGATATAGGTTCCTTGGACATGGATCTAACTCAGGGGTTCTCAACCGGAGTCCTCATGGACCCTAGGGGTCCATGGAATATTTCTGGGGGTCCACAGCCAAAACATAAAACTTATTATCATTATTATCATAATTATTATAGTTGTTGTAGAATACTTTATTTGCATTAAATTAGTTTTCATTTAAAAATAAAGCTTAATTATATAATATTTCTTTTATTATTAAAACCTCAAAATTTATATGAGTGTAAAATAGAAAATTGTCTTATGAGTTATCAAGGGGTCCACCAAGATAAAATAAGGGAAAATGGTTCCATGAGTAAAAAAACGTTAAGAACCACTGATCTAACTTAATAACTTGATTTGAGCCCAAAACAAATGTTATGGGGTCATAATAGGGGGTCAAAGTTAAAAAAATAATGTAACCACTTCGGTCTCTACTAAATTACTCAGACAATTTCTGGTATAAACATTTGAAATTTTACATAAAGGGTATTTAGAGATAGGGCAAGATTTTTAATTGGTTTGGGTCAAAAATTTGAGTTACTAATATATAAATGTATGTATGTATGTATGTTTGCATATCTGCCTAAAACCTTTGACAGAAGTGACAGATTTTTACAAGATCAGTATCGTTTTAAAGTTCAACCTTTCAGACGACAAATATCGAAAAATTGGCTAAAAACATTAATATCTTCACCTTCAACTGGAAACTTTTTTACGGGGCGTGAGGATCGCTTTTTTCGCCAATATTTTCGAAAGTCATCCTCTCCTTTCGATTGTCTAGCCTTAATTAAAACCTACATCACTTTTAGTTTGGTGGTGGTCGTAACAGCAAAGACATCAGGTTTTTTTCCCCGTTCTTTTCCTCCTTTGCGGTACGGGTTTGAGTCGGCCGTCCTACTACCACATTTTAAAAAAATTTTTTTTTTGCTCAACATACACCTCTAAACACCCGGGCAATGCCGGCCACCCATGCTAGTGTATATATAAAGATATGTATCTCGGCTTATAGCCCAAGCATAGGTTTTCAAGGGTCTGCCTTTTTCTGTTTGTTTTTGTGGACCGCTTGGGGTGCATGGTACTTGGACAGTTACCTGAATTCACATCACAGCACAATTAGTGAGATGTAATGGCTTTACATCTTTACTGTCAACTGTTAATGTCATAAATGGATTTTCTTAATGGTTTTTCCCCCACATGCTTTTGCTTCACGACAAAATTCTTTGCATTTCCATTCACTTTGCTTTTGAGAGGGTGGGTGTTGTAAATTGTAAAAGAAATAGAAAGTGGGAATACACTGTAACAGTGGTGGGTGTGGAAGGTTACTTCTATTTTGGTTTTAGACATAGGTTTTTAAAAAAGGAGGAGTTTGTCTGTCTCACAATTATAAAAAAGAGCAGAGAAATTGTGGATAAAAATGTTAACTAACACACAGCTGCCAAAACCGCACTACTCCGAATCTCAACATTTTACTGCCAAAACTCAACTCCAAATCATGATGCTTTGCTATCAAAACTTGCTCCGCTAACATCCAAATCAATAATGATCCTGTCACTGAATAATCAAGCTTTTTATATTCAACCAAAAGCATCTCATTTGCATGTCATGTGACAACATTACAAGTACATAAAGAGAAAGGCGGCCATTCTTTTTTTTTTGTTTTTTCTCGTCTACAGAGCAC
Source organism: Euprymna scolopes (assembly GCF_053919585.1). Lineage (NCBI taxonomy): Eukaryota > Metazoa > Mollusca > Cephalopoda > Sepiida > Sepiolidae > Euprymna > Euprymna scolopes. The sequence goes on from NC_136491.1 coordinate 63,771,396, forward strand.
TCCACAGACTGCACACAAACAAGTTTTGTCCTAATTTTTAATCATATGCCCCCTTGATCTTTAAGAACAATAACTGGCCTCATAGTCCACTATCCATGCTGGGCATCTTCGTTCACAGTGCGACCGTCAAATTGGTTCTTATTGCAGAACTTCATCAACCTTCTTTGCTGGCAAGGAAACTCTCCATATGTCGAAGATGTGATGTAACATTCCGTCAACTGTCATTTTGTTCTTGGAGAGCACTTCAGTTATAGTACCTCTTCCCCAGTGGGTTATATAACAGGAATTGGGTGGCTTCACCCACACCTCTTCAACAACCATGATTTCCACTCATGCTTGTTCCACTCTCTCTGTGACGGCCAACGCATGTCGAAATTCATATGTAAAGACAGATTGATGCGGTACTGATGTTTCATTTTGGCCAACAACACTCTTCACCTATTCCTATTCTGATTTTTTGCCATATTGTTACCCTCCCAGACCCACAGTCAATCATAGTTAGATACAGTTCGTGTTGATAATGCATCATATCAATGGCCAGTTGCTGCCAATTTTATGCAACATGCAATCCCCTCTTTCATGTTTAGCTGGCACAGGGTCAATTGATTGGCATCCCCTACATTGCTCCACTACCTCCTGAACATCTTCTAACGTGATGTACAGATTCACTTTTTTTGCTAGATATAGAATTCATTCCTTTTCAAAATGATACATCTTATGCAAGTCCTTTAGCTGCTCTGCTACACAGCACATCAAAGCCATATCTTTCTTTTCCTTCAGGCAGGCTTTCTTTACTCTGGTTAGTCTATCCATTTTATTTTTCTGCGATGGGACCAAGGTAACACCTTCAGTCTGAATTCTCGGATCAAGTCTCCCAGTGTTACAAGTCAACACTTGATAAGCATCTCTGCTGCCTCTCTTGTTTTGCTCTGCTTATCTCCTGATTCAACCCATAATTCAACTTATGATTCAACCCATGATGCTACTGTCGCTGAGTTTTTTCTAATATCTACTCTCTGTAGGCTCCATTTTCCATTTTAAAGCCTGAATAATGCCCTTCATCACAGCATCGAGCCCTGCAACATTAATATGGGTGCTATCATCCTTTTTTCACAGCCAAGCAGCATTTTCAGCAGTTACACCTCCTATTTCTAGCAATACCCATCACTCCATATTACCCCTTCACTGCTCTCTTTTATATATCATTCTCCTTTTACAGGGTTAATTTTTTTCACATCCGCAATGACTTCCTGTATCATAAGCAGTACTTCTTTGTCAATTGCATCTCATCGGTTCATACTGGTCTGCCTTTTGATAAAACTGCACACAGTCTCCAATTACCCGACTACAGGGTAATGGCCAACCAATCTTCCGCATATCGAAAAAAGTTCTCTCTTGGTTAGGCCATCCTTGGCTTTGAGGATCTTGTTTCCTCGTTAAAACATCAACCTTTTGCCTTATTCTACTGCATCTCAATCCCAATTTTTTTCCAATGATTCAGACAGGCTGTCAGTCCGTATGCTTTTACATGGTCTTTCACCCTTTCCACCGTCACCTCAGTTTTGCCCACTAGTATATCATCGATATAAGAACAGGTGGCTCTCTTAATCACATCATCTTTGATCCACATGGTCTTAAGAACTGCCGTCATAATTTTTGGTGCAGAATTTAGACCAAATTCTAATTTGGTCAAACAATATAACCTATATTCTCGACCAATTGATAATGCCATAGTTTTTTCTTCACATGAATTTAAAGGTAAACTGACTTAAGGTCCATGATTTTAGTTGCCTGTTCCATTCTTCTTCATTCTCTCATAATTTCTGCATGCACATCAATTCCATCTTTTCAAGCCGTACTGTACATTACACTCTGTGTTAACAGCATAGTTTTATTATATAATAGCAAAAAGTAAAACATTACGAGATGAATACACATAACTTCATATCATTTGTTAAAAAATTAAAGTCAATGAAAATCATGTTGCTAGATATATCTTATTTATACAAAATACATGCCTGATTATATCACTGATTAGTTTAACTATATTGTTGGTTTGGTTTTTATAGGCACTTCAAACGTTGGAAAACGATTTGTATCTGCTGGTGAACATATTGAAAAATTCCACATACTTATTGGAGAACTGGATATGGTTTTTGAAGTGGAAAATCAGGATACACAAATTCCTCTCTTGTTCTTAAAAACTTCCTTAGATGCTCGAATACAAAATTGGTCAACTCAGGTAATCAGTTTTTTTTTTCAAATATTAAAAATTAATGTTAAGATTTTTTATTTTGTTTTATTAATGTATTTCTAAAATGTTGGTTATTTTTATTTCAGCTACAAATCCAATCTGAGCTCAAAGCAGAGCTTGCCTACTTCAATGAGAAACTAAGTGTATGGGAGCCTTTAATAGAACCTGTGATGGAGAAAGAAAATATCTACCAACCATGGGAACTTCAAATCAAGGTAACTTCGAGCTATGTCAATTCATACAATTAAAAACAATGGCATAATTATCCAATTATCAAACAGCCACATGCTTAATAAACTACATATTATTTTTTGATTTTTATCTGACATTAAAAATGTCAGTCTTGTGATGCAATAATGCATACGTGGTGTAAAATTATATCTCTGAAAAAAAATTGTTGAACGAATGTTGAATGAAATGAAGCAGAGATTGAAAAGAGGATGAAGAATCATTTTGCAGCAGAGATTAACAATATTTCTTCGATTTATTTGAATTGCATATATCATTAAATTAAAATATTTAAAGTATCATACAGTATTAAGATATTCTTTATCAACAATATAGAATTGTAAATAAGATTATCTTCTTATGTTACATTTTGTCTTCAACATTGCGTTTTTGCTTTTTTTGTGCTGCAAAAACAAAAAGAAATAAATGATAACTTTCATTTTGATGTTATTTCTTCTATTTTTTTAAATATAAATTCAGACTTTGTGACCAAATCTTCATATATAAGGAGTTCTACTGTATTAAAAATCTTTTTATCCTTTTTTGAAATTTTTCTTTTAAGCTTGTTCAAGCAGCGAGCCAACCAATCACCACTAACTATGAAGAGAGCAGCATGGACATTTCTGATAACTTGGATGATGATGTTCACAGTATCCGACAAAAAAGCAGGATCAGATCCAGTAGCTCTGAATCCGAATCTGATTCAAATAATGAAATGGCAGTCATTCGACGAAAGCCATCTAAAAAGAAGAGGCTGGCTAGTGAGAGAAGTTTTGGTATGTGGCCTATATTTTATGAAACAGTTTTGGTATGTGGCCTATATTTTATGAAACAGTTTTGGTATGTGACCTATATTTTATGAAACAGTTTTGGTATGCGGCCTATATTTTATGAAACAGTTTTGGTATGTGGCCTATATTTTATGAAACAGTTTTGGTATGTGGTCTATATTTTATGAAACAGTTTTGGTATGTGGTCTATATTTTATGAAACAGTTTTGGTATGTGGTCTATATTTTATGAAACAGTTTTGGTATGTGGTCTATATTTTATGAAACAGTTTTGGTATGTGGTCTATATTTTATGAAACAGTTGTCATGAAACAATCATATTCTACTAATTTCAAGAATGATTGTTTCATATGACTCATATTATACAAGCAATTTGGGGATTGATTATAAAATTGAAAACATCACTATACACTGATTTCTTTTACTAATTTTTTATTGCTATAACATTAGTTTAAGAGAAAAAGAAAATTGTATTGAATATATTTGAATTATGTGTAGTATCATAATTAATTCCTCTTCAAAATGTTATAAAATATTGACAGAAGACAACCTAATGCTTCATAAATATGGCTTAGTATATCATCTTTATTTGTAGAAGCTCCATTGCACTTTGATAATTTTCAGATAACAGTTTATTAATTGAATAATTACAAAGTGATAGAATATAATTCTATGAACTGACTTTGTATTATAATAATTGCTGCATTTTTTTTTTTATTTAAATTTTACTTTATTATAAATTTACTATCAAATTTTGCTGTCTTTTAACTAGCTATAGCCTCCTCAAATCATGTTTGAGATCTGTCAAAACTACTGAATCACTTCTACGTGGGGGTGTTGGCAACCTTCACATAGTCACTTCTGTAAGTACTTGATTCTAAAACAAAACAAAACAAGAGAGACTAATGACCTGAACGAAGAAAGTAAACACAAATTAGAAACATTCGACCTGAGTATATCTACCTCTTCTTAGCAAATTTTGTCTAAATTTAATATTTTGGACATTAAGTGCAGAGAGAGAGAGAGAGAGAGAGAAGACTGCGATGGTATGAGCATGTTCAACAATCTGATGGAATCATCAAGTATGCTTTGGAACTATTCGTGTCCTAAGACATCATTAAATACATCACTGCTTGAAGCCTTGATAATTTTAAACCAATGAAGAGAACCAACTGGTGTGACATCAGGCATGCATGCAACATAGCAGTTAACTGGATAGGAACCACAAACATAGAGGATATCACTATCTCTGCATGATAATCATAACAAATCACTAGCCAGTCAGCTAGCATATCAGTATATCTATAAAAGTGAGAATGTGGGTGTGTGAGGAAATTTCTTGATCTATATATTTAACAAATTTTTGATCTACAGATAAAGTGTATTTAGACATATGGAGGATTTTTTAATTGGTTTTCATCCGGAAAACAAGGCTACTAAAAATTAAAAATCAAGTACTTGGGGGGGGGGGCGCATCAGATTTTATCTGTCAACTGTTTCACAACAGTGCATGCACAATCAGGAAACATGATAGCTTCTTTATGTTAAGAATAAGTAGGTTTGAAAACACCTTTTAAAGATTATGGCAAGCTGGTTACTCACTGTCTTTAGGTTTTGGTTTAGATCTCAACCTTTTTTACTTACAAGAAGTGAACTGTTTAGAAAAAACATAATACTCAAATGCATATATGTCTCAGTTTCTTTTCACTTTATTTACTTCATTTTTTAAAAAAGGAATTTACATTACATTTAATAACTATGATATTTCTGTTTATAATAAAAATAAAATCTGCATTAATTAAAACATAATATTTATGTGTATTTTAAGACCGGACAAAGCCGGGTGGCCCACTAGTATGTATATATATATATATATATATATATATATATATATATATATATATATATAAAGAATAAAGCTACATTCCTGTCTGTTGCTCACAATATACATCATATCAGATGGTGTTGTATATGATAACATATGTTTATTTTGTTTGTTCACAAAAATGTTATATATAACGTTTTTGTGGACGTCATCATATTTGACACCATCTGATGATGATATCATTTCTATATTCACAATAACATCACATATAGTGTCATGACGTTTATGTGAAAAAAAAACAATATGGAGATGTCATATATAACATCATATAACATAACGTATAACATCATATGACATTTTTTATAAACATGACATCATATATGATGTCATGTATAGTGTCATATATGACGTCATATATGATGACTTCATGTATGACATCATCACAGATGGCATACACGTATGGTGTATAGTCAAAACGCAACATGTTGCATACTGCCATATATACCATGTGTGTGATTATGTCCTTACATGTGTGTGTCAACAAAAGCGTCTGTCTTGTGCAATGTGTGGGTGTGCAACATATAATCTTTTAAACAGTTCGTTAACATCAGTTTGTGTCGTGCACAGGCAAAGGACATACATCTTTTTGTTGTGTCATCTTCTCATCTCCGAAGGAAACCAACAACAATATGCTATGTATTTGATATAAGTTTGTGCTTTGAAGATTGCGATGGCTTCTTTAAATTTTGTACATTATGCTAAGGTTGCATTCATTCAAAGCTTCCTGAATGAGGAGTCAATATTCTTCCCTGCTAACTCGTCACTAGCTAGGACCCAACTCCTTTCAAAACCCAACTCTCTTCCACCTACGTGACTACATAATAATATCAACATAGCACAAGGAACAGTCACTTGATATTTGTCATGTAACCAATTCTTTTGTTATTGTTAACTAAATCTTATTTTTCAAAGTTAAAATTCCTGTATGCATATTTAGCTAACATTTCATTTTTCCCAAATTACAAACATCTATTGAAATATTTCATTTCAATTTGAATTTGGCGTTTATAGGTTGTTAAATTCCCTTAATTCTCGTGGTAAGTGTTAGTCACCCAGAGGTAACAACTTAGTAAATGGCATCAGAGGTGGTTTGGGAGCTGAGTTTGAATCTTTCAACTGATAGAAATTATCACTTCCTGCACTGATGATTGTGAAAGTATGAAACACTAGTATCTGTAATGATGAAAAAATAATAATTATATACCTATATATCTATAAAAGTGAAAGTGTCTGTCTGTGTACATTTCCTTACACAATAACTCTGTCAATTTTCAGTCTACAGACTCGAAATTTGATATACAGTGTATGGAGATTTGGGAAAATCTTTATAATCTGTTTTCGGTCAGTAATTTGGCTATTAAGGGGTTAGAGTTCAACGATTTGACCTTTGAGAACTCTACCAAACTCTTCTGTCAATTTTGGGTATAAACAATTCAAATTTAAGATATAGGTTCCTTGGACATGGATCTAACTTAACTTGATTTGAGCCCAAAACAATAAATGTTAAGTGTTTATAATAGAGGTCAAAGGTAAAAAAATTTGATCTCTGCGGTCTCTACCAAATTACTCAGACAATTTCTGGTCTAAACATTTGAAATTTAACATGAAAGATATTCAGAGATGGGGCAAGTTTTTTAATCGATTTAGGTCGAAAATTTGAGCTACGAATATATAAATGTATGTATGTATGTTTGCATATCTGCCTAAAACTTTTGACAGAAGTGACAGATTTTCACAAGATCAGTATCGTTTTGAAGCTCGACCCTTCAGACGGCAAATACCGAAAAATTGGCTAAAAACATTAATTTTTTCACCCTCAACTGGGCACTTTTCTATGGGGGGGGGGGTAACTTTTTTCGCCAATATTTTCGAAAGTCATCCTCTCCTTTCGATTGTCTAGCCTTAATTAAAAACTACGTCACTTCCGGTTTGGTGGTGGTCATAACAGCAATGACGTCAGGTTTTTTTCCCGTTCTTTTTCTTCTTTGCGGTACGGGTTTGAGCCTGCTTTCCTACTAACACTTTTTTTTTTTTTTTTGCTTAACACACACCTCCAAACACCCGGGCAACGCCGGGCATCCATGCTGGTATATATATATATATATATATATCAATAGACAGACTGTTTTGCCGTATCACAGTTCTTAAGTGTGGCTAGATAAATACTTAGCCCAAGCTCAGTATTTCAAAAAGCGGTTGTGATTTGGATTTATTCTAGAAGTAAAAGAAGGTTAGTGTTACTTTTTATTCAATGCTAGCTTAGTTTGCATTGTAAATTTTGGATTAAATTTTTTTTTCCCCCTTTTATTTTTTTCTTTCGTTCCAATCTATTTTGATTTATGGTTATTTGTTTATTTCGACGTTGTAAGGAAGGTAACTTGTTTAAAGTTGAACCCTTTTGCCATTTTCCATGTGTTAATCAGTTCCTATTATGGTGTTATAATTTAGTTATTAGTTTATCATCCTTGTTTAATTTTGGCTAACCTGTTCAAATTTTAAATTTATTATGTACATCTCTATTGGGATTCTGATTTATTTCCAAAGTTTTAACCCAAGTTAACACGAGGTCTAATTTTCTGGGGTTGTTGGTGGCTCTAATTTTTTTTTTTATGTATATAAACTTCACTGCTTACTCAATTTGCGACCAAATTTCAAACAAGTTTTACAGTTCATAGGTCACCTCAGTTATATTTTGAAATAAAAATTTTCATCCATTAAAACAAAAGTTATAATAAAATTACTCGTGTTTAAAAATCTTCAGAATAAGTAAGGAATCTATGAGATGGTTTCTTCTGATTAACTGTTGGTTACCATAGCAACTTTTTCTTGGGTTGCATTCAAAACTCAGCTCTCAGATGAAACATCTGTTGACAATGACGTAAAGCAAGAAGATATTCATACTCTTTTTTCTATCTATTTTGCGTTTCTTTTAGGGTTTGCATTCTGAAGTTGGTAGGTGTCCTATTACCCTTTAGGACATCTTAAAGTAGGTATCCCAAACTAGCCTAGTTTAGGATGCGAAAACTGGTAAATAAAGTTAAATTTCCCTTAACTTCAACTTGCGATATTTTGTTTATTTTTTTTGGTTATTTTGATGAAGTTTTTATTTAAATAAAATTTAATCTTTTTACTTTATATATATAAAAATGTAATTCTTGGTTCGTTCTAAATCGATAAAACCATATTTCTACACTACCAATTTAATTGAAATTTTCAGAAAATCTATCTGTAAAGTCAATGAATATTTGCATGTTATTAAAATAATTTAACATTGCGAATTATAAAAATATTAATTAAAATAAAAATATTTTTTGTAAGTCGTTTCTGCGAGACTGCCCGGTTTTATTTTCAGTAACTTCCGTTTCAACTACTCTCAAATTACAAGATAAGTAAAAAAAAAAAAAAGGTACTCATGCAGAGAGTGATCCATGCTGAAATAATAACGTTATTATTTAAAAAGCCATTATTAACATGGGGAGGGGAGGGTGTTTTGTATCTATTCTGTACTTTAACCTTACAATTGAATAAAAAACATATCATAAAACTTTAATTAAACGTGGAAATACGATTTTAAAAAATAGCGCGAATCACTTTCTGCATTAGCACAAAAGAAACCTCCTATTTTTTAAATTTAAATACATTTATGTATCTTATCAATTTTTTTAATTTTAAATTCCTTTATTTATCTTAAGGCTTTTCACTCATCAAACATTACGTTTTAATTGTTTAGTTTCTTTCACGGCATTGTTTACATAAAAAAGTTTGTTTTACCTTTTTCTAAACTGTTTCATTTTTATGGCATGCCTCAGCATATTATAAACACCCTAACCTCCCCATGTTAAAAACGGCTTTCAAATTAAACATGCCCTTCCACAAACCTCGAAAGTCGTTCTTAACACTTGGGGGGGGGCATTCCGAAAGCCGTTTTAACATGGGGAGGTTAGGGTGTTTATGATATGCTGGGGCGAGTCTTAAAATTAACGAAGTTGCTATTAATTATTTATTGCAAAAATTGCTTGCAATTTATTTATTTGACAAAAAAATCTTCACAATTCAAAAGAATGTTTAAAATTATTTATTTGTTCGAAAAAGAACAAACTATTTTATAAAAGTTCAATGTTGCTTTCATTTCAAAATTGTTTTCTTAAAATTATATTTTTTTACGCAAACTTTACAATCAATGTTTTTACAATTATATTTCGATTCCCAGTAAAAAAAAATAAAATAAAAAAACAACCCACTTCTCCGTTAAAAAAAACAAAACAATCGTTTAAATTAATTTGTTGTTGGTCTTTCAAAGTTGCTTTAATTAAAAAAAAAATGTATAAAATTATTTATTTATTCGAAAAAAATAAAACACACACACACACACGAAAAAATAAACAAACAAAAAAAAACTAATAAATGTTTTGGCTTTCAAATAGCACTCGCCCAGTTTAAACTATTATGAATATGTCATTTCAATTTACTGTTTTTAATAATAAAAAAAAATGTTCCATGAAAAATTTTCCCGTTCTCATTAATTAAATCAAAACATTTCCAATTAAACAATTATGGATATATGTTCTTTTTCACTTTCTTTATTTACTCTTTTTCATAGTTCTTTGCGGAAGTTTAATTTTTTTGTTTTTTTTCGAACAAATAAATAATTTTAAACATTCTTTTGAATTGTCAAGATTCATTTTCTCCAGTAATATCGGTTTACCAAGTTTCTGGAAGTAATAAATGATCATTTTAGTTTAATTTAACGTTTCCGGAAGTAATAAATGTATATTTTGGTAAATTTATTCTTTCCCTTTTCGGAAGCAATCGTTCGACCATATAATGATGTCTCCCTTAGATTTAGATAGCAAGCGCGTGAAAAAAAATGGCGTCTCCAATTTCGGCAATAAAGGGTAGAAGCACTATTTTATTCATTGTTGATTTATTCAAACAGTCCTTTGGAAAATAAATATTTAAAATAAAGTGGTGTACTCTTTGGGCGTTGAGTTCCATGGCGACCAGCAGAATTATTTAATGGTCACTCCCTTAGCTCCCCCCCTTAGTCATGCGCACGTAACATTTATCATTTATTTACTTACGTTGCCTTTCGCACTTACATTACAAACATTATTTATTTACGTTGACTTAACTCTTTTCATGAATAAAAAAAGTAACTAAACCTGAATTTGTCACTTTTACAAACATTTATTTATTTACGTTGGCTTAACTCTTCATGAATATTGGAAAAAAAATTTTACTCTTTATTAATATTAAAAGAAAAAAAAGTTACTAATTCATGTATTTACTTACGTTGGCGTAACTCTTTTCATGAATATAAAAAAAAAATAACTAAACCATGTATTGATAATTTCTCAGTTTTACAGACATTTTTAATTATCATTAGCGGATAATTTTGGGGGTAAATATTTACATTTAGGTCCACCTCCACAATTTGATGACTTTTTTTGATAAATAAATTTACTTCTCTGCAATTTTTATTGATAAATAAATTTACTTCTCTGCAACGAGCACTGAACCCCTCCTTTTTTTTTTAAATAGTATTTTCGGGTGGGTAAGCTGACAACAAATATCAGTTAAACTTTGCAAATATTTTTTCATCCCCCCCTCCAAAAATGGTGTTTATTCCGGAAGCTGTTCTTAAGATGAGGAGGTTGGGGGTGATTATAAGGTGGACCTAATCTAAAAAAAAAAAAAAAAAAAAAAATACCAAATTTTTTAAATGATTAAAATAATTTCTCACGTTTACAAACATTTTTACATGCGCACATGAGCAACTATTTTTTATTAACTTTTTTTTTTATTTAAGAATTAGCAAATTTCAATGAATAGAATAATAAATCATTTATCATTAATATGTGTTTTTGGTTTTGTGTTGAATGAAACTTTTTTTTTCCATTACAACAATAATGAACCAATTTAAATCTTCCGGCATGCATTTAAGGGTTACAAAATTATCAATATCGTTTTGTTACTAAGCCAACGTCAGTAAATAAAAAAATGTTACGTGCGCATGCATTACTACTTTGGATAGTAACAAAGAATTAAAATTGCCTCAGTCTCGAAAGATTTCTTCTACTGAATGAGGAAAAAAAACGGTGAAGTGTAGTTCACATTCTGTTTCTCTTCCCCTCTCTCTTCCTCTCTTAATATCTCTCTCTATCCATCTATCCATTTCCCTCTCTCAATCTATCTCTCTGTCTATCTATCAATCCCTTTATCTCTCTCTATCTCCTTCTCTTTCTCTATTTTCCTCTCACTTTCTCTTTTCTATCTATATATCTTCCTCTCTATCTGTCCATCTGTAATCCCTCATCCTATTTTAGTCTCCTAAATTAATTACAGTGAATAAGGCATTGTCAAAACATGGATAAATCCTATTTTAGTCACCTAATTTACTGACTGTGAGAATAGAAGTTATTTGGAAATTACTGCTACCTTAAACAGCACCAGAAGTAACTGGTAAAACCTTTCTAATTAAATTGATTTTGGCAGCCATTCAGTAACAAAATGACATAGTCTTAGCCCTTGCTGCATGAGGAATACCTGCGACCTTGTTGCCAAGTAGAAGAATTATTTATTCTACTTTGAAACATTCAATTTTTCAAAAATCTCATGTTCGACATCTCCAAAACATCCAATATGGGGAAAAATATTGCAGAAATGCAAACTTATTGTTTAGGATGAATGCACAATGGTACGCAAAAAATCACTTGAGGCTTTTAGTCAATCCTTGCTTACAGGAGATTTCAGACAAATGTTACCTGTTATTCTTCAATCAACACCAGCAAATGAAATAGGTGCTTGCCTCAAATACTCTACTTTTTTGTGCCATGTGAAGACATTAAACTTAACTCAAAATATGCATGTCCAGTTGCAGACTGTTCGATCCACACATAAATTTTTGCATCACTTGTGGGAAATTGGGTATGGAAAAGTGCCAGCTGATCAGAGATAAGGACAAAATTAATTTTATTACATCAAAAGAAGAGTTAGTTTGAAAGGTTTTTGCAGATATTCAAATTATAAGAATTCAACTTGACTGAGTGAACAAGCTATTCTTGCAGGTCAATACAAAGACATCCACGCTATTATTCAATGTAGAATTCCAAGTGAGGTAGTCAAATACAAATCCATCGACACTGTTGTGAAAGCAGATAAAGTGGTTAATTATCCAACAGCTATATTTGCCAGGGATGCCACCGCATGTATTGCAACTGAAATTTGGCGTACTAATTATCATGTTGTGAAATATAAACCAATCCAAGCTTTGCAAAGGCACATGGCTTGCAGTAAAAAAAATTAACAAACAATATCATAGAAACAACAATCATAACAGGACTTTTTACAGATGAATATATCTTCATTCCATGCCTTCCTATGATTCCACCGGATACATCATTACACTTTGGGAAATTGTACTTTCCAATTTTATTGTTGTTTGCAATAACCATCAAGACAGCACAGGGAACAATCTTTACAATTGTGTGGCTTACACTTACACACTAACTGTTTTTTCACATGGACAATTTATGTTACTTTTAAAGAGTCACCAAACCAGAAAATCTCTACATCAGCTAAGAAAATGGAACAACAAAAACTGTGTACCCATACAAAATGGAAAATTAAACCTATAAGAAACATGGTTTTTCTCATTTTGGAATTTTTTTCCATTGCGCCAATTTGAGCCACAGCAACACGTGGCAGGGTACAGCTAGTCTATATATATAAAAATGTAACTCTTGGTTCGTTCGGAATTAATAGTCTAAAAAACCACTGGACGGATGGCCTCCACGTTTTGGTATAATATGTTTACCTATATCCATGTGTGTTTTATATATTTCTTTTTAATTATAACATTATACTTAATTTTTCTATGATAAATAGATGTTTTTCTTTGTACCAAGAGGCCATTTTTTTTATTTAGGGACAATTATTTATTACTGCTTCCTGTCACGTGACCAGTGTTACAATTTAGCAGTTTTCCTGCTAGATTTGGAGATTTTGTTTGCAATCTAGCGGGGAATTCTAGAAAATCTGGAGATATTTGGCACCCACACACCCGCATTAGATTATTAAAAAATAAAGAAAAGCGCTTGAAAATACTTTAAAACATAAAATAAACTCATTCATGTAAGTAAAAAAAAGTAGCATTTATTGCCTTTGGTAACAATTATTTATTGATTATTTGTTTTGTTTTTCACCTTTTTTCAACTAACCATTCTTAAATCTCACTATAAAATCGATTTTTCCAAGTACATTTTAGGTGGGGGGGGGGAATTCCAACCTCCGAAGTTTAGTTTAAAATACAATCTAAAATTGTAAAAAGCAAGAAACAACAGCAAAAAAAAAAAAAAAACTTATACCAATACAGTAGAATTTAATTATCTACCAACCTAAATACTTTTAATATGCTAAACAAAGTTTTTTTGTTTTTTATTTTTCTAATTTCAAAATATGTTGCACCATTATTGTGATGTTTAATTTGCAGTATATTTCAATTTAACTTTTATTATAAAATTTTGAGTTTATGATTTGTTTCCTGCAAAAAAAAAAATACCCTCTCTGAAAAAAAAAACTGGCAAAACTAGCTGATAAAATATGTAAGCCTTCTGGGGAGCTAACCGCTTCAATATAATTCCAGAAACATATAGTGAGAAAACACGGAACATTTTATATATTGAATATACTATATTTATAATTTTTTTACTGTAGGAAGTTAAAATATGGATTTTTTTTTAGGAGGGGGGATTGATATTTTTTAAAATTTCAGACGATAAAAATTAAAAATCTAGCGATTTTCTGGACATTTCTTTCTCCTGATCTCGCGGGTTTTTTTAAATCTCAGTTGACAACATTGCATCACTAAAAAACACTACAGGCTTAATGTAAACAGAATGTGTTTACAATATCGGTAAATTTTCAATGGGTTTAATTACATGATTATTGATAATGTAACCATGTGATTGAAATTTAATTTAAATTAACCACACGTGGTCGCTTGGTAGGTACACACAAAATGAATGCCGACGCTCAAAGTGTATGCACATTTTGACTCCTCCCTTTACTTAAAAATTCACCAAAAATCAAGAAATTAACGAATTTTAATGAAAATTGCAGTATTTTTCAAATAATGATCGCAGAATATAATGAACTAATTATTTTTACTTAACTCTTAGTGAAAATGTTTTATTTTGTTTAAACAAAAAATACCTTTACTAAAGTTATGGTTTTCAGTAGTAAATAAAAAACGCAAGAATTTATTTTTGCTTTTTTTAAAGCATCGCAATTTGTAACAATAAAAAATAATTTTTACAGTAACATTACGAAAAAAGCCCCTAAAGTCCGTATTAATGAATTCAATATAACTCGAAGAAAAATGAATTCTCGCATACTATTCAGGAAATTAAAGATTCAATTAGATTCCTATTTCAGTCACCTAAATTATTTAGGGTGAAATGAGTTTAGGAATTTATAGCAAAACCTAAATATTTTTTTTGCTAAATATCCAGATACGCTACTACAGAACACCGACCACTCTAATTTGTTTGGCGCGCCCAAACATCACCCCCCCCCCCCACGCTCGCACCCCCAACGTACAAAGTAAAATCTTCGCAAAATGTTAAATGGTGTTCTAATTGGTAAATGTCGGTGCGTTACTCACGGAAAATTTGAAAATTCTGTTCCAGGTAAAAAAAAAAACCCCAGATAAATTACCCCTCCTACTCCAACTTGGTGTGCTTTCCTTTTCTTATTTTATTTCTTTTTCAGCTAATTTTAAATTTTCCACCCAAAAAGTGCTATAATGTATTTTTGAAAATTAGAAAATTCTATGTCCTGGAAAAAAAAGAAAGTCCCCTCCCCCCAACGTAGTTTGCTTGGTGAAGCCATCGTTTATGCTACAGCGTGCATGCGCGTAGCATAAACGGAAGCTGCAAAATGGTGGAAAGAAGTTCGTGGGTTCAGGGGTAAATACCATGCAAACGGTAAGTTTGCCCCAAGTTTGACTATCAGATTCGTTGTCAGCGACCTCAATTACCTATAAAAAAAACAAATTAGAGTGGTCGGTGTTCTGTAGTAGCGTATCTGGATATTTACCTTTTTTTTTTCTTGCTTAAAAAAACTAGCATTAATACAGTAAGTTAGGTAAAATTTGCATAGAATGCTCTACTTTACAGTTGTAAAAATTTAACGGAAATTTGAATTTCGTTCCCTTTTAAATTCGGTACATTTTTACATTACGTCCAACTCATCGTTCACATTCGACACGTCAACTTTTATAGCTTTTCAGGTATTCTGGCAAGGTTAGGGGTGTATTCCGAAAGCCGTTCTTAACATGGGTAGATTGGTAGGTGTGTAAGAAATTTCGTGAAAAATAGTGAATAATTCCACCCCATCTTTCCAAGCTTATAACTCCTCGAAAAATGTAACTCAAGCCCTAATTTTTTTTTCCAATTAAAGGAGCAAGGACCAAGGTTTCATTAAAAAAAAACAAAAAAAAAACATGTTTAAAAAAAAAAAAAGGTTTTAACTTCGGACTTTACAGGTAAATTTCTAAAAAACACTACTTTTTTGTTTTAGATTTGAATATATTATTTATTGACCTTTTCTCTTTAATTTATAATTTATTTACTTTTTAATAGACATTTCAAAATGGGAGGCGTGAATTATTCTACCCTCTGTCTTTCCAAGCTTATAACTACTCGAAAAATGTAATTCAAGCCCTAATTTTTTTTCAATTAAAGGAGCAAGGACCAAGGTTTCATAAAAAAAACAAAAGAAAAAACAAACAACGTGGTTAAAAAAAAAGGTTTTAAACTTCGAACAGGTAAATTTCTAAAAAACACTACTTTTTTTGTTTTAAATTTGAATATATTACTTATTGACCTTTTCTCTTCAATTTGTGATATATAAAACTTTGGTGTGTAAATTAATTATTTACTTTTTACTAGACACTTGAAAATGGGGGGGGGCGTGAATTAAAAAAAACGTTTGTCTAAAATATTATATTCGGTTTATTGGAAAGAGCATAAAATTTCACATTGACCCTGAAAATATCGTAAAAATAGAATCAATAGAAAAATTTTGATAGATTTTTAAAGTTTAAAAATTGAAAAATATTGAGTTCGTAAAATTTATTACTGTTTTTTAAAAAATAAAAAAAAAATATTTCTATTACTTTTAAAACAACTTTAATAGTTTATTTTGGAAGTATAATCTATAAAGAAAATAAACAACCCTGTTTTAAAAGAGAAATTACGAGATTTTTATATTTTATTCGCAGTTTCGTGATAGGGGTGTAAAAAATTCCTACAAAAATTCTGATACATCTACTAGATTGGAGTGTTTATTCATTGTAAACGTACCCGACAACCTATAAATGTCGACATTTCCAATGTGAATGGTAAGCTGGACTTATGTAAAAAATAACAAAAAGATATACCAAACTGACTTTTTCGTTTAAAAATGGAATTATTTCCCTTTTGTTATTAACTTTTTTTTTTTTATACTTTTTTTTCTAATAAATATTTTGTGTTTTATATACATAAAGTACAATTGTTAAATGTTACTGTTTTGATTATATTCGTTTGGGGGGGGGCACAATTAAAAAAACAGTGCATACTCAGCAAGTTTTATCGTAATTTATAAGCATATTGAAACACTAAATCAACATTTTATTTATTTTTTTTGCATAATTAATGATGGAAGTATTTTTCTGTTTATTTTCTTAACATCTGTTAAAAAAAATAAATAATTTGTACATTCTCTTGAAAAAAAGAATCAAACTTTTCTCTACTTTCACATGTGTTCCATTTTAACAAACTGAGCCACAGCAACACGTGGCCGGGTACAGCTAGTCTATATATATAAAAATGTAATTCTTGGTTCGTTCAAAGTGAATAAAACCATATTTCTAAGCTACCAATTTAATTGAAATTTTTAGAAAATTTATCTGTAAAGTCAAGGAATGTTTGCATGTTATTAAAATAAATTAAGATTGCAAATTATAAAAAATATATTAAATAAAATAAAAATATTTTTCGTAACTGCGAGACTGTCTGCCATTTCATTTCCGGTAGAAATGAGCCTTTCACGTGCATCACACATTGACGACTTTCGAATAACAACATTTAATTATCTATTTGATAGATGGGTAAAAAAAAAAAAAAATCCCTATTTTTTATATATTTTTTTGTACTTTAACCTTAGAATTGAATAAAAAAAACATATCATAAAACTTTAATTAAACTTTGAAATACGATTTAAAAAATAATGTGGATTCCTGGCGAAGCCTACCTAAAATAAATTTGTCTAATTCTTAATTTCTTATGTTATTGGGGGGAAAAAAAAAGCATCCCGGAATTTTGATAAAATTTTTCATTAAGGCCTGTCTCACGTTCGTATATAACAAAATACTTTTTTGGGTAGCCGTTGAGTTTCATAGCGACCAGCAGACTTAAAATAGCACAGATCGGTAAGTGCACTAGCACCATTTGTTTATCTTAATTTGTTATTTTTAAAAGCTTTCCTGGTGAAACCTACCTAAAATAAATTTGTCTAATTCTTAATTTCTTATGTTATTGGAAAAAAAAAAAAAAAAAAGGGTAAATATGAAGAATTACTCCACCCTCCAAAATTCCTTTAAAATTACCACTCATGTAGGTTTTTGGGGTCGCCGAAAACGAAAATAACGTTTATAATTAAGGCAAACGAGTAGTTTCCAAGATATGAAGAAATGTTAGTTTAAAAAAGTGGAGGATCACTTTTCCATAATAATTTAATGTAGAATTATCACCCACTTTGTGGCCACGATTTTTTTTGCGGGGGGAGGGGGGGTCGGCATTCTTTCTAGCCTTGGAAAATCCTTTAAAATTATCTGTTTAAATTGGTTGGAGGGGCAGGGGGTGTTTTGGCGGCTACTGCCTCCCACCAAATGTAAACAGAATTTTTGTAAAATATTAAACAGTTCTTCTGTTCAGTTAATGTCAGCACGTTACTTATGTTAAAACAGTTAAACTGCATAAGCACCTGTTAAAAAACTATACAAATTCTATAATTGAATATCCCTTCCAAAAAAAGAACGAAAAACAAACCGGAATTCCCCCCTAAAAAAAAAAAAAAAATACCAGTGAGTGCATTTCTTCATATCTTGGAAACTATGTGTTTACTGGAATTTTAAACGATTTTCTGAGGGTGGAAAGAAAGTCCCCCGCCTCCCCCCCCAAAAAAAAAATCGTGGCCACAAAGTGGGTGATCATTGTATATTAAATTATGATAGAAAAGTGATCCCCCACTTTTTTAGAACTAACATTGCTTCATCTCTTGGAAACTACTCATTTGCCGTAATTTTAAACGTTATTTTCGTTTTCAGCGACCTCGAAAACATTTAAGAGTGGTAATTTTAAAGAATTTTCGAGGGTGGAGTAATTCTTCATATTTACCAAAAAAAAAAGAATAGCATCCCAGAATTTTGATAAAATTTTCCATTTTCTCACGTTTGTATATAACAAAATACTTTTTTGGATGGTGGTTGAGTTCCATGGCGACCAGCAGACTTATCCACTCATGTAAATTAAAAATGTTTGTAAGTGAGAAATTACCAATAAACGGTTTAGTTACTTTTTTTTTTTTTTTATACTTCATGAAAAGAGTTAAGCCAACGTAAGTACGGGAGAAATTATTAATAAATGTTTAGTAACTTTTTCCTTTTATTATTCTTAAGGAGTAAAACTTTTTTTAATCATGAAAAGAGTTAAGCCAACGTAAATAAATAAATGAATAAATGTTTGAACACGTGACAAATTATTAATAAATGGTTTAGTGACTTTTTTTAAATTATTTATGAAAAGAGTTAAGCCAACGTAAGTAATGTTTGTAAAAGTGCCAAAGGCAACATAAGTAAATAAATAACGAAAATATTACGTTAGCCTTGACTGGGGGGGAGGGACTAAGGAACGATCATTAAATAAGTCGCCATGGCATCCATTTTTTTCTAGCGAATTCATTTGCTGTTTTTATTGAAAACTATTTTTTCCTGGATTTTTGATAAAATTTTCCATTAAGGGCTGTGCATCTCACGTTCGTATATAACAAAAAATTTTTTGTAGATTTCGGTGTGCTAAAAACGAATCTGCAAATCGTTTCCGTCGCAAAAAAGTAGTTTTTATGATATGAAGAAATTACTTTTTCAAAAAGTAGGCGATCACTTTTCCATGTAAATTTAACTTAAAATAAGCACCCACTTTCTAGCCACCTGAGAGAGGGGGGGGGATTTTTTCCCATGTTTATTGGCTAAACAGCTTTTGTTTATGCTTGCGTGTAGCATAAACAAAGGCTATGGCTGTGAAATGGAACATAGTGCCAGAGTTCAGGGGTTATTACCATGCAAAAGAAATCAAACAAAAAACTTTTTAGCCAAGAAACACACAGAAAAATGCCCCTCTCTCAGGTGGCCAGAAAGTGAGTGCTCATTCTAAGTTAAATTTAGATTGAAAAGTGATCACCCACTTTTCGAAAAAGTAATTTCTTCATATCATGAAAACTTTCTTTTTGCGGCGGAAACGGTTTGCAGATTCGTTTTTAGTACACTGAAATCTACAATAAAATATTTTGTTATATACGAACATGAGACGGGCCTTAAAATAAAAAAATACCCGATTTTTTGGGGCAGGTTTGCCGTTTAGTTGTATAATAGCCTCGAACCACGTAATCACTAAAAGGGACTCTTAAAAGTCGTCAGCTGTATCAAGCAAAAGTTTAAAACCACTGATTATATGTCAGCCTACGTCACAGTAACATATATTGAGTGAGTTCCTAACAGTATTTTGTATAGTTTTTTAGTTTAAACTCATTTTCCCAAAAATTTCCCCAAACGTAACGTGTTCGATACAGTCTGCCGCCATTTGTATTTTGCATGTTTTTGAACCAATTAAACATTATGCATTACATAAAAACACTACAATCTTATCCAGTTAGGTAGAACATTTACTTTTCTTGCCTTTGATAACATTTGTTATATATTTATTTTTTGACAACTTCTTTGCATCTGTGTTTAGTAATACAAACCCTTTTCATTTAATGTAACGTTTAGTCGGCTCAAAAAACAATGTTTATCGGTGTATTTGAAAGATACAAATGGTGGCGGATACTGTTGATTATGTTAAGTTTGAGAAAGTGAGTTAAAACTAAAAAACTATACAAAATACTGTCACAAACCCACCGATTATGTCAGCCTATGTCATGGTAACATATATTCTGTGGGTTTTTGACACTGTATTGTATTGTTTTAGTTTTCAACTTACTTTCCCAAACTTAACGTATTCAACAGAGTCTGCAACCATTTCTATTTTTCCGGCTGATTAAAGATTTTACATTGCATAAAAACACTAAACAATTATCCAGTTAGGTAGAAACGTAACTTACCTTACCTTTGCTTTCATTTATTTATTTTTGGACAACTTTTTTGAATCTGTGTATAGTAACCCCCCCCCCCACTCCCCATCACTCAAATATTGATTACTAACTCACATTTTTGTATACAGAAAACAAAAACAAAAAAAAACATTTAGCGTTTCAACATTTTTGCTACGGTCAGCTTTATCCACTGATTGTTGGTCGAGCCCAAGCCATGATTGATGGTAATCCCGAGGATCAGGATCCAATTCTGCAAGAGTACCATTTTTTTTCATTTTCGCCTTTTTTTTTTTTTACTTTTTGGAGTGGATTGCTGTACTAAGAATATAAGAAACATGCATTTTCTCTTTTTATTAGAATTTTCCATTATACCAAATTGAGCCACAGCAACGCATGGCAGGGTACAGCTAGTAGATATATAATTCTTTTTCTTGTGTTTTTAATAGTTTTTTTTCCAGGTTACTTCCAGGTTACTAATTTTGGTGAACGCCGCTTTATTTTTTACAAACAAAATTTTGGTGTTTTTCAAATTTGGTGTCTCTAGGTATATAAAAAAATAGTATCATTTTAAAGAAAAAAGGTCACTTATCAATATGGTGAGCTTAAAAAAAAAAGGTGTTAAGTTGTTTTTCACACAAAAAAAATCCAACTTGAAATATGAAAGAAATTCAATTGAAAAAATTCCGAAAATTGCACCGTTTTGTAGAAAAATATCTCCTCTTTAATAATCTGTTGGTGTCATATTACTATGCTCATAAATCAAGGAGCGCCACTAATAAAAGTGAATTTACCTACACATCGAGATTTACAACTTAATCCCAAGTGATCAAAGTATCATCACGAAAAACTGTCAGCAAGAATGAGCCGCATGACACAACGAAAATGTAAACAAACAACTTGTTTCACAAATATATCAAAGTTCTTAAGTTTGTTTTTGTTTATTCAAAAGTTATAGAAAGTTATTGTTTAAAATAATATTTTTAGTGCAACAAGCGCGCCAATAAAAGAAATGAAAATTTACAATTTAAAAAATAATGTCAGTTTATTTTCTATATCTTCTTTCATATGTTCTTTGCTTTATTTTCTTTCGGTTGGATAAACTTCAGCATTGTTAAATTGTCTTTTAAAAATTAAACTGGGTACATTTTAAACCAAAAAGACATTTTTAGTTGCGTGTGACTAACGGAAAAAAATTTTTTCAATTTAAAAAATATGCCCCATTTTTTTTTTTTGTTTACTTATTTTTCTTATGTTCTGTCGGGCGTTTTTGATATATCTAGCATTTTGTTAAATTATTATTTTTTTTATTAGACTGTACAGTTCAAAAAAATTTCAAAAAAAATTAACTTAAAACTTAGCTATATTTTGTTATGTGCAACAAGTCATGTGTGTGTTAATAAAAAAAATTATTTCATGTAAAAATGTGCATTTTTTTTCTTTATGTTCTTTTGGGCGTTTTTGTTAAATCATTTTTTAATTACAATGTACAATTACTTAAAAAATAATAACTGAAAATATAATTAAGTTATGTGCACGTGGCGCATGGCGCATAAATGTAAAAATCATTTTTTTTTTTTTTGTTTATTTAATAATTCCCGAGACGGTACTTCTACAGTTTATCGCCGAAAATGGAGGCTTCATTTTTTTTCACGCACCTGTCGTTAAAATCCGAGGGAGAAATCAGTATTTTAAACTATGACTGAAGTTAGAAATAAATAACAAAAAAATTAAACTAGACATTAATTACTTCTGGAAAGAACTATGAAAAAAAGTAAATAAGGGAACATATATCCGTAATTATTTAATTGAAAATGTTTCGATTTAATTAATGAAAATAGGAGTGTTTTTCATGAAACATATATATATTTTTATTATTAAAAACAGAAAATGAAAATGACATATTCATAATTGTCTAAACTGGGCAAGCGCCATTTGAAAACCAAAACATTTACTGTATAAAAATTTATCAAAATATAATTGTAAAAACATTTTTTTTTTTTTTTTTTTTTTTTACACAGTGATCACCACTTATCAAGGCCCGGAAGCCACTCAGGGATAAGGGTTATTGCAAGTACATTACGTTAGTGAGGAGATTTTATGAAGTGTTTAATTAGGGGGGCGGTTCATTAGGAATTTGTTAACATTAGACTTGAAGACATCCAAGTTGTAGTCCGGAGGGAAGCAGGCATTTGTCGTAGCCCTGATGCACACACGTCGAATCTACTCAAAACAAAATAATGGTGCACTGCTTTAACAGTAAACCCCAGTTGCGCGCGCATGGATGTATAAACATCGTTTCAGCTGTGCATACATTTTCCTTTGCCCACCCACACAAATTCAGTGGTTCTTAAACGAAATTTTAGTTATTTGTGCAGACGTCAGTTAAAGCATCTTACATTATAAGAATGTTATTCTTTTCATCCAATCGGATTACAAGGAAAACAAATTTAAAAAAATGTTTTTTTCTGAATGCCTCCCTGGAGCCGGTCGGACAATTATAAAAAGGGCATTTTTCGCCCAAACACGGGGTCGACCTCTGAGCACCATGGCGTAAACATCAACATTGACCCGTCTGCGTTTGGACGTTAAACACTCGCGCGCCATGACAATTAATTCCTCCACGTGGATACGGACTTGCAACCCTAATGGACTTTTCATTTTTATCCTTTTCTATCTCTCTGCTAAGTAAGCAGTGGACTTTTAATTCTTTGTAAAAAGTGGTTATTTCTAACCAAGAACTCTTACTTGTCCCCTTTAGAACATTCAATTAATTCAGTCGAAGGACTTTTCTTGATTATTTCTATATATAAAAAACCATTCAATTAATTCAGTTGCAGGACTTTTCTACTTCATCACATGTAGATCTTTTTATACCTCAGTTGAGGAACTGACTTTTTCATAGAATTTTGTAATGAAAGCAACATTGGATTTTTTAAAAATAGTTTTTTGTTTTTTGTTTTTTTTCCGAACAAATAAATAATTTTAATAAAACATTTTTTGAATTAAAGCAACTTTAAAGGGTCAACAACAAATTAATTTAAATGAAACTGAAAAATCATTATCTAGTTTAATTTTTTTATTTATTTCATGCTTCGGCCATAGTTTAAAATACTGATTTCGCCTTCAGATTTTAATGACAGGTGCACAAAAAAAAATGGCATCTCCATTTTCGGCAGTAAACTGTAGAAGTACCCCCCCCTCCTGATACCTATATGTTCTATCAAGTGTTTTTGATAAACTTGAACTGAGATATCTCAAGGTTGTGTTAGGTGTCAAAATCAACACCAGTGGAAATAAAGTTCAACTGGAAGCTGCTCTCTCTGACTACTTGAGAAGAAATCCAGTTGATTCATTTCCACCTCCAAAGCAGCAAAAAAGTCCCTTAGTGAATCTGCTGAACATTCAGATAATTCCTGCAGTTGTGATGAAGAACCATTTCAGGATATCTTCAGTTATAAGCATCAAGGACAATGAGTTGCTGTCTACTATGACACCAACTTTTACATTGGCCAAGTCGTTGAAGTTATCCATCCAGTGCTGTAATAAAATTTTTATCGCAAACCAAAAGTAGAAAAGATTTTTTTCGATGGCCTTTGTCAGATGCAATTGCACAGGTAGAGTCAGCATTTGTTTACAGATGGGGTTTTGAGGTAATGCCAGTTTTAATTGATGGTAGGATTTGGAGTGTTCTTGATATATCTACTATAGCAGAAGCTTATGAAAGAATTCTGAGAGAAAATCAATAAGGAAAGGAATTGTAGTAAGACCTCTGCCTATAAAATATCTTGTTTACTTGTCTTTTAAGTTTAAAGTTTTTCAATGTTTGAAAAAAATGACTTGTGACTTTTTGTATAACAAATTTCTAAATCTTATTGTTGTCAGCCCTTTTTTGGCGAGTTTAAATTCGCCAAAGTAAAAATATTTCTGTGGCAAAAAATTTTGTTATTAGAAACAAGGCAAACATTTTTTTGAATTCCTCACCCAAAAATTAGTAAAGTTGCAAAGTTTTAAGCTTCTACCTCCAACGGTTACAGTTTTACAGCAATTTCAATAACGTATACTTTTGACTCATTTTTTAACCCTTTTTTGCCCTTTTTACCAAATTGTCTGGTCGACTGCTTTTACATGATTCACAATTGAGTGGTTTTATCAATTTATAATTAAAAGAAAACAATTATCTTGATCTCTAATGTGTTATGAATCATACTAAGAAGATTCAATATATTAGCTATTGAAATGAAATTGATATGAACAGTCAAAGTTGCATTTTTGTGTCATATTTGCACTTTTTTCCATTGGTAGTGAGATTTTGTCTAGTGTTTAGGTTGGTTTCATCTAATAATTATTGCTTTCATTAGTATTAATTTTCATTTACCACAAGATGACATTACATTTATAAGGATTTTTCACTTGTTAGTAGCTTACAGTTTTAGTTATATACTATGAAATTTGGCTTCTAAACCATGATAGCAAATTTTCAACTTTCCAACAAACTTTGAACGATCATAACTTGATGGCTAATTGAGCTATCAAAATAAATTTGGTACTTTTGTTCATGGTTTACAAAAAATTAATGGTAATGTTTTTAGATATAATAAAAATAAAATTTTGGTTTGGGATACATACTTAAAGGATTTTAACCTCAGGAGGTTCAATACAAAATCGAAGATGTTTCATGATTTGGTTAGGGAACTTCTTTATGCAGATGATGCAGACTTTCTTGCACACACTGAGAGTGACATGCAGATGATTATGGACAGCTTTTCATTTGGATGCTGAGTATATGAAAGGCTTCTGTCATGTTCAAGAAACTGGAGAGGAGGGTGTGGAATGATTGTGGACTCATCATTAACACCAAGTTAGATCTTTATATGGCATGTGTTGTCACAGTGCTTCTTTATGCAGAAACTTGGATAACCGACCACAGAAATATCAAGGTTCTAAAACATTTCCATCTCGAGTGCTTCAGGAAAATTCGGAACCTCAAATGGCAAATGCACACACCAGACACATAGGTGCTAGAAAAAGCAGTATGTTGAAAAGCCTTGAATCCATAATTACCACTGTACAGATTTACTGAGGCAGTCACCTTTTACATATGGATGACGGTTACCTGCCAGGCAACTCTTCTACTGAGAACTTGCAACTGGTAAACATCCACAACATAAACCCAGAAAGTGCTACAAAGATGGCCTTGAAAGCAATCTGAAGGATACAGATATTGATGTCGACACCTGGGAAGCAACTATGGTTGATCGTATTGCATGGTGGAGATTCGTAAAAATTGGCTATGGTTCTCTTCATGTTAAGAGGATGGAGCATGCAAAGCTGAAAAGAGCACTTAGGAAAGGAAACTTGGAGAATTTTCCATGTGACCATGCAAATTGGATCTGTGAAATGTGTTCTTTTTCAACCATATGAAATCTCATATTGACATAATTGACATATGTGAACCATATGAAATCTCATATTGACAGAATATCATCATCCAGTGTTCCCCAGCGACCTAATAACACAGTGCATGTTATATGCAGTAAGGTATGCAACCAATAACACAGTGCATGTTATATGCAGTAAGGTATGCAACCTAATAACACAGTGCATGTTATATGCAGTAAAGTATGCAACCTAATAACACAGTGCATGTTATATGCAGTAAGGTATGCAACCTAATAACACAGTGCATGTTATATGCAGTAAAGTATGCAACCTAATAACACAGTGCATGTTATATGCAGTAAAGTATGCAACCTAATAACACAGTGCATGTTATATGCAGTAAGGTATGCAACCTAATAACACAGTGCATGTTATATGCAGTAAGGTATGCAACCTAATAACACAGTGCATGTTATATGCAGTAAAGTATGCAACCTAATAACACAGTGCATGTTATATGCAGTAAAGTATGCAACCTAATAACACAGTGCGTGTTATATGCAGTAAGGTATGCAACCTAATAACACAGTGCATGTTATATGCAGTAAGGTATGCGACCTAATAACACAGTGCATGTTATATGCAGTAAGGTATGCAACCTAATAACACAGTGCATGTTATATGCAGTAAAGTATGCAACCTAATAACACAGTGTATGTTATATGCAGTAAAGTATGCAACCTAATAACACAGTGCATGTTATATGCAGTAAAGTATGCAACCTAATAACACAGTGCGTGTTATATGCAGTAAAGTATGCAACCTAATAACACAGTGCGTGTTATATGCAGTAAGGTATGCGACCTAATAACACAGTGCATGTTATATGCAGTAAGGTATGCAACCTAATAACACAGTGCGTGTTATATGCAGTAAAGTATGCAACCTAATAACACAGTGCATGTTATATGCAGTAAGGTATGCAACCTAATAACACAGTGCATGTTATATGCAGTAAAGTATGCAACCTAATAACACAGTGCATGTTATATGCAGTAAGGTATGCAACCTAATAACACAGTGCATGTTATATGCAGTAAGGTATGCAACCTAATAACACAGTACATGTTATATGCAGTAAAGTATGCGATCTAATAACACAGTGCATGTTATATGCAGTAAGGTATGCAACCTAATAACACAGTGCATGTTATATGCAGTAAAGTATGCAACCTAATAACACAGTGCGTGTTATATGCAGTAAGGTATGCGACCTAATAACACAGTGCATGTTATATGCAGTAAAGTATGCAACCTAATAACACAGTGCATGTTATATGCAGTAAGGTATGCAACCTAATAACACAGTGCATGTTATATGCAGTAAGGTATGCAACCTAATAACACAGTACATGTTATATGCAGTAAAGTATGCAACCTAATAACACAGTGCGTGTTATATGCAGTAAGGTATGCGACCTAATAACACAGTGCATGTTATATGCAGTAAAGTATGCAACCTAATAACACAGTGCATGTTATATGCAGTAAGGTATGCAACCTAATAACACAGTGCATGTTATATGCAATAAAGTATGCGACCTAATAACACAGTGCATGTTATATGCAGTAAAGTATGCAACCTAATAACACAGTGCATGTTATATGCAGTAAAGTATGCAACCTAATAACACAGTGCATGTTATATGCAGTAAGGTATGCAGGTCTGCATCTGGACTGAAAAGGCATATGGTTGTGCACAAAGACAATATTCCTCATTTGGAGCCAATCAACCCTGTTAAGTTTTTGACTTCGGTGTGTCGTGTCTGTCATCGTCCTTGTGAATCATCTGCCAGTCTTCAAAGCCATCTGAAGACACATGAGGGGCTATTTGATGCAGAACATGAAACCTGAGATGGCAGTCATCTATAGAGATGCTGCAATCATCATATATCTATGTGTGTATATATCTGTATATATGTAAGTATATATGACTTGCAAGAAACCAGTTCAAATAACAAGATCTGCCGCTATGAAAAACAATGAACCAGTCTACATTTATAATCCAAACCAAAATACTAATCGCAATACCTCTAACCCACCCAGTCGCATCAGGAGAAAGAAAAATATTTGGTTTAATCCTCCATTTAGCATAAATGTCAAAACTAATATACCTAAGGAATTCTTCAACATTATGCAAACTCTTTTAAATACCCACACAGATATAGTTCTATTTTCAATAAAAACTCAATCAGAATTTCTTATTCAACAATGCCTAATTTAGCACATGAATCTTAACATATAATAACAAAAAAATTAAATCAGCCCAAAAAATCCCTTTCCCAATTAAACCCAAAACTAACTGTAATTGTAATAATAAACATCTTTGCCCACTTAATAATGATTGCATCCATAAAGATGTTATATATTCATGCAGAATTACTGAGCTCCCACACCATCCTCCATAACAGACACTAGTATTTCGTCTTCAAGTTATCCTTCTTCCTATCCTCCATCTGATATAGTTACTAATCCAATATATCACTCGAGCAGCCCCTCCCTTTACAATCATACAACTAGCAATAATAATAATAATAATAATATTAATGAGAACAATAATATTGCTCCTAACAGCCATCCTAACACTAACAGCACTTATTATCCCTTCCAAAACAGTTGTTGTACTATTATTGTCCCATCATTTGTTAAACACAATGAACAAAATTCAAACTATTTAACTAATACAAATCGGCAAATTGATATTAATATCAGACCTCGAGCTTTTAATAAAGTACATACATATATCGGCGCTACCTCAACATTAATTAAGAAAAGAATATCAAACCACATTTCTTCTTTTAACAACCATAATTCTAATGATAACCAAGGAACTTTTCTAACCACTTTAATTAAAAAACTTTACTCTAATAATACCCCCTTTTCAATCAAATAGACTATCATAAAAAAGTTAAGTCTTATACTCCAGGCTCTAAGTCATGTCGCCTCTACACAACCGAAGCGATAACTATAATTACTTCCCCTCAAAGTAACAATATAATAAATTATAAAAACGAACGTATCTCTTTCTGTAAACATAAGTCCAAATTTAATTATGGTAATTTGGAAATTACATAGCTATTACTTTAACCTTTTAGATATATATAATTTTTCTTTAACATTATCGTTTTTTTCTACATACTTTCTTAATACTTTATAACTTAATAATCCTTTATTTTAATTCTTTATTTCTTCTTTGCTTGGCCGGTTTTTTATCTGCAATTTCCGTTTTAGTCTTTAAATATTCCTATCTATCAAATATATCAATTTACTTACACAATCATATCCTGTATGTATATTTACTTATATTTTACTATATGCATTTACTTACATACTTACTTGCTTTATGCGGAATTTGCAGATACCGGCCATCCTCTCCCCTTATAAAAATTTTTTTATTTTATATTTTATTTTTATTTTTTATTCATTCTTTTATTTTATTATTTTTTTTTTTTTTATTTTTTTATTTATTTCTTTATTCATTTATTTATTAATTTATTTATTTATATTTTTATTTTTTTCCATTTAGTGACTTTTAATAACTCTTGCTGGCATTTTCTTAAGTAATAACCTGTACATTTCAGTTGACCTATTTTTTTACCCTATATTATTTGCGCCTTTTAACGTTATCCTGTCTGAGTCATTTTGACATTTGCTTTTCTAATTTATATTTAATTCTATCACCATTTAATCTTTTTTTTTCTCTCTCTCTCTTCTTCTTTACTGATTTTTTAAATTACACTTTGTCTTGGCAGCCGTGTTAAACACATATCTTATTTTTCTTTTATTAATATTATTGGAATTTTTTCCCCCTTTTCCTTGTACATATTTGTGAATTATTCCACGGATTTTGGCCTTTTGGATTTTTTTGGACCATTTTCCAATTACGCGATTTCCTTGAATTTTACTTGTGCGAATGGAAAATTAAATTAACTTTCTTGGACTTACATTTTTGGATTTTACCGTCATTGGATACTTTACCTTTCACCTGACTATCCATTCACATGAAATCACCTTTTTGTTCACCATATTTCCTCTGCTTCACTTTTTGTTATCAAGTAAGATCTTTGACTTGCTTGCAGTTTCATCAAATACTTTTGTATGCAAAATCCGATCCCGCATTTTGTTAATTCCTACCCTCTGATGAGAAGGAAAGTATTTCTTCGAAACTCCGCGGATTAAGGACTATCCACTTATTAAGTGTTTCCTTTTCAGATTAAATATGTTTTTAACTCTTTTTCAAAGTGTTTTTTAACATGTTTTATTAACTATTTGCTCTTATATAAATGATGGAATATATATATATATATATATATATATATATATATATATATATATATATATATATAGTTTCTTAATATTCATCATAAAACAGAAGTTAGTTCATATGAGTCTTTTAAATTCAGGATTTTTCAAAGAATAATATTCTTCATATTAGAAGACTAAACTAATTTTGAGAATAAATAACCAACTTCTAATATTTTTTGAAAATGATATAAATCATTAAATTACGATTTTAAGAGAAGATAAAATTCTTTAGAATTGAAATTATAAAACATAATTCTAGTATTAATTTATAAACATTTATGATTCCAAATAATTGTGAAAATGAAGAATCCATAATTCGATATTTTTATAATGAGGTTGGAGGCTTCTCATTGGTTGATTGTCTTAACGTGAAGTTATAAATAAGATCATCCAAATTCTGGGAGTCATATCCTACGTATTTAGCAAAATCATTTTAACACCCCTCTCCCCTTTTTGATATAATGAAAAAGTCCTTTCAAACTCAATTTGATTTAATAGTATAAAAATAAAAAAATATTTATTTGCCCCCTTTTTTTGTTTTTCTTTTTATTGCTTTATTCATTTTGGGGGGATTTATCTTTATTTTCATTGGTCAGACAAAAAAGAATATATTGGTATAATATGTGTGTAAAAAGAAGCCATTTTTAATCCAATTGTTTCACATTCCTTTTTTTTAATATATACAAATACATGCAGATACACACACACACACACACACACACACACACACACACTACTTTATACAGGCATATACAGGAAGTGTACGTTATAAGAGGAAACCGTGACACTTTTAATTCAATTGTTTAAATACATAGACATATACATACAATGTGTTTTTTAAAAGGAAAGGGGTTTCTGAAGAAAAAAAAAGAGAAAAAGAATCACTTTTTGTTTTGTTAAGCAAAAACTCAAAACATTCTGTTAGATATTTTTAGTTTGTTGGTTTGATTAGGAAGGCAAGAAAAAAAAATAGTCATAGTTTATCGTCATACCCGGGACAATTTGTAGTTTTGACTTCTCATTTTGGGTTTCTGAAAATAAATCTATTTAAGATTAAATTCCAAAATTTTAGTGATAAAATGTTTTAATTTTTTTTTTTTGTTGCCGGTTTAGTAAAAAGGTCAGCTATATTATTTTCAGATTCTACATAATTTAGAGTAATAGACTTTTTACTGACTTCATTTCTTATCAAATAATATTTGAAATCAATATGCTTCAACCTTTGCTAAATCATGTTCAGCACAATCATGTTGACACCGGTTCTCATCAGATCAATGAAGTTAAGCAACGTTGAGCCTGGCCAATACCAGATGGGTGACTATTTAAGAAGACTAGGTGCTGTATGTACTGTCTGGGAAGGTTAGACATGGGGCCAGCACTCTTACCTTGAAAAAGAACTCCTCACTACAAAAGCATCTACAAAGTTGTCGATGGCCTCCAGGGGATCAAGGCTATGGATTAGATGAATCATAGGGTTATTTGCTAACAAGATACTACTCTGATTGTCACAATGAATTACTACTATTTTTTTTTACTTAGAGCTGGTTTTAAAATAAATTTAGAGAAAATGCTTCTTGCACTGAGTGCGAAAGTGCAATAAACTCTGCTTTACAGCCACAATTTGTTGTTTTTTTGTTTTTTGTTTTTTAGATTTCCAGGAGATCATAGGTCCAGTCTTTAACAGTCTAAAACAATATCTTGTTATATTTTTTCAATCCTCAGAGTTTCCCTAATCTGAATCTGAAAATCCCTCTTAATTTAGGTGATATGTAGACATTTTAAATACCTAAGATTGTTCCTTGGTTCCTTTTAGATAACAAAGGGCTTGTTTTGTATGAGTTAAGTCCTTAACTGTCGGTTTTGATAAGTTTTAAGATAGCTTTGTTACAGTGTAACATATATCAGGCCTAGTGGCGGTCATCAAATAGATTAGACTTCCAATAATTTCTCTATATAATCGATCGTTTATTAATTAAGTTTCAGTTTTTGTATTTTTATTTATATCAATCTCAGCAGGAGTTATTCTTGGTTTGGAATCTTGCATTTCAAACTTTAGCAGGATTTTTTCAATGTACCATGATTGGTTCATTGTTATAGTTTCATTTTCACAAGTAAACTGTAACCAAGGAACCATGATAACTGTCCAAGATCGGTCATTTTAAATTTTTCATTTAATTTATTAACATTTTTTAAAGTGTTGTCACAATTTGATGTTAATATATCGTCAATCCCAACAAAACAAAATCAACAATTTATTACCTATATTTTTGGTATATATGTATGCGTCCACAAGACACTGGCTGAATTTTTGTTCTATTAAATTATTGAGTGCTAGATTCCAATTGTGATCGTTTTGTTTGAGACTATATTTTTAGGAAGTTTTTTTTTTATCTCTTATCGGGTATCGATGTGTCGGGTTAATATTTATATCAGTAATTTTACTGCAATTGTCGTCATTATCAATATTTTTGTTATGATTAATGAAAACGCTAAGTAATATTTCCTCATGTTTTTCGTCCGCTAGTTCATCATTTTTTAAATTAAATGTATCATTGAACTTTACACATCTAACTATCTTTATGGCACTTTGGTTGGGAAAATAAATTAAATAAGCTGGGCTGTTTTTATTGTAACCTGAGAAAATACCTTTTCCGCTTTTAATATTTAGTTTACAGGTATTTTCTATGAATGCAAAGCAATTTGAACTAAATACATGCATTCGATTCAACTTGAGTTTTACACTCCAAAACGCTTCATACAGGGTTTTGCTTAATCTTTTATTGAACGATCTATTTCTGATATATACTGCTGCCATTTAAGCGTATATCAATAAACTTTGAGCTAATTTTGATTTGATAAGTAGACTACTTCCCATTTCAAAAAGGGTTTGCCATGCTCTTTCAGTAGTGCCATTTTGAAATGAGGAATGAGAGGCTGATTTCTCGTGTTTGATATGATGGTTGATTAATAGAAGTTTAAAGTCTTTACTAGTAAATTCACTTCCAGTGTCCAGGCAAGTACATTTTACCAAGCCGTACGGACCAATGTCAGCTAAATATTTTTTAGTGGCTAGGACAGTGTCGGATTTGTTTTTTAAGGAATAAACCATAATTAAACCTGAATAGTCGTCAACAAAATTTAATGCATATCTGAAGTTTTCTCTTCCCATTGGACTTATCGGACCTGCCAAGTTACAGTGCACAACTGAGAGAATTTTGGTGGCGTTTTTGTCCGGTGTTTTGCTCATGTATTTTGCTATTTTCCCCTGTGCACACACATCACAATTTGGGAGATCATCTGAAGGTATTATTTTCATGCTTTTGACTACATTTGGTAACTTTTTAATATCAGCTGTTTTGCAGTGTCCGAGAATTTTATGCCACGTTTCCAAGTTGTGACAGGCGTTTTTGAGGGGAATCATACTTTTTAAATAATTTAGTTGGCCATTTTCTTTAATGTCAAATACAGTTCCATTTGGGTATATCAATTTTGACTTATGGTCAAACTTTATATTCATGCCTTGTTTGATGGGTGCCTGTATGGAAAATATATCTTGCTTAAATGTAGGTATGAAAAGAGCATTTTTAAGAATACAGTTACAAATTTTGCCTTTATTATTTTTTAGTTATATTTTAGCATTGCCTCTTTCAAGACTATATCATTTATCTGACTACCATCAGCCAGTTCGACAAAATGACTCTGTGGATTAAAGTTTGAATCAAAATTAATAAAATCAGATTCTTTGGTGTTAGTAGCACCACAGTCTACAAGAATATGTTTGTCGTTTGTCGTATTGCCAAATTTATATGTGAATAGAAATGTATGTTCTTCATGAAAGTTTTCAACGTTTTTGAGTTTTTATATCGACATTGGAAACTTTAGTAATTGGGTCACACAATTATAGCAGATAAGTTTATTCTTTTTCTTGGGAAAATTATTTTTGGGAAAAACATTGTGGTGAGATGTGTAATTTGGTTGTGTCAGTTTTCGAGAAGCACTTTTGAACTTCATGATGTTGCTAGAGTTATTATTGTCCACGAGCATCCAATTCGTCTCTACAATGCCACTTTAAATTCACTGAAAGTTATGGGTTTGTCTTTTTGCGTTATAACAGTTGTAAATGAGTTCAAAATCGGCTGTAAGTCCCTTTAGTGTTATTGAGATTAATAGGCTATTGCTTATTATTTTACACGAGAGTTTCAATACATTTTCTGGTGTTTCTGCCCTTATAACATAGTCAGTAATCATCTCATCTTTGATACATTTTATGGATTTCCTTTTGGTAAATAATGTTCTGTTAATATGTCCATCATCCAAGACATCTCTTATAATCAGAGACAGACTTTTGTCGTCCAAGCATTGAATCAGTTCTGCAAAAACAGGTGCATTCTTTTCAATAAATTCGGGGTCATTAGAATTCTCTGTTGGAGATTGAATAACTTTGTGTAGTTTTTGTATCCTTAAATACCCCAGAAATTTCAACTGCTACAATTCAAATTTAGATTCCAATCCATCAAAGCAAAGTCGACAGTTGGGTGCATAACCTGTTAGTGTTGAGCCACTCTGTAGAACAAAGATGGCAGTAGTAAATCCAATCATCAGCAGTGCTTCAATCATGTCAAAACGGAGACTTATAGACTGGAATGCAAAATTCAATATTTTTATAATGAGGTCAGAGGCTTCTTATTAGTTGATTGTTCTAACACGTATTTATAAATAAGATTGTCCAAGATCTGGGGGTCAGACCCTACATATATAGCAAAAACATTTTAATGGAGGATATTCGAGTGTTTATTGATACATCAAACAGCCATAATTTCAAAATATCAAAATGGTAATATAAAAAATAAAAATTAAGACATAAAAAGAAAATTCCAGTATATGTGGAGGATCAAAATAAAATATTTGTGACACAACAAATACATCTAAGCAGTTAATTCAAAAAATGATATTAGAATGTGGCAAAGTATATTTTATATTACAGATACAATTAGAAAGAGAAAGACAACTCTGTTAAGTTTTGCTAGGGAGAATTTCTAAAAGGCAAAATATAAGTATTTTGGGTAGAAAAGAGAAAATATGAAAAAATTTAGAAATTTAGTGTTCTTTTACCTTGTTTTCTTTTCTTGGTTAGGCACGGCCACCGAGTTTTTAGCTTTCATCTTAATTTTTTTATTGGCTTGATGCTAATTCTGTTGCCTTAGATGTCCACTTGTTATCTATAGATTTCAAACAGTAACCATGCCATCTATGTTTGTATAATATATACTATCATATGTTCTTTTTAAATTACAGCATATTTTTCATTATTTCACAAATTACCTACAATTTTTATAATTAGAAAAAGTACTCATACTTCATGTTAGCTGTTGACCATGCTTTTTATGGAGAACAGATAGATGCACAT
The DNA here is from genome assembly GCF_053919585.1 of Euprymna scolopes. Lineage (NCBI taxonomy): Eukaryota > Metazoa > Mollusca > Cephalopoda > Sepiida > Sepiolidae > Euprymna > Euprymna scolopes. Next base: position 63,807,118 of record NC_136491.1, read on the forward strand.
AGCAATATAAATATGTTTTGCCACTACAAATTGGACATATTTCAATAAAGAATGCATTCTACTTACACAAACAATGCTTCAATTAGCTGCTTGATTATTCCCTTTATTGCTGTATAGAAAGGAATAGATATAATAAGATAAAGATATTATTCTTATAAAATTAATGATCTTAAATTTATTATATTAACAAATTCATGTTTTCTCTTTTAGCTTATTGATTGTATTTTGCTTTTCCAATTCTTACCTTAGATTCTGTGAGTCATCAGAACAGTGTCCAGGGAGAATCCGATTCTGAGCCAGAAACCTTCATTCACAACATAACAAACAAACTGGGCAACATTTTTTCTAGTGACAGTAGTGAGGCTGATGTCAGTGAGACCGATGATAATGACGATGCTTTTGATCCGTCCCTCAATGACCCAGTGTTTATGACTTCTAAGGGACTAATACATGCTGGCATGAGTGGTATGTTGTCGAGCAAGCTATCGTAGCACACTCTCAATGTTGTCAGCACATTTGTGTTATGTACAAACTTGTTGCACTATGTTCGTAACCAGCAATTTTTAGTTTTGTAGAAAATGACAATAGAAAAACAAAATGCGGTTAAATTGATTTAATATCTTGATTATTGAATTGTTTATTTGCATGATTGTTGTCTCCAGCTTTTATTATCCGCACATTTGTGTTTTCCTTATTTTTCAATCGTTTTCTTTAATGTTTGTTTTTCTATATATGTATAAAGCAAGAGTGTGTGTCTATCCATGCATCACTTGGTATCTGAGCAAAACTAATGGAAGACTTGGAATAAGGAGGTTCATGTAAATATCTTACTTTGGTTTTGAATGATTCAAAGGTTTTAAACTGAGTTTTTTTATAGCTAGAGTATATATGAAATATAAGCCCTTGATGGGAAACAAGGTTTAGTACATATGTTATTTCTACAACAAATTCTTTATTTAAGATGTGAGTTGTCTACTAATTTGTAGAATTTCTCTCTTAAGCCATGTGATACATACTGCACCGGAAGAATGCCAGAGAACTAACTGACCAAATCGTTGTAATAACAACAATTAAAATGAGGAAATGAGTCTGAAAATTGTAAATAATTATCAGCATTTTTCATTTCAGAAATACAGATAAATATTGCAAAATATCTATGTTAAACTTTAAAATATATATTTAAGGATACAAATCCTAGCACAACCGTTCACTAGTTCATTTTGCACATAAAACATACACTGTGTATCAAATTATTAACAAGATAACATTTTGTTTTAAAAGCTTCAACATTGGCAATGCTGAGCTGCGTGTACTGTGAAATTTTCGTACTGTTCCACGCAATGTAAACACTTTATCATCATAATTGCTGAATCCACGGTATTTGAGGTGTGTCAGGGCAATTTGTTTTGTCAATAAAATGGGTTGAAAAGGTGGTTTAAGTAGTTCTGAAAAGAGTACTATTAAAGAACAGCTAGCAAAAGGTAAAACTACCATCGAAATATCGAAAATGATAGGAAGGTACCATCAAACTGTGGAAAAAAAGTACATAAGAGAGCTGATAAAGATAAATCTAGAGTTGTTTCACGCTGTTCTCTACTCCAAATTAAACGTAAAGTTGTTAAGAACCTTGGACAGACAAGTCGAGAAGTCTTTGACCAGATTGAAGAATGTCTCAAAAATACTCGATGTTGCCTTCTGAAAGATTGGCAAAGTCTGTTAAACCTTTGACAAAACCTCCATTAAAGTAACATCACATACAAAACCGATTGAAACGGGCAGAGGACAACATGAAAATGGATTTTTCCAAAGTTTTGTTCAAGGATGAAGTGTGTGTCACCCTTGATGGCAACGGATGGATCCTAGATGGACGACATCGTCATCAGCATTTAAGGCGCCAACAAGATGTTGGTGGAATGATAATTTGGGCTGGGATTATCAGAGGTACTTTAGTTGGCCCATGGAGAGTCCCAGAAGGTGTAAAAATGTGTGTACTGATGAATTACTAAAGTAGTTGAATAGTATTGTAAGCACTTTCTCAAAGTTTCATGGATTTTTATTCACTCGTTCCTTAAATATTAAAAAAAAATTTAAACTTGTTAATAATTTGATACGCAGTGTAATGTGTATCCATTCACAACTTATATATATTTTGTATTTAACTATTTTAGAGATCACTAACATAATACAATATTTAACAAACTTCCTACCTGCAGAGTTTGACATATTTTGAAGTCAGCTCATGTGTATATTTTGACATTAATAAGGGCTGTTCAGTTGTTTGATCTGGGTAAAACTGAGAATATTGTTGAATATTTCCTCATGAATATCTGACAAGTTTTATTTGAATTTTCCATTTGGCGATTGGATCTGAGTTACCATCCTATTTTTTTCTTCATAATTGTTGAACTGTATGGCTTGGATCAATACGAATTGTATAGATTATTTATAAAATTAATTCCACAATATCAAAAATCTCCAGATGGATTGCACATAAATTCTTTGAAACTTTCTATTACCATTTCCTTTTCCAGAGGACAGTCTCTTTACAACCCACGTGCAGTGTGCTGATTGATTACTTAACTGTTGACTAGTTCAAAATATCATATCACATTAATAGGATTATAATGATTCAGAGACTCATTCCTCAGGGCGATATATATATATATATATATATATATATAAATTGCTTTGAGATATACCATGTAGAGCCAAGTAAACTGATGATATTTCCTAGTGTGGCATAACATCGATATATCCAGGTAGTTGAGGAATTCATTTGTTTCTATGGGAACTGGAATATGAATTTGTTGAGAAGAGTAGCATATTTTGATCACTTCAGACCTTCAGCCGATGATGCTCATGATCAAAGTTTGTTGTTGATTCCATTATTAATGATTTGCATAGTAATTGCGACAATGGAAAGTATCGAATTAGTCGCTTTTCAAAACAAAACAACAAAAACAAGTACATAAAAAGATTTGATAAATATGGCCTCAGCTCTTCTTACTAGAACAGCTTTTACTGCTGATTCATCTAATTCTACTGCTGTTTGCTCAACTAGTCATAACAAAGCCATAACCCTATATAAATAGCACTGTTTTTCCTATAAAGTCCGGCCTGTCTTCCAATATTCAATGCAAGTGTGGTTTTTGTGGCAAGAAAGTGTGTGATGATGATAAAGCTGTAGAGTGTGAGGTATGTTTGCTCTGGTTTCATGCTAAGTGTCAGAAAATAACACCCAAACTATATGAGGCCATCTCTGGTGATCCTGACAATATCTCATGGTATTGCACTTCGTGCAAGCAGGGAGCAAGAAGGCTTTACTTACAAGTTGTAGCTATACAGAGAGATCAGTTGGCAATGTGGGAAACGTTAGATTCTCTGGTCAAAACACAGAGACTATAACAACTTTGAACTCTCTGGTTACTGCCAATATGGAGACAAAAACATCTCTCTCCAAGTTACAAGCTGACATAACGACCAGAACATCGAAAGCCTTAAATGTGAGTTGGAGGATAGGCTTGCTCAAATGGATGAACAGGCTCAAACCATAACCCAGAATCCCCCTGGGATTCGGGAGATGGCCAATATGAAGCATAGACAGGTAGATGCCAACGCAGAGATGTCTGCCACAATCAAGATTATGGATAAAAGGGTAACAGAACTCACCGGAACCTTCACCCTTCCACCATCTCATGACACAAGGAGCCTTAGAGAGGGTTTGAAGGAATCGAGGAAATGGAACAAAGGAAACTCAATCTTATTGTTTTTAACTTCCCAAAATCAAACACTCCTGATGAGGACATCCATGTGGTCCAAGAGATGCTAAAAGAAGAATTTAAAATGAAAGTTAAAATAAGCAAGGGTACCCGCCTAGGACCTCCCAGAAGCGGAAAAAGGAGACTATTGAAAGTTGAGCTGTAGTCGCTTGGTCAAACGAAACAAATACTAGCAAAAGCCGAGGAACTACACAAGAATGCCAACAAGACTTACAATAGAGTCTACATAAGACCAGATCTAACCAAGAATAAGCAGCTTGCCTCAAAAAACTTGCAAGCCCAGCTCCTGAAGGTAAGAAACAAAAACCCCACCAAGCATTGGGTCATCAAACAGAACAAGATCGTAGAGCAGGCTCCGAATCCAGATCCCATATTACTTCAACAAACTCTAATAGCATAAATGAGTCTTCAAAGCAACAATCTCGGACTGCATGCACTATAGGCAACCTTTCAATATATTACACCAATGTGGATTATTCTGTGATGAGCAAACACAATGAGCTTACACTTCTAACTCACACTAACGCTTACGACATTATAATCCTTACGGAAATCAAACCAAAGATGGGGCATATACCAGATATACATACAATGAACATTACTGGCTATGATCTTTTCAAAAGTGACTTGCTTGCAACCAATACACGGGGAACCTGCATCTATACCAAATCCTTACTCAACGCCAAGCAGATATATCCAGATTTCTGCACTTCATATAAGGATCACATCTGAATCACCATCAGGTGGGGGGGAATAATGCAGAGGTGTTGGTTGGTAGTCTCTATAGAAGCGGCAGCTCAGCAGTGTCTATCCCATTGGATGAAGACCTATACAGGATTCTTTCTTGGGCATCTTCCATGAATTGTTCTCATAAACTTCTAGCAGGCGATTTTAATCATCCCAGACCGTATACACCCGCGGATCCTCAAAGAACTGGCCCACATTCTCACTACTCCCCTATGCATCCTGTTCAATGCCAGTCTCGTCAATGGATATGTACCTTGTCAATGGAAGTCTGCCACCGTAACCCCTATTTTTAAGAAAGGTGACAAGTCGAACCCGGCAAATTACAGACCAGTCTCTCTCACATCAGTTGTTTGCAAGATCATGGAGCGGCTAATATCTGAGGACATTACCAACCACCTCAAGAAAAAGAACTTACTTTGTGAACAACAACATGGATTTACTTATGGCAAGTCAACTACCACTAATCTCACTGAAGTCCTGGACATTTGGACAGAGGCATTGAGTCATAATATACCAGTTGATGTTATCTTCCTGGATTACGCTAAGGCCTTTGACACCGTCCCACATGAGTGACTTCTTACACAACTGAGTACCTTCGGGATCGGAGACTATACCCTACAGTGGGTTCGTAGTTTCCTCACACACCACAAAGAGTTGTAGTTAATGGAGCTTGCTCTGATTGGGTGAATGTGACTAGTGGTATGCCACAGGGTTCTGTTCTTGGCCCACTAATCTTCATGCTCTCCGTTGCTGATATGCCAGAGAAGCTAGAAAGTTTTGTTCTCATGTTTGCCGATGATACCAAGATCTTTTGAGCCATTGTCAACCCTCAGGTTATTCAACACTCCAATCTGCAGAGTGACTTGGATCATCTCCAATCCTGGGCAAACAACATGTGTATGCGGTTCCATCCCAAGAAATGTACAACAATGTATCTAGGTAATAATAATCCCAAACATCCATACACTATGAGATACAGTGATGGTAGCTGTTGCACTCTGTATGAGACCAATGAGGAGAAGGATCTAGGTGTGATCATTGACCAAAAGCTGTCCTTCACTAAGCATGTTGAAACCCAATTCAATAAGGCCAATCGGGTTCTCAGAACCATCAAACACCATTTTACAGATCTGGACAAAATATCTTTCTTGCTTCTCTACAAGTCCCTAATCTGCCCACACTTGGAATACGCCTCTGTGGTCTGGTACTCAAAACTGAAAAGAGAAAAGGATGCCCTGGAACGGGTCCAGTGTAGAGCAACAAAACTTATACAGGGCATTTCCAATTTGTCCTACTTGGAATGCCTTGCCTACCTCAATCTCCCTACTCTTGAATTCTGCAGAAAACGCACCGGCATAATACAGGCCTACAAGATAATAAGGGGTTCCGACAACGTCTATAATAGACCTTGCACCATATGTGGCAATAGCTTGTTCGCTCCAGCCCTCAATCCATTCACCAGGGGACACAATCTAAAGATGCAGATACAACATCATCCTGGCTCTCATGGACAGTTCTTCTCTAGCAGAGTTACTCCTGTTTGGAATAAGCTAAGTTTTCACACTGTTAATGCTCCTTCAGTTATTGCCTTTAAGTCTTGCCTCGTAACGGAAGGGAAGAACCATCAGGACCTATTCCACTACCAATTTTCCTATTGAATCAGTGACTCTGTTCTGTATATATGTGTATGTGTGTGTGTATATGTGTATGAGTGTGTATGTACTGTCATGAACATATAACTAATACCATTTGACACTCTTCGAAGGAAGATGGTCAAACCTTGACATATGGTCTCAATACCCTTGTCGGGTAATCAATGACCTTTACTTAAGATAAATACTTTAGATAAATATAAACCACATCCCATATTTGTATTTGTACTTGGTGTTTGAAAAGAGAAACATTTTCAGGTTGTCGGACTATTTGATATTCTTTCTGTCAAGGCCAATAAGTTCAAGAATTTACAGGAAACCAGCGATGTTTAGAACCTGTCATCTGACATCATTAAGTGTTCTGTGTTTAATTAATTTTCCAATGCTTCTCTTATACGACAGGATATGAACTCTATATATGTCAAATATGAACTCTATATATGTCAAATATTCTATTTCTTTACAATTAAAAAATATCTTAAAAAATATGGACAGTGAAAGAAGCATAAAAATTTTGAAAGTTATTCTTTGGTAAGGGTAGTTTTTAGAAATAAATCACCATTTTGACAAAATGGATTTTTCATTTCTGAATATTTGAGGTGAAGATTGATTATTCATATTAGTTGGATTCTTTCTCATCATGAATGTTATTCATCAGACTATTGTTTTCGTCTTAAGTGTGCAGAGTGAAACATGAAAAAATGCTCAAGATGAGAACAGTAGTCCAAAGAATCCAAATAATACAAAATTGATTTTGTTTAGTATTTGAGTTTGATTCTTGTATCAAATCTATTTCCTTGTTACTATTTTATTAAAATCAGATAATTTAATTTCATTCTTCTTAAGCGATGTTCAGAATCACTTCTTACACAAGTAAATTATTCATTTCTATAAAAAAAATTGCCCACATTTGTTAAGTTGTTTTTTAAGTCTACATTTCATAATGTGTGAATAAATCACAATAGTAAAACAATATAAAGTTTTTATATTAAGATAAAAGAAATCCTTAAAAATTGTTTTCATCTCACAATTTTTAAAAAGAAACAATGGCAAAATTGGTTGGTCTGCTTTGCATTTGACAGTTTCATGCAGTTGTTTTATTTCTTTTGTGTACCTGGAAAATACATGTTGTTTAATTCTTGCATCCAATCTTTGGGAATACTACTTACATACCTGGAATCACTGGCACATAAATATATGTTAATGAAATTCTTTGATTAGTATACAAGTTAAAAACAGATCAACAACATGATTCTGTTATAGGACAGCACTTACTGGACAATTTATAATGCACACATACCATTGTTTTAACCTCATGTAGATTGTCCCATCTTTTCACTTGTTTTGGAGATTTGGAGCTGATCTTGTGTAAACCAAAATAATTAGTTGTTTAATGTAAAGAAACCTATGTGAAAATATCTTTTTCCGCAGAACATTTTGATATATAGGTATTAAAAAATTATTTTCACATTATTCCTTTGAAAATTTGTCAGATAAAAATGAGTATTAAAGAATGGAAGATTGATTCCACATATGATGGCAATTTTATGAATGATCATTTGAACATTATCTATATTGAAGAACATATTTAATTTTTATAGTTACAATTAAGTTTCTGGTCAATATCCCAACTATAAACTCAAGTATTCTGCATTTTATTTGCACAAAACCACTGTGTACCTGTTGTTTACTAATTTATATAGATTATTGAACTTTGTTTTTCTTTTTGATCTGGGTAGGTTCCATGACTGATGAGGTAGATTGCAAACAAGAGGAGGAAAGTGATGCAAGTCTATGTAATTATATCATCATTAATTCTAAAGACATATTTCAATTGAACATGACCCCTGCAGCCATCAGTGTAATCAGTGATGTAACAGAGGTAAGTATCACACACACACACACACACACACACACACACACACACACACACACACACACACACACACACACACACACACACACACACGACTAATTTGAGAAATATACAAGTCAATGAACAGATAATAAAGTTTCAATTAAATTAGCAGATGATTGATTATTAAGCAGTTATCATATTTTGGGAATTTCACCCCCCCCCCCTTACTAATATTTACACTATAAATACAATGGTAATATATAGACTGTTTAATATTTCAATTGATGATTCCTCACAGTTCTTTCTTCTGTTTTTTTTTTTTTTTTTTACTATTACTAGCATGAGTGCCTGGTGTTGCCCGGGTGTTTGAAGGTGTATGCTGAGCAAAAAAACAAAATAAAAAAAGGTCAATTTTTTTAACTTTGACCCCTATTATGACCCCTTAACATTTATTATTTTGGGCTCAAATCAAGTTATTAAGTTAGATCCATGTCCAAGAAATCTATATCTAAAATTTCAAATGTTTAGACCCAAAATTGTCGGAGGAGTTTGGTAGAGTTCTCAAAGGTCAAAATCGTTGAACTTTGACCTCTTAACAGCCAAATTTCTGGCTGAAAACCGATCACATAGATTTTCCCAAATCTCAGTACCCTGTATATCAAGTTTCGAGTCTGTAGACTAAAAATTGACAGAGTTATTGCGTAGGGAAATGTACACAGACAGATACACAGACAGACACATAGATACACAGACACGTTCAGTTTTATAGATATAATAGATAGATAGAGATTAAACAAAAATATATACGTATACATAAATATATATGGAAACAATTTTATGTTTACTTTAAACTTTTTACGCAAATATTATGCAAGTATAAATCATGTAGAATATCTGCATGAATATAATTAAACGTAATAGTTAACTAAAGATGATCATCCCATTAGAAAATCGAAAAAACTAATAGGGAATTAATTAAAATGAATGTTTAAAAGAATATGCAAATTAGCTAGATCTTTTGCTAGTGAATGCAATTCCACAACCAATATATAAGAAAATTGTATTTTCTTTTTAAATAAATAGAAAAGAGGTTTATTAATATGAATATCAATACACACAAAAGAAAAACGAATTTATAGGAATAGAGATTTCTAAATCGATACTATCCAGGTTAGAATTTTCTACACAATTGGAGGAAAAATATTTTTAAAAATGTCCATCATAGAAAGTTTGAAGCATAAAAATAAAAATTCTTATTAAAATGAGTGAATTCAACATTAAGTTATCCAAATAAATGGTTTTGTTTATAAGAAAACAAAACCAATTTCCTTAATAAGTTTCAGTGTTTTCTTACCAAATTAGTATTTGCTCTCCTAGGAATATGAGTTTTACTTGTATTCCAAATTACTTCTTTATGTCTGATTCATGTACTTTCATATTTGTTGTAGATTGTGAAAAAATATCATTTGAACATTAAACTAATAATAAAATAAGAAAAAATGTTTCAAATAAAAAAAATATATATTATTTTCTCTTATAGATTCTGTGTTTCTTATATCTACTTTCTATTTATTTCCCTTGTCATAAAAATATAAAATCCATCAACAATTTTTCTTAAAAGTTATTTTCACTGATTTATAAACAAACATTTATTTCCTTATTTGAAACTATTTTTTAGGCTTTGATGTCTCCAGCAGCTTCAAAAGTTACACGGGTGAAAGATCTTGCTGCCTTGGAAATTGTTAACGAAGTGAGTGATTTTTCGCATTTACATGTTGAGTGTTTTGCAGGAAATACTTTTATACATTGTACAAGCAAACATGCACATTACTCAGTAATTAGTTCTAAATAAAAGGTTTTACTTTTCAGTTGAAGGATTTATGAAAATAATATTTAAGGTTTCTTGTAAAAGTAGAAATATTACAATTACTGAATAAGCTATATATTTTTGTATTTATTATTGAACTTTCATCTTATCACAATTCTAGATTATAATAGACTACCTATAAAACCTCATGACTCTTGTTTTCCCTATTTTCTTCTTTAGTCCTTCTCACATTTCATGAGCAATGTTTCTGGCAGAGAAAAAGGAATTGCTGTTTTGAGGAACAGCTGTTGTTATGAGTGAGTGATATTTGGCTTTAATAAGTGGTGAGTCATTAGTAAAACAAATAAGATTGATTTATAATAATGCTCTTACAAGCAACTATTTATTTAAAAAAATACATGACATGATAATGGATGCCTAATAGCCTTTGGTAACTCTTTCAAATATATTTCTTTATAATAATAATAATAACTTTTGTTTTATCTATTCTCCTCTTTCTCTCTTTTAATTATTTATGCCATTCACCCTTTATTTATGCTATTCACCTTTTGTGACATCATCCAGTGGTGATAAGCAAGATACAAATCAAGATTTACAGTCTTAATAGCATATAGATTGATTCTGTACAGCAATAAACTAAGTCAAATGTAGTTTTTTTTAATTATTGATCAATTATTTCTCCTACATATCATACAATTTTTTTTTAATTCTCTTACATACATTGAGCATGCCTTCTGCATTATTAATTAGTTAATTAATTAATGCTAGTTAATGTTAGAACGTGAAAGTAGGCTAAGAGATACAAAAACTGTGATTAGTTCAACAATGTTTCAAGTTAATTTAAAAAGAGTCAGTTAAGAGTGGGTATGGTACATGATACATACAGGTGGTTATGTAGCTCACTCTTCCTTATAGTCACTTCGAAAAAGAAAAAATATTAAACATCCTATGAATGTATAATGCAACCAAATAAATCGGTGATTGTTCCAAATTTAAATTAACAAATTAAACTTTAACTCTTCTACATCTTGTGTGGTCATCATTTCATGTATTGAGTCCAGCTATGACAAAAATGATAGTTGAGATGCTAAATAACACATGATTCATATGTAGGTGTTGGAGGAAGCCAATAAGGAATATAAAACATTCGTTTTACAATTATTTTTAAATATGATCACTTGATTTAAATAATCCAATAACAAGTAGGTTTGCTCTTTTTTATTGTTATTTATTTTTTTATCTAATCTGACTTTTTGTAAACATAGCATATTTCTTAAAATTGAATTTATAAACATGGATGAAAAATATTCTTTATCCACAGTGAATAAGAATGTCAATTAAGAGGCATTATAGTCAATTCTATGTAGAGATTATGAGTTCAATCCTAGGTGAAGGAACTTGACAGAAAATTAACTGATAGGAGAAATCTAAACGACATGGAATGTGAAATGAGAGTAGATTAAATGATCATTCAGTTTGAAATTCCAATGATATTAAAAAGCACTTGTTATGGATTTGACAACAATTAAGATAATGATAATAGCTTGATACATCGTCTCAGTACATAAGTACATAATCTCATTAAGTGTGAACAAATAACATTTGTTAATTTTTGGAGTCATTATCTAACCATTAACATTTAATATTTACTATTTTTATCCATAAGGAAATTAAAATCTTTGAATTTGGTTTAACTTTGCTTCTCTGCAACTTTCACTTCATCATTACTGAGAAAAACAATGAGTATGTATGAGGAAAAAACAAAAACTTTAAATTTATTTAATTGACAATTATTTATTTCATTTTTAGTTGGGATGTCATGCTGTTGTAACTGTACATCATTCTATAAAGGTAATTATTTTTATCACTTATTCTATGGACAGCGTATTGTCTACTTTCATCTTTACACAATCACTTTTATGTAAAAAACAAAGCCAAAGATCTACTCCATAGTACAATAAAGCTTGTCACAAAAGTGGTTTTAACAAAAAAAAAAAATCACATATGCACATAATGAACCCGCCAGACTACACAGACACAATATAAAATCTCCACAAGATCATTAACAAAAACACAGTTAAAATCAGTTTTACTATCCATTGTAAGATATTTGAAGTCTTCTAAAACCAAAACCACCATCAACCACAATCCCACCTACTCACCAAAAAAAGATGAAAATCCTCCATTGACCACAGAATGCACAATGAATCCAAGATTTATGATGTCAAAGTTATTGCAGGCACTACTGCTATGAAAGAAAAGATCTATATTGGAATGATAAAAAGAACATTTAAAAAAAAAAGATAATATATAACAGTACTTTCAGGCACTCAGACAAATAAGGTGCCACATCCTTTACAACCATTATATATAACCTTGAAGCTTCACCCTATACACAATCAAATGTAGAATTATCGAACAGAAATAATCCTAGAGTACCATATGCAAGAGATGCCTGCTATGCACTACTGACAAACTCAGGATACTCAAAGCAATGAATAATAAAGTATATCAATATCAAGTGTAAGGTTTTTAAAATGTGCTTGCACAAGAAAAAATTCTTTCTGATAATATGCCTATTCAATAGAAGCATCTAACATACAGAACATCATCAAGTTCACACCATCTCACACTGATACTAAAAGAAAATGGCACATCCTTATTAATGGATTGCTACCATATTATCTACAACCAATAAATAATAATCACCACCCCATAAATTTAACCCTCTTTATGCCAATTATCACAAATATAGTACCCACATTATCATATACCTCCACTAGCTCACTCCAGACTCACATTACACCTTACTATATGCTAAATATTGGTCACCCAAATTAAAAAATATAATAAAACAAAAAAGGATTATTTTAAAGAACAAAAAAATAATTTTCCAAACATACCCATCATTTCAACCATTGATCCACTACCTTACTAGAACTCTAAAACATCCCCTTTTAAAATTATGAGGATAGTTACCTTTTGTATATATACATCCTAATATCTCCCTTCTAATAATGAGTACTAGTATACCAACTGATATACAAGACCTTCTCAGGCAAACTATACTTTCCCTTGCACAACCAAATGAAAAGAATTGGCAATGTTGTAACAATAACATGACTATAAAAATACATGGTTACTTAATTCTTTTTTCCTATTATAAATATTTAGTTACCCACTTAACTAATTAGAAATATTAAGCCTAATTAACATTCTGGTGCTACCAGATCAGGCTGTCTATTGGCTTCCTGAGGCGAAATGCACCTACATCGATTTTCTGTTTTTGTTTTCTATTCTCTTTTGTATAGAGTTCAAAATAGACTTTGTAGCCTCGTAGGAGATGTCCTTTTCTCTTCGCTGCAACCTCTGTCTCACAGAAGAGATGTTGCGAGTTTGTCTCTGATGTATCATTATTTTCATGGAAAGTGTTCGACTGAGCTTCAATCTATGGTCCCCCCTCGCCAAACTTTCACAAGAAACACTCGTCTAGTTGTAAACACTATCAATAATTCCCCTCACTCTTTATCTGTGCCTAAACCTAAACGTAGATTCCATGAACAAAGCTTCTTTCTTAGAACTGCACGCCTGTGGAATTGTCTTCCGTTTTCCTGCTTTCCGGCTGACTACAATATGGTTGTGTTCAAGTCTAAAGTAAATAAGTTCTTGATGAGCCGTTCCATATAAGTTATCAAAGTTACCAAATTTTCATTACTAATGATTACTATATTGTCCAATTTCTACTGTACACTCTTTAACCCTTATCCTTGAGTGGCCTCTGGGCCTTGATAATGTGGTGATGCCTATGTAAAAAAGCAAAAAAAAAACAAAAAAACTTAATTATGTTCTACAAAAACAACAACCCCCCTTCCCCTCTCCTTTCCTTTTCCTTCCCTACTTACCAACCCTGTCGCCCCCCCCCCCGTTTTTTTGTCCTGTTGGTAGGGCATTAGAATAAGCCGACTGCCTCCCTGCAGAGTGTAAAAATCCCTCAATGGGGCAACCAGTTAGCCGTGGGTTGCTACTCGTAATGCCTTAGGACGTGATCCTGATGATTAAGCTAACTTAGACCTGGGTGCATAAAAGTCTAGGCACTGCAACACATTACTTCGGCCCTTACTTCGGCTAGACGGGCGGTCGGAGAGGCCCGATCCGACCAATCGGCCAGTCACGCCAAGTCCTAGCACTTACACCCAAAGTACCAATTACCACAACAAAGAACGAAACTTAAAGGTACTCCCACCTTTTTTATCTTTTTTTTTTTTTTTTTTTTTTCTTCCCCCACTACAAAAAATAGGCAAACCAAGTAAGTGCTAGAAGGCGGTGGCAAGGGTCAATCAATTGGAAAGACCAGAACTCAACACTCCATCTGAGCAAATGTATTTTTGAGGACATATTGAACAGAAAATATAGTGCTTGAGAACTCCTTACTAAAAGAGTATATCCTCCACGTAGCTCCGACATGGTCAAGGCGAATGGGTTTCCCCCTTACTATGCCCCAATTTTGGACTCCGAGGTGGGTAGGGAGCGTGGTTGATGAAAAATAAATCCCAAAATCCATGGCTGATAAAAACAAAAGCATCCCCCTCAAAACCCTTAAAAGAAACCATTCCTCTGACTCTGACCTCTCAAGCTCAGATGACGAACAAAAATTCAAAACTAGAAAAACCGTTCCAACTATAGACGAAGGAAACTTCCCACGATTCTTGGTTATTGAATTAATCGAAAATAAAAAAAATTGGAAATTTATCACCTTTCCTAATAGAAAAAACATTATCCACAAAAAGTAAACCAAAAATGATAAAAAAAAACAAAAGATGGAAATCTACTAGTTGAAATAACCAATCTTAGAGATGCTCAATCTCTACTCAAAATGAAGAACTTCCATGAGTACAAGTGCAAAGTCTTTCCCCATAAAACATTAAACACTTTGAAAGGAGTAATTCGAAGTTATGAACTATCGCTAGCAACTGAAAAAGAAATAAAAACCAAATTAGAAAAACTAGGAGTAATCAACCACATCCGCATAAACATAAAAAGAAACAATAAAATAATAACAACCAACACATACATATTAACGTTTAACAAATCAACAATACCTAAGGAAATAAAAATTGGCTACTTAAATGTAAAAGTAGACCAATATATCCCAGCCCCATTAAGATGTTTCCATTGCTAAAAATATGGACATCATAAAGAAGCCTGTAAAGGAATAAAAATATGTGGAAAATGCAGCAACAAAGAGCCTGACCACACCGAAGAAAAATGCATAAATGAGGTAAAATGCGCTAACTGCAAAGAAGATCACCTGGTCTTCTCTAAAATATGCAAAACATATAAAAAAGAAAGAGAAATTATAGAAGTAAAGTACAAAAAAAACACAACCTTTCCAGAAGCCAGAAAAATAGTTGAGACGTACATGAAAGATAACACATATGCTGAGACAACAAAAAAAGATAACTAAACCATACCAACATAATGAAATACATGATCAATATAGGGAGCTGATAAACAAACTGATTACATTAAATAATAAAGAATGGCCAGAATTTCAAAATAGCCTAAAAGAAAAATACTCAAATCTGGGAAACAAAATAGAAATAACAAATCCAAACAAAGAAAATAATATTCCATCCACAACAGAACCATTAAAAAAATTATATCAGAAACCAACAAAACAACCACCAGAAATTAATAAAAACAGAAGCAATGATAAAACAGCAAATAAAGAACATTCCAGAAAAGAAGAAAACCAAACAATAGACACTCAAAATAGATTCCAAATTCTAGAAAAAATGGAAACCGAAAACACCCTAGATAAAAAAAAGAAACCAAACACAAGTAATCAAGAGGGAAAAAATGAACAAGACGCCAAAACAGCAACATCTCAAGCAAGATCCAGTTCGACGTCCAGTTCCAAACAAAAAAAAGAAAAACCCAGCAAAACATTTCACCAAAGACACAAACTCCAACCAAAGATAAACCCTCTACTTCTAAAGAGATGGAAATAGAGGAAAACTAAACAGCCTCATGGATAGAAATAAAACACAACAAATTATCCAATGGAATTGTCGTGGAATAAGATCTAACTATAATGAACTTCTTATACTTATCTCACTCTTCAACCCAGCCATTGTCTGCTTACAAGAAACCTTCCTACAAAATAATAACCATTTCAAAACACCAAAGTATGAACAATACAACTATTTCCATAACACAGGCCTTCGTGCTAATGGAGGCACCTCAATTCTTGTAAGGAATAACATAACTCAAAGCAATTTCTCTGTCAAAACAAATCTCCAAGCAATTACAACTCAAGTCACATTACACAAAACAATCACAATCTGCTCAATATACCTCCCTCATCATGAACCAATAAATGAAAATGAACTAGAAAATTTAATAAAACAACTACCTTCACCATTCATTCTTCTAGGAGACTTTAACTGCCACAGTACGTTATGGGGATGCGAAGTCACAAACTCAAAAGGAAACAAAATTGAACAATTAATTAACAAAAATAACTTGTGCCTTCTCAATCAAAAACATCCAACATACTTAAATCCAACAAATGGATCAACTAGTGCCATTGATCTTACCATGTGTGATCCATCAAGCTTCTTGGATTATACATGGAGCTCTTACGAAGAACCCTGTGGAAGTGATCACTTCCCTATTATAATCAATTACAGTAACTCCATCTAAAACCACATATCCAGGTGGAACACAAACAAAGCCAACTGGGCCGAATTTAAAGAACTTTGTTCACTAAAACTAACAGAACATCAAATCCAAACAATAGAAGAATTCACGGAAGTACTCCTAACAATAGCCAAAAAATGCATACCCAAAAATTCTTCTCCTGGAAAAAAAAACAAACCATGGTTCAATCCAGAATGTAAAACAGCCATTAGACAGAGATAGGCAGCCTTAAGAAAATTTCAAAAACAACCCACAACGAACAACTTAATAGAATACAAACACCAAAGAGCTAAAACTCGAAAAACAATTAAAGAATGCAAAAGATCCTGCTGGCAACAATTTGTCAACAAAATCAACATCACCACTAAACCCAAAACCGTCTGGGAAATGATTAGGAAAATAACTGGAAAATATAATCCGAATCCAATCAAACACCTTCTCACAAATAAACAGAAAAAAAAAGATAAAAAAGATATTGCTAACACACTAGCTAAAACCTTTGCCGGAAATTCATCATCAAAACACTACAATAGACAATTCCAAATACTTAAGAAACATGAAGAAAAGTACAAAATAAACTTTAACTCAAAAAACCAAGAGCCTTATAATGAAATCTTCTCCCTCAATGAACTAGAAACTGCCATAGAAAAATCCCATAACTCAGCTGTAGGGCCAGATGAAGTGCACTACAGCTTCCTTAAAGAAATTCCACCAGAATCATTAAAACTCCTTCTCAAAATTTATAATGCATGGAAAAATGCAACAATAATACCAATACCCAAACTGGGAAAAGATACATCAAACCCAGAAAACTACAGACCAATAGCTCTCACAATCTGCCTATGCAAAACGTTCGAAAGAATGATTAACTACCGTCTTATATGGTATCTAGATGACAACAAAATAATTTCTGAAATCCAGTGTGGATACCAAAAAAATCGAGGATGTATAGACCACATCACTAACCTTGAAAATTATATCAGAGAAGCTTTTATCAATAAGGAACACGTAACATCTGTTTTTTTTGATCTTGAGAAAGCATATGAAACTACCTGGAAACACGGTATTATAAAAGATATCCACAACATCAGACTCAGACTAAGAGGCAGATTATCTGAATTCATAAAAAACTTCCTAACAGACAGATCTTTCCAAGTTCGCATAGACTCAACTTTATCAGACCCACAAAATCAAGAAGAAGAAGTGCTCCAAGGCAGCATATTGTCAACAACTATCTTTAATATAAAAATTGATAACATTATGAAAGAACTCTCTCCTGATATACATAGCTCCTTATATGTAGATGACTGCTCAATCAGCTACAGATCTAAATACACTCACACTATTGAAAGAAAACTACAACATAACATAAATAAAATTAATAAATGGGCAACTAAAAATGGTTTCAAATTCTCCAAAACTAAAACAAAATGCATCCATTTCTGTAACCAACGCAAACTCTACCCTGACCCAACCTTACAGATTGAAGGCGAAAAAATTCCATTCGTAAATGAACACAAGCACCTGGGAATCATTTTTGACAAAAAACTAAATTTCATTCCACACATCAATCACATCAAAACCAAATGTAATAAAGCATTACAACTCCTACGAGTCATCGCCCATACAGATTGGGGAGCTGACAAGAACACACTACTCAAACTATATAGAGCATTAATTAGATCAAAAATAGATTATGGTAGCTTCATATATCAATCCACCAGAAAGTCATATCTAAAAACCCTCAACACAATATGCCACTCCGGGCTAAGACTAGCACTAGGAGCATTTCCAACCTCCCCTGTAGAAAGCCTGTATGCAGAAGCACATGAAACTCCTCCAATGCTCAGAAATCAAAACCTTGGTCTAAAATACTACAAAAAACTTACAGCCAACCCCACAAACCCAGCACACAATAGCACTTTAAATCCAAACCGTAAACACCTTTTCGACCAAAAAGAAAATGCAATCAAAACCTTTGGACTTAGAATAAAATCGATTTCCAAAGGAGCAAGTCTACCCATAACTAAAATTCACGAAGCTGTCCTACTCAAAACTCCTCCCTGGAAAATCGTATCCTCTAACATCGACCTAAGTTTAAGTAAATATGAAAAGAAACATACTCATCCAATAACTTATCATGATGATCTCAATAAAATCAAAGAAAAGTATCCAGACCATACACACATCTATACAGATGGGTCTAAACAAAATAACGCAACAGCCAGTGCAGCAATACTCAATAAATCAATAAAAAAACAATCAAACCTCCCAAAAGAAACCTCAATCTTCAGTGCTGAAATACATGCTCTAATCCGAGCTCTCAAACTCGCCTCCAATAACAAAAAAAACAAATTTATAATCCTTTCAGACTCCCAATCTACTCTAAAAGCGATTAAAAATAAAAAGATGGACAACCCTCTAATCGCAAAATTACTCCAAAAATTAACTGAATTAAACAGTAAAAAAGAAATCATTTTCTGCTGGATACCGAGCCATTCCGGTATTAAAGGTAATGAATTAGCAGATTCCACAGCAAAAAACGCCTTAAATCTCCCAATCGATGCAAATTTTAAAATTTCATACATAGATCTAAAAAGACGTATCAACGCATATACAACAGAGAAATGGCAAACCTACTGGAATGAACACCTGACAATAAATTTAACGAAATCATGCCAAAAATAAAAAACCAAGAACAAAATACAAAACTAAACAGAACAGAAGTCAAACTAACAAGAATAAAAATAGGTAATATTCACTTAACCCACTCATATCTGCTAAAAAAAGAAAGCCAACCCATCTGTATACCTTGTCAAACACCACTCACAATCAAACACATATTAATTGAATGTACTGATTTTGTAACAGTAAGAAATCGATTCTACAAAGAAAACAATGTTAAAGAGTTATTTGATAAAAACAATTCCAACACCATACTCTCATATCTTAAAAAAATTGGCCTTTATAAAAAAATTTAAAAAGAACCCTTTATACAATGGTCCTGATTATGACCTAAAACTATATCCGATGGTGAGGCCCCACCTTGCGGGCCTTGGGGAGTGTGGAGCCAACTTTTAATTGCCATTGCTCCCTGGTCCACTCTGCCCCAGAGTGGTAGTACCTGTTAAGGTCCCAACTATGTGTTAAGTAGAATCCGACTTTAAAAAAATATATACTCCATTAAAAATCGTTCCTCAAAATAACTAGATTCGGCATTAAATAACCTGAAAAAGGTTGATATGCCGTAAAACAAAAACAACCAACCAACCTAATTAACATTATTTAAACTATGTCTTAAATTAACTGTAAGAGTTAATTTAAGGTATAGTTTACATTAAAAAAAAAAAAAAAAAAGAAGCAAATTCACATAATTTTTTATTTCAATTCAAGCTAGACCGAAAAGCTTCTGAAACAGCTTGCGATATCAACAAAGTGTTTCGCCCAGGAATCACTACTGAATGCACAGCATGATGGTGGTTTAATAAATTTTGTGGTGACAATGAAGTTTTGGAGATGATGAGTATAGTGGTTGGCCATCTGATGTTTACAATGATCAGTTAAGAGCCTTAGTTTAAACCATTCCATGCACAACAGTTCGAGAACTTGCTTCTGAATTAGATGTGACATATACAGCAATTTCCAACCACTTGAGAGAGATTGGGAAGACAAAAAAACGTAATAAATGAGTGCCTCATGACTTCAACAACAACCAAAAGAAACACCATTATGAAGTGTCATCTTCCTTTCTTTTACACAACAAGAACGGCCTATTTTTCAACCTGGTTGTGACTTGCGATCAAAAGTGTTTTTTTTAATAACAACTGGTTACACTCAGCTAAGTGGTTAGGCACTGACAAAACTTTATAGTACTTCCCAGAGTTATACCAAAAGAAGGTCATACTGTCTGTCTGGTGGTTTGCAGTCAATCTTATCCATTACAGTTTTTTGAATGCAGGCAAAATAATAACATCAGAAAAGTAATGTCAACAAATGGATGAAATGCATCAGAAACTTTGACAACAACACCCAGCATAAGTTAACAGAAAAAGCCCTTGACAATGCCCGACTGCATGTTACTAAACCAATCCTGCAGAAGTTGAATGAATTGGGCTACAAAACTCTACCTCATCCGTCATACTCTTCAGACCTCTCACCTACCTACTACTATTTTTTCAAGTATCTCAACAATTTTCTGTGTGAGAAATGCTAGAAAACCTAAGCAAATAAAAAAAAGTCTTCAGCAATTTCATTGCAAGATTTATACATTACTAACATTAATACACTTGTTTTGCATTGGCAAAAGTCTGTTGATTCTGATGGGGCTTCATGAATGTTTTAGTCAAGATATGTTCATTTGAATTTAAAAATTAAAAACTGCAAGAACTTTCTTGTCAACCTGATATAATATATAACGTTTTTATTCTGTGTTACTAATCTTAATTATTACAGAGATTAAAAATAAAAATATCTTTATGAAATCACTATTTCAGTAAAAAGTATATAATAGATATTTTCACATCAGTTGTTCTATTTGCATTGTATTTATTTATTAAATAGTTAATTATAATGAGGATGTTTTAATTAGAAAACTCTATCTTGTTCTTTTTGTTTGTTTGTTTTTCAGAATCCAGAACAAAAGATTAAAGGCTGTTCTGTCGTGCAAAACATAAATGTAAATGATACTGTAGAAAAAAAACTTGTAAGCTCACCTGATTGGACAACCTCACCTGATGATGAGTAAATATGTTTTGTGTCTCTTTTCTTTCTCCCTCTTACACATGCACACAAATATAGTAAACAAAAATGAAATGGATATATTAAACAAAAATAAAAGATATATTAAACCAAAATGAAACACATATATTAAACAAAAATGAAACGTGTATTGAACAAAAATAAATCTCATATCTTAAACAAAAATAAAACAGAACTATTAAAAAAATTAAATACATATATTAAATGAAAACATAATAAAGTAAAATGAAATACATATATTAAACAAAAATGTAACACATATTAAACAATAATGAAATACATATATAAAAAAACACATTAAACAAAAATGAATCACTTATATTTTTAGGACAGAAAATGAAAAACAAATATTAAAAAAATTAAAATACATATATCAAATAAAAATGAAACCCAGATACGAAAAAATAAAACAAATATATTAAATAAAAATAAAAAACACACATGAAAAATGAAATAATATATTAAACAAAAAAAATATTTAGCAAACAAAATGTGAAAACCATACATTAAACACAAATGATACATATTTATATAAATATGTATCATTTGTGTTGAATGTATGGTTTTCACATTTTGTTTGCTAAATATGTTTTTTTTGTTTAATATATTAAAAAAAATGAAACATATATATAAAACAAAAATGAAAGATATATATCGAACAATTATGAAACACATATATCAAACAAAAATGAAACATATATCAAATAAAAATGACACATGTATATTAAACAAAAATGAAACACATATATTAAACAATACTAAAATACACATATAAAAATATGAAAAAACTATAAAACAAAACTAAAATACACATAAAAAATAAAACATATATTAAACAAAAATGAAATACACATATAAAAAAGAAACATATTAAACAAAACTAAAATACACGTATAAAAAATGATACATATATTCAAAAATAATAAAATACACATATAAAAAAATGACATACATACATTAAACAAAACTGAAATACATATATTGAACAAAAATGAAATACACGCATATAAAAAAGAAACACATTGAACAAAAATGAAATACACATATAAAAAAATAAAACATATATTAAACAAAAATTATATGCACATATAAGAAATGGAAGATATATTAAACAAAAATGTAACATATATTAAACAAAAATGAAATACACATATAAAAAATTAAACATATATTAAACACAAATGAAACATATATATTAAACAAAAATGAAATATATATTAAACAAAAATTATACACATATAGAAAAAGAAACATATATTAAACAAAAATGAAATATACATATAAAAAAAGAAACACATTAAACAAAAATGAAATACATATTATATTAAATGAAACATATAGTAAACAAATATGAAATACACATATAAAAAAATGAAATATATATTAAACAAAAACGAAATACACATATAAAAAATGAAATATATATTAAACAAAAATAAAATACACATATAAAAAATGAAATATATATTAAACAAAAATGAAATACACATATAAAAAATGAAATATATATTAAACAAAAATGAAATACACATAAAAAATGAAACATATTTAATAAAAAAGAAACATATATTTAACAAAAATGAAACAAACATATTTAACAAAAATGAAACATATATAAAACAAAAATAAAATACACATATAGAAAAAGAAACATATATTAAACAAAAATGAAATACGCATATAAAAAAACAAAACATATATTAAACAAAAATTAAATACACATATAAAAAAGTGACACATATGTTAAACAAAAATGAAATACACATATTAAAAAATGAAATATATATTAAACAAAAACGAAATACACATATAAAAAAATGAATATATATATCAAACAAAAATGAAATACATATATAAAAAAATGAAATATATATTAAACAAAAATGAAATACACATATAAAAAAGAAACATATATCAAACAAAAGTGAAATACACAAATAAAAAAAGAAATATATGTTAAACAAAAATGAAATACACATATAAAAAAATGAATATAGATATAAAACAAAAATGGAATACACATATAAAAAAATAAATATATATATCAAACAAAAATGAAATACAGATATAAAAAAGTGAAACATATGTTAAACAAAAATGAAATACACATGTAAAAAAATGAAATATATATCAAAAAAAAACTAAATACACATATTAAAAAAAGAAACATATTAAACAAAAATGAAATACACAGATAAAAAAAGAAACATATATCAAACAAAAGTGAAATACACATATTAAAAAATGAAACATACGTTAAATAAAAATGAAATACACATATAAAAAAATGAAATATATATTAAACAAATATCAAATACACATATAAAAAAAGAAACATATATCAAACAAAAATGAAATACACATATAAAAAATGAAACACATATTAAACAAAAATGAAATACACATATAAAAAATGAAACACATATATTAAACAAAAATGAAATACACATATAAAAAATAGAACACATATATTAAACAAAAATGAAATACACATATAAAAAATGAAACACATATATTAAACAAAAATGAAATACATATATAAAAAATGAAACACATATATTAAACAAAAATGAAATCCACATATAAAAAACTGAAATATATATCAAACAAAAGTGAAATACACATATAAAAAATGAAATATATATTAAACAAAAGTGAAATACACATATAAAAAAATTAAATATATATAAAACAAAGGGAAATACACATATAAAAAACTGAAATATATATGAAACAAAAGTGAAATACACATATAAAAAATGAAATATATATACAACAAAAGTAAAATACACATATAAAAAATGAAATATATATGAAACAAAAGTGAAATACACATATAAAAAATGAAATATATATCAAACAAAAGTGAAATACACATATAAAAAATGAAATATATATTAAACAAAAGTAAAATACACATATAAAAAATGAAATATATAATAAACAAAAGTGAAATACACATATAAAAAAATGAAATATATATAAAACAAAAGTAAAATACACATATAAAAAACTGAAATATATATGAAACAAAAGTGAAATACACATATAAAAAATGAAATATATATCAAACAAAAGTAAAATACACATAAAAAAAATGAAATATATAATAAACAAAAGTAAAATACACATATAAAAAACTGAAATATATATGAAACAAAAATGAAATACACATATAAAAAACTGAAATATATATCAAACAAAAATGAAATACACATATAAAAAATGAAACACATATATTAAACAAAAATGAAATACACATATAAAAAAATGAAATATATATCAAACAAAAATGAAATACACATATAAAAAAATGAAATATATATCAAACAAAAGTGAAATACACATATAAAAAAATGAAACACATATATTAAACAAAAGTGAAATACACATATAAAAAATGAAATATATATCAAACAAAAGTGAAATACACATATAGAAAATGAAATATATATCAACAAAAGTGAAATACATATATAAAAAAATGAAATATATATTAAACAAAAGTGAAATACACATATAAAAAAATGAAACACATATATTAAACAAAAGT
Organism: Euprymna scolopes; assembly: GCF_053919585.1. Taxonomy (NCBI): domain Eukaryota; kingdom Metazoa; phylum Mollusca; class Cephalopoda; order Sepiida; family Sepiolidae; genus Euprymna; species Euprymna scolopes. The sequence goes on from NC_136491.1 coordinate 63,831,995, forward strand.
GAAATACACATATAAAAAAAGAAATATATATTAAACAAAAGTGAAATACACATATAAAAACTGAAATATATATCAAACAAAAGTGAAATACACATATAAAAAAATGAAATATATATCAAACAAAAGTGAAATACATATATAAAAAAATGAAATATATATTAAACAAAAATGAAATACACATATAAAAAAATGAATATATATATCAAACAAAAGTGAAATACACATATAAAAAATGAAATATATATTAAACAAAAGTGAAATACACATATAAAAAAATGAAATATATATCAAACAAAAATGAAATACACATATAAAAAAAATTAAATATATATTAACCAAAAATGAAATACACATATAAAAAATGAAATATATATTAAACAAAAATAAAATACACATATCAAAAATGAAATATATATTAAACAAAAGTGAAATACACATATACAAAAATGAAATATATATCAAACAAAAATGAAATACACATATAAAAAAAATGAAATATATATTAACCAAAAATGAAATACACATATAAAAAATGAAATATATATTAACCAAAAATGGAATACACATATAAAAAATGAAATATATATCAAACAAAAGTGAAATACACATATAAAAAATGAAATATATATCAAACAAAAGTGAAATAAACATATAAAAAATGAAATATATATCAAACAAAAGTAAAATACACATATAAAAAATGAAATATATATCAAACAAAAGTGAAATAAACATATAAAAAATGAAATATATATCAAACAAAAGTGAAATACACATAAAAAATGAAATATATATCAAACAAAAGTGAAATAAACATATAAAAAATGAAATATATATCAAACAAAAGTGAAATAAACATATAAAAAATGAAATATATATCAAACAAAAGTGAAATAAACATATAAAAAATGAAATATATATCAAACAAAAGTGAAATAAACATATAAAAACTGAAATATATATCAAACAAAAGTGAAATAAACATATAAAAACTGAAATATATATCAAACAAAAGTGAAATACACATATAAAAAATGAAATATATATCAAACAAAAGTGAAATACACATAAAAAATGAAATATATATCAAACAAAAGTGAAATAAACATATAAAAAATGAAATATATATTAACCAAAAACGAAATACACATATAAAAAATGAAATATATATCAAACAAAAGTGAAATACACATAAAAAATGAAATATATATCAAACAAAAGTGAAATACACATAAAAAATGAAATATATATTAACCAAAAATGAAATACACATATAAAAAATGAAATATATATCAAACAAAAGTGAAATACACATAAAAAATGAAATATATATCAAACAAAAGTGAAATAAACATATAAAAAATGAAATATATATCAAACAAAAGTGAAATACACATAAAAAATGAAATATATATTAACCAAAAATGAAATACACATATAAAAAATGAAATATATATCAAACAAAAATGAAATACACAGATAAAAAATGAAATATATATCAAACAAAAGTGAAATACACATATAAAAAATGAAATATATATCAAACAAAAGTGAAATAAACATATAAAAAATGAAATATATATCAAACAAAAGTGAAATAAACATATAAAAAATGAAATATATATCAAACAAAAGTAAAATAAACATATAAAAAATGAAATATATATCAAACAAAAGTGAAATACACATAAAAAATGAAATATATATCAAACAAAAGTGAAATACACATAAAAAATGAAATATATATTAACCAAAAATGAAATACACATATAAAAAAATGAAATATATATCAAACAAAAATGAAATACACAGATAAAAAATGAAATATATATCAAACAAAAGTGAAATAAACATATAAAAAATGAAATATATATCAAACAAAAGTGAAATAAACATATAAAAAATGAAATATATATCAAACAAAAGTGAAATAAACATATAAAAAATGAAATATATATCAAACAAAAGTAAAATACACATATAAAAAATGAAATATATATCAAACAAAAGTGAAATAAACATATAAAAAATGAAATATATATCAAACAAAAGTGAAATAAACATATAAAAAATGAAATATATATCAAACAAAAGTAAAATACACATATAAAAAATGAAATATATATTAAACAAAAGTGAAATACACATATAAAAAATGAAATATATATCAAACAAAAGTGAAATACACATATAAAAAATGAAATATATATCAAACAAAAGTGAAATAAACATATAAAAAATGAAATATATATCAAACAAAAATGAAATACACATATAAAAAATGAAATATATATCAAACAAAAGTAAAATACACATATAAAAAATGAAATATATATCAAACAAAAGTGAAATAAACATATAAAAAATGAAATATATATCAAACAAAAATGAAATACACATATAAAAAATGAAATATATATCAAACAAAAGTAAAATACACATATAAAAAATGAAATATATATCAAACAAAAGTGAAATAAACATATAAAAAATGAAATATATATCAAACAAAAGTGAAATAAACATATAAAAAATGAAATATATATCAAACAAAAGTGAAATACACATATAAAAAATGAAATATATATTAAACAAAAGTAAAATACACATATAAAAAATGAAATATATATCAAACAAAAGTAAAATACACATATAAAAAATGAAATATATATTAAACAAAAGTGAAATACACATAAAAAATGAAATATATATCAAACAAAAGTGAAATAAACATATAAAAAATGAAATATATATCAAACAAAAGTGAAATACACATAAAAAATGAAATATATATCAAACAAAAGTGAAATAAACATATAAAAAATGAAATATATATTAACCAAAAACGAAATACACATATAAAAAATGAAATATATATCAAACAAAAGTGAAATACACATAAAAAATGAAATATATATCAAACAAAAGTGAAATACACATAAAAAATGAAATATATATTAACCAAAAATGAAATACACATATAAAAAATGAAATATATATCAAACAAAAGTGAAATACACATAAAAAATGAAATATATATCAAACAAAAGTGAAATAAACATATAAAAAATGAAATATATATCAAACAAAAGTGAAATAAACATATAAAAAATGAAATATATATTAACCAAAAATGAAATACACATATAAAAAATGAAATATATATCAAACAAAAATGAAATACACAGATAAAAAATGAAATATATATCAAACAAAAGTGAAATAAACATATAAAAAATGAAATATATATCAAACAAAAGTGAAATAAACATATAAAAAATGAAATATATATCAAACAAAAGTGAAATAAACATATAAAAAATGAAATATATATCAAACAAAAGTAAAATAAATATATAAAAAATGAAATATATATCAAACAAAAATGAAATACACATATAAAAAATGAAACACATATATCAAACAAAAATTAAATACACGTATAAAAACTGAAATATATATCAAACAAAAGTAAAATACACATATAAAAAATGAAATATATATCAAACAAAAGTGAAATAAACATATAAAAAATGAAATATATATTAAACAAAAACGAAATACACATATAAAAAATGAAATATATATCAAACAAAAGTGAAATACACATAAAAAATGAAATATATATCAAACAAAAGTGAAATACACATAAAAAATGAAATATATATTAACCAAAAATGAAATACACATATAAAAAATGAAATATATATCAAACAAAAGTGAAATACACATAAAAAATGAAATATATATCAAACAAAAGTGAAATAAACATATAAAAAATGAAATATATATCAAACAAAAGTGAAATACACATAAAAAATGAAATATATATTAACCAAAAATGAAATACACATATAAAAAATGAAATATATATCAAACAAAAATGAAATACACAGATAAAAAATGAAATATATATCAAACAAAAGTGAAATAAACATATAAAAAATGAAATATATATCAAACAAAAGTGAAATAAACATATAAAAAATGAAATATATATCAAACAAAAGTGAAATAAACATATAAAAAATGAAATATATATCAAACAAAAGTAAAATAAACATATAAAAAATGAAATATATATCAAACAAAAGTGAAATACACATAAAAAATGAAATATATATCAAACAAAAGTGAAATACACATAAAAAATGAAATATATATTAACCAAAAATGAAATACACATATAAAAAATGAAATATATATCAAACAAAAATGAAATACACAGATAAAAAATGAAATATATATCAAACAAAAGTGAAATAAACATATAAAAAATGAAATATATATCAAACAAAAGTGAAATAAACATATAAAAAATGAAATATATATCAAACAAAAGTGAAATAAACATATAAAAAATGAAATATATATCAAACAAAAGTAAAATAAACATATAAAAAATGAAATATATATCAAACAAAAATGAAATACACATATAAAAAATGAAACACATATATCAAACAAAAATGAAATACACGTATAAAAAACTGAAATATATATCAAACAAAAGTAAAATACACATATAAAAAATGAAATATATATCAAACAAAAGTGAAATAAACATATAAAAAATGAAATATATATCAAACAAAAGTGAAATAAACATATAAAAAATGAAATATATATCAAACAAAAGTAAAATACACATATAAAAAATGAAATATATATTAAACAAAAGTGAAATACACATATAAAAAATGAAATATATATCAAACAAAAGTGAAATACACATATAAAAAATGAAATATATATCAAACAAAAGTGAAATAAACATATAAAAAATGAAATATATATCAAACAAAAATGAAATACACATATAAAAAATGAAATATATATCAAACAAAAGTAAAATACACATATAAAAAATGAAATATATATCAAACAAAAGTGAAATAAACATATAAAAAATGAAATATATATCAAACAAAAATGAAATACACATATAAAAAATGAAATATATATCAAACAAAAGTAAAATACACATAAAAAATGAAATATATAGCAAACAAAAGTGAAATAAACATATAAAAAATGAAATATATATCAAACAAAAGTGAAATAAACATATAAAAAATGAAATATATATCAAACAAAAGTGAAATACACATATAAAAAATGAAATATATATTAAACAAAAGTAAAATACACATATAAAAAATGAAATATATATCAAACAAAAGTAAAATACACATATAAAAAATGAAATATATATCAAACAAAAGTAAAATACACATATAAAAAATGAAATATATATTAAACAAAAGTGAAATACACATAAAAAATGAAATATATATCAAACAAAAGTGAAATAAACATATAAAAAATGAAATATATATCAAACAAAAGTGAAATACACATAAAAAATGAAATATATATCAAACAAAAGTGAAATAAACATATAAAAAATGAAATATATATTAACCAAAAACGAAATACACATATAAAAAATGAAATATATATCAAACAAAAGTGAAATACACATAAAAAATGAAATATATATCAAACAAAAGTGAAATACACATAAAAAATGAAATATATATTAACCAAAAATGAAATACACATATAAAAAATGAAATATATATCAAACAAAAGTGAAATACACATAAAAAATGAAATATATATCAAACAAAAGTGAAATAAACATATAAAAAATGAAATATATATCAAACAAAAGTGAAATAAACATATAAAAAATGAAATATATATTAACCAAAAATGAAATACACATATAAAAAATGAAATATATATCAAACAAAAATGAAATACACAGATAAAAAATGAAATATATATCAAACAAAAGTGAAATAAACATATAAAAAATGAAATATATATCAAACAAAAGTGAAATAAACATATAAAAAATGAAATATATATCAAACAAAAGTGAAATAAACATATAAAAAATGAAATATATATCAAACAAAAGTAAAATAAACATATAAAAAATGAAATATATATCAAACAAAAATGAAATACACATATAAAAAATGAAACACATATATCAAACAAAAATTAAATACACGTATAAAAAACTGAAATATATATCAAACAAAAGTAAAATACACATATAAAAAATGAAATATATATTAAACAAAAGTGAAATAAACATATAAAAAATGAAATATATATCAAACAAAAGTGAAATAAACATATAAAAAATGAAATATATATCAAACAAAAGTAAAATACACAGATAAAAAATGAAATATATATTAAACAAAAGTGAAATAAACATATAAAAAATGAAATATATATCAAACAAAAGTGAAATAAACATATAAAAAATGAAATATATATCAAACAAAAGTAAAATACACATATAAAAAATGAAATATATATTAAACAAAAGTGAAATACACATATAAAAAATGAAATATATATCAAACAAAAGTGAAATACACATATAAAAAATGAAATATATATCAAACAAAAGTGAAATAAACATATAAAAAATGAAATATATATCAAACAAAAATGAAATACACATATAAAAAATGAAATATATATCAAATAAAAGTAAAATACACGTATAAAAAATGAAATATATATCAAACAAAAGTGAAATAAACATATAAAAAATGAAATATATATCAAACAAAAATGAAATACACATATAAAAAATGAAATATATATCAAACAAAAGTAAAATACACATATAAAAAATGAAATATATATCAAACAAAAGTGAAATAAACATATAAAAAATGAAATATATATCAAACAAAAGTGAAATAAACATATAAAAAATGAAATATATATCAAACAAAAGTGAAATACACATATAAAAAATGAAATATATATTAAACAAAAGTAAAATACACATATAAAAAATGAAATATATATCAAACAAAAGTAAAATACACATATAAAAAATGAAATATATATTAAACAAAAGTGAAATACACATAAAAAATGAAATATATATCAAACAAAAGTGAAATAAACATATAAAAAATGAAATATATATCAAACAAAAGTGAAATAAACATATAAAAAATGAAATATATATTAACCAAAAATGAAATACACATATAAAAAATGAAATATATATCAAACAAAAGTGAAATACACATAAAAAATGAAATATATATCAAACAAAAGTAAAATACACATATAAAAAATAATATATATTAAACAAAAGTGAAATACACATATAAAAAATGCAATATATATCAAACAAAAGTGAAATACACATATAAAAAAATGGAAAATATATCAAACAAGTGAAATACACATATAAAAAAACTGAAATATATATCAAACAAAAATGAAATACACATATAAAAAAATGAAACACATATATTAAACAAAAATTAAATACACATATAAAAAAATGAAATATATATGAAACAAAAGTGAAATACACATATAAAAAAATGAAACACATATATCAAACAAAAATGAAATACACATATAAAAAAATGAAACATATATCAAACAAAAGTGAAATACACATATAAAAAACTGAAATATATATCAAACAAAAGTGAAATACACATATAAAAAAATGAAATATACATTAAACAAAAGTGAAATACACATATAAAAAATGAAATATATATTAAACAAAAGTGAAATACACATATAAAAAAATGAAATATATATCAAACAAAAATGAAATACACATATAAAAACATTAAATATATATCAAACAAAAATGAAATACACATATAAAAAAATGAAATATACATTAAACAAAAGTAAAATACACATATAAAAAATGAAATATATATTAAACAAAAGTGAAATACACATATAAAAAATGCAATATACATCAAACAAAAGTGAAATACACATATAAAAAAATGGAAAATATATCAAACAAGTGAAATACACATATAAAAAAACTGAAATATATATCAAACAAAAATGAAATACACATATAAAAAAATGAAACACATATATTAAACAAAAATTAAATACACATATAAAAAAATGAAATATATATGAAACAAAAGTGAAATACACATATAAAAAAATGAAACACATATATCAAACAAAAATGAAATACACATATAAAAAAATGAAACATATATAAAACAAAAGTGAAATACACATATAAAAAACTGAAATATATATCAAACAAAAGTGAAATACACATATAAAAAAATGAAATATACATTAAACAAAAGTGAAATACACATATAAAAAATGAAATATATATTAAACAAAAGTGAAATACACATATAAAAAAATGAAATATATATCAAACAAAAATGAAATACACATATAAAAAAATTAAATATATATCAAACAAAAATGAAATACACATATAAAAAAATGAAATATACATTAAACAAAAGTAAAATACACATATAAAAAATGAAATATATATTAAACAAAAGTGAAATACACATATAAAAAACTGAAATATATATCAAACAAAAATGAAATACACATATAAAAAAATGAAATATACATTAAACAAAAGTAAAATACACATATAAAAAATGAAATATATATTAAACAAAAGTGAAATACACATATAAAAAATGCAATATATATCAAACAAAAGTGAAATACACATATAAAAAAATGGAAAATATATCAAACAAGTGAAATACACATATAAAAAAACTGAAATATATATCAAACAAAAATGAAATACACATATAAAAAAATGAAACACATATATTAAACAAAAGTGAAATACACATACAAAAAAATGAAACACATATATCAAACTAAAATGAAATACACATATAAAAAATGAAACATATATCAAACAAAAGTGAAATACACATATAAAAAAATGAAATATATATCAAACAAAAATGAAATACACATATAAAAAAATGAAATATACATTAAACAAAAGTGAAATACACATATAAAAAAATGAAATATATATCAAACAACAATGAAATACACATATAAAAAAATGAAACACATATATCAAACAAAAACGAAATACACATATAAAAAAATGAAATATATATTAAACAAAAACGAAATACACATATAAAAAAATGAAATATATATTAAACAAAAACGAAATACACATATAAAAAAATGAAATATATATTAAACAAAAACGAAATACACATATAAAAAAATGAAATATATATTAAACAAAAACGAAATACACATATATAAAAATGAAATATATATGAAACAAAAATGAAATACACATATAAAAAAAAGTAAACACATATATCAAACAAAAACGAAATACACATATAAAAAAATGAAATATATATTAAACAAAAACGAAATACACATATAAAAAAATGAAATATATATTAAACAAAAACGAAATACACATATAAAAAAATGAAATACATATTAAACAAAAACGAAATACACATATAAAAAATGAAATATATATGAAACAAAAACGAAATACACATATAAAAAAATGAAATATAAAACAAAAACGTAATAATCATATAAAAAATGAAACATATATATTAAACAAAAACGAAATACACATATAAAAAATGAACACATATATCGATCAAAAACGAAATACACAAATAAAAAATGAAACACATATATTGAACAACAACGAAATACACATATAAAAAAATGAAATATATATTAAACAAAAACGAAATACACATATAAAAAATGAAACACATATATTGAACAACAACGAAATACACATATAAAAAATGAAATATATATTAAACAAAAACGAAATACACTTATAAAAAAATGAAATATATTAAACAAAAATGAAATACACATATAAAAAAATGAAACATATGTTAAACAAAATGAAATACACATATAAAAAATTGAAACATATTAAACAAAAATGAAATACACATATAAAAAAATGAAACATATATTAAGCAAAAGTGAAATACACATATAAAAAAATGAAACATATTAAATAAAAATGAAATACACATATAAAAAAATGAAACATATTAAACAAAAATGAAATACACATATAAAAAAAATGAAATATATATTAAACAAAAGCGAAATACACATATAAAAAAATGAAATATATATTAAACAAAAACGAAATACACATATAAAAAAATGAAATATATATGAAACAAAAACGAAATACACATATAAAAAAATGAAATATATATTAAACAAAAACGAAATACACATATAAAAAATTAAATACATATTAAACAAAAACGAAATACACATATAAAAAATGAAATATTTATTAAACGAAAACGAAATACACATATAAAAAATGGAATACATATTAAACAAAAACGAAATACACATATAAAAAAATGAAATATATATTAAACAAAAACGAAATACACATATAAAAAATTAAATACATATTAAACAAAAACGAAATACACATATAAAAAATGAAATATTTATTAAACAAAAACGAAATACACATATAAAAAATGGAATACATATTAAACAAAAACGAAATACACATATAAAAAAATGAAATATATATTAAACAAAAACGAAATACACATATAAAAAAATGAAATATATATTAAACAAAAACGAAATACACATATAAAAAAATGAAACATATTAAACAAAAATGAAATACACATATAAAAAAAATGAAATATATATTAAACAAAAACGAAATACACATATAAAAAAATGAAATATATATTAAACAAAAACGAAATACACATATAAAAAAATGAAATATATATGAAACAAAAACGAAATACACATATAAAAAAATGAAATATATATTAAACAAAAACGAAATACACATATAAAAAATGAAATATATATTAAACAAAAGTGAAATACACATATAAAAAATGAAATATATATCAAACAAAAGTGAAATACACATATAAAAAATGAAATATATATACAAACAAAAGTGAAATAAACATATAAAAAATGAAATATATATCAAACAAAAATGAAATACACATATAAAAAATGAAATATATATCAAACAAAAGTAAAATACACATATAAAAAATGAAATATATATCAAACAAAAGTGAAATAAACATATAAAAAATGAAATATATATCAAACAAAAATGAAATACACATAAAAAATGAAATATATATAAAACAAAAGTAAAATACACATATAAAAAATGAAATATATATCAAACAAAAGTGAAATAAACATATAAAAAATGAAATATATATCAAACAAAAGTGAAATAAACATATAAAAAATGAAATATATATCAAACAAAAGTGAAATACACATATAAAAAATGAAATATATATTAAACAAAAGTAAAATACACATATAAAAAATGAAATATATATCAAACAAAAGTAAAATACACATATAAAAAATGAAATATATATTAAACAAAAGTGAAATACACTTATAAAAAATGAAATATATATCAAACAAAAGTGAAATACACATATAAAAAATGAAATATATATTAAACAAAAGTGAAATACACATATAAAAAATGAAATATATATCAAACAAAAGTGAAATACACATATAAAAAATGAAATATATATTAAACAAAAGTGAAATACACATATAAAAAATGAAATATATATTAATCAAAAACGAAATACACATATAAAAATGAAACATATATTAAGCAAAAGTGAAATACACATATAAAAAATGAAACATATTAAATAAAAATGAAATACACATATAAAAAAATGAAACATATTAAACAAAAATGAAATACACATATAAAAAAAATGAAATATATATTAAACAAAAACGAAATACACATACAAAAAAATGAAATATATATTAAACAAAAACGAAATACACATATAAAAAAATGAAATATATATGAAACAAAAACGAAATACACATATAAAAAAATGAAATATATATTAAACAAAAACGAAATACACATATAAAAAATTAAATACATATTAAACAAAAACGAAATACACATATAAAAAAATGAAATATTTATTAAACAAAAACGAAATACACATATAAAAAATGGAATACATATTAAACAAAAACGAAATACATATATAAAAAAATGAAATATATATTAAACAAAAACGAAATACACATATAAAAAAATGAAATATATATTAAACAAAAACGAAATACACATATAAAAAAATGAAATACATATTAAACAAAAACGAAATACACATATAAAAAATGAAATATATATGAAACAAAAACGAAATACACATATAAAAAAATGAAATATATATTAAACAAAAACGAAATACACATATAAAAAAATGAAATATATATTAAACAAAAATGAAATACACATATAAAAAAATGAATATATATTAAACAAAAATGAAATACACAAATAAAAAAATGAAATATATATTAAACAAAAATGAAATACACATATAAAAAATTGAAATATATATTAAACAAAAACGAAATACACATATAAAAAAATGAATATATATTAAACGAAATACAAATATAAAAAAATGAATATATATTAAACAAAAACGAAATACACATATAAAAAAATGAAATATATATTAAACAAAAACGAAATACACATATAAAAAAATGAAATATATATTAAACAAAAACAAAATACACATATAAAAAAAATGAAATATATATTAAACAAAAATGAAATACACATATAAAAAATGAAATATATATTAAACAAAAGTGAAATACACATATAAAAAATTAAATATATATCAAACAAAAGTAAAATACACATATAAAAAATGAAATATATATGAAACAAAAGTAAAATACACATATAAAAACTGAAATATATATTAAACAAAAGTAAAATACACATATAAAAACTGAAATATATATGAAACAAAAGTGAAATACACATATAAAAACTGAAATATATATGAAACAAAAGTAAAATACACATATAAAAAATGAAATATATATCAAACAAAAGTAAAATACACATATAAAAAATGAAATATATATCAAACAAAAGTAAAATACACATATAAAAAATGAAATATATATGAAACAAAAATGAAATATATATTAAACGAAAATGAAATACACATATAAAAAAAATGAAATATATATTAAACAAAAACGAAATACACATATAAAAAAATGAAATATATATTAAACAAAAATGAAATACACATATAAAAAATGAAATATATATCAAACAAAAGTAAAATACACATATAAAAAATGAAATATATATCAAACAAAAGTGAAATAAACATATAAAAAATGCAATATATATCGAACAAAAGTGAAATACACATATAAAAAATGAAATATATATCAAACAAAAGTAAAATACACATATAAAAAACTGAAATATATATCAAACAAAAATGAAATACACATATAAAAAAATGAAACACATATATTAAACAAAAATGAAATACACATATAAAAAAACTGAAATATATATGAAACAAAAGTGAAATACACATATAAAAAAATGAAACACATATATCAAACAAAAATGAAATACACATATAAAAAAATGAAACATATATCAAACAAAAGTAAAATACACATATAAAAAAATGAAATATATATCAAACAAAAGTGAAATACACATATAAAAAAATGAAATATACATTAAACAAAAACGAAATACACATATAAAAAATGAAATATATATTAAACAAAAGTGAGATACACATAAAAAAAACTGAAATATATATCAAACAAAAGTAAAATACACATATAAAAAAATGAATATATACCAAACAAAAGTGAAATACACATATAAAAAATGAAATATATATTAAACAAAAGTGAAATACACATATAAAAAATGAAATATATATTAATCAAAAACGAAATACACATATAAAAAATGAAACATATATATTAAACAAAAGTTAAATATACATATAAAAACAATGAAATACACATATAAAAAATGAAATATATTAAACAAAAATGAAATACACATATAAAAAAATGAAACATATGTTAAACAAAAATGAAATACACATATAAAAAAATGAAACATATATTAAACAAAAATGAAATACACATATAAAAAAATGAAACATATATTAAACAAAAACGAAATACACATATAAAAAAATGAAACATATTAAATAAAAATGAAATACACATATAAAAAAATGAAACATATATTAAACAAAAATGAAATACACATATAAAAAATGAAACATATATTAAACAAAAATGAAATACACATATAAAAAAATGAAACATATTAAACAAAAATGAAATACACATATAAAAAAATGAAATATATATCAAACAAAAACGAAATACACAAATAAAAAAAATAAAATATTTATTAAACAAAAACGAAATACACATATAAAAAATGAAATACATATTAAACAAAAACGAAATACACATATAAAAAAATGAAATATATATGAAACAAAAACGAAATACACATATAAAAAAATGAAATATATATTAAACAAAAACGAAATACACATATAAAAAAATGAAATATATATGAAACAAAAACGAAATACACATATAAAAAATGAAATATTTATTAAACAAAAACGAAATACACATATAAAAAATGAAATACATATTAAACAAAAACGAAATACACATATAAAAAAATGAAATATATATTAAACAAAAACGAAATACACATATAAAAAAATGAAATACATATTAAACAAAAACGAAATACACATATACAAAAATGAAATATATATTAAACAAAAATGAAATACACATATAAAAAAATGAAATATATATTAAACAAAAATGAAATACACATATAAAAAATTGAAATATATATTAAACAAAAACGAAATACACATATAAAAAAATGAATATATATTAAACAAAAACGAAATACACATATAAAAAAATGAAATATATATCAAACAAAAACGAAATACACATATAAAAAAATAGAAAATATATTAAACAAAAATGAAATACACATATAAAAAAATGAAACACATATATTAAAAAAAATGAAATACACATATAAAAAATGAAATATATATTAAACAAAAATGAAATACACATATAAAAAAATAAAATATATATTAAACAAAAATGAAATATACATATAAAAAATGAAATATATATTAATGAAAATTCAAATATACATATAAAAAAATTAAATATATATTAAACAAAAATGAAATACACATATAAAAAAATGAAACACATATATTAAACAAAAGTGAAATACACATATAAAAAATGAAATACACATATAAAAAATGAAATATATATTAAACAAAAGTGAAATACACATATAAAAAAATGGAAAATATATTAAACAAAAGTGAAATACACATATAAAAAAATGAAATACACATAAAAAAATGAAATACACATATAAAAAAATGAAATATATATTAAACAAAAATGAAATACACATATAAAAAAATGGAAAATATATTAAACAAAAGTGAAATACACATATAAAAAAATGAAATACACATATAAAAAATGAAATACACATATAAAAAAATGAAATGTATATTAAACAAAAATGAAATAAACATATAAAAAAATGGAAAATATATTAAACAAAAGTTATATACACATATAAAAAAATGAATTATATATCAAACAAAAATGAAATACACATATAAAAAAATGAAATATATATTAAACAAATGTGAAATACACATATAAAAAAATGAAATATATATTAAACAAAAATGAAATACACATATAAAAAAATTAATATATATATTAAACAAAAGTTAAATACACATATAAAAAAATGAAATATATATCACACAAAAGTGAAATACACATATAAAAAAATGGAAAATATATTAAACAAAAATGAAATACACATATAAAAAAATGAAATATATATATTAAACAAAAGTGAAATACACATATAAAAAAATGGAAAATATATTAAACAAAAATGAAATACACATATAAAAAATGAAATATATATTAAACAAAAATGAAATACACATATAAAAAATGAAATATATATCAAACAAAAACGAAATACACAAATAAAAAAAATAAAATATTTATTAAACAAAAACGAAATACACATATAAAAAATGAAATACATATTAAACAAAAACGAAATACACATATAAAAAAATGAAATATATATGAAACAAAAACGAAATACACATATAAAAAAATGAAATATATATTAAACAAAAACGAAATACACATATAAAAAAATGAAATATATATGAAACAAAAACGAAATACACATATAAAAAATGAAATATTTATTAAACAAAAACGAAATACACATATAAAAAATGAAATACATATTAAACAAAAACGAAATAAACATATAAAAAAATGAAATATATATTAAACAAAAACGAAATACACATATAAAAAAATGAAATACATATTAAACAAAAACGAAATACACATATACAAAAATGAAATATATATTAAACAAAAATGAAATACACATATAAAAAAATGAAATATATATTAAACAAAAACGAAATGCACATATAAAAAATGAAATATATATTAAACAAAAATGAAATACACATATAAAAAAATGAATATATATTAAACAAAAATGAAATACACATATAAAAAATGAAATATATATTAAACAAAAATGAAATACACATATAAAAAATTGAAATATATATTAAACAAAAACGAAATACACATATAAAAAAATGAATATATATTAAACAAAAACGAAATACACATATAAAAAAATGAAATATATATCAAACAAAAACGAAATACACATATAAAAAAATGGAAAATATATTAAACAAAAATGAAATACACATATAAAAAAATGAAACACATATATTAAACAAAAATGAAATACACATATAAAAAATGAAATATATATTAAACAAAAATTAAATACACATATAAAAAAATGAAATATATATTAAACAAAAATGAAATATACATATAAAAAATGAAATATATATTAATCAAAATTCAAATATACATATACAAAAATGAAATATATATTAAACAAAAATGAAATACACATATAAAAAAATGAAACACATATATTAAACAAAAGTGAAATACACATATAAAAAATGAAATACACATATAAAAAATGAAATATATATTAAACAAAAGTGAAATACACATATAAAAAAATGGAAAATATATTAAACAAAAGTGAAATACACATATAAAAAAATGAAATACACATAAAAAAATGAAATACACATATAAAAAAATGAAATATATATTAAACAAAAATGAAATACACATATAAAAAAATGGAAAATATATTAAACAAAAGTAAAATACACATATAAAAAAATGAAATACACATATAAAAAATGAAATACACATATAAAAAAATGAAATGTATATTAAACAAAAATGAAATAAACATATAAAAAAATGGAAAATATATTAAACAAAAGTTATATACACATATAAAAAAATGAATTATATATCAAACAAAAATGAAATACACATATAAAAAAATGAAATATATATTAAACAAATGTGAAATACACATATAAAAAAATGAAATATATATTAAACAAATGTGAAATACACATATAAAAAAATGAAATATATATTAAACAAAAATGAAATACACATATAAAAAAATTAATATATATATTAAACAAAAGTTAAATACACATATAAAAAAATGAAATATATATCACACAAAAGTGAAATACACATATAAAAAAATGGAAAATATATTAAACAAAAATGAAATACACATATAAAAAAATGAAATATATTTATTAAACAAAAGTGAAATTCACATATAAAAAAATGGAAAATATATTAAACAAAAATGAAATACACATATAAAAAATGAAATATATATTAAACAAAAATGAAATACACATATAAAAAATGAAATATATATCAAACAAAAGTGAAATACACATATAAAAAAATGGAATATATATATTAAACAAAAATTAAATAAACATATAAAAAAATGGAATACATATATTAAATAAGAATCAAACATGAAACACATATATTAAACAAAAATTAAATACACATATAAAAAAATGAAACACATATATGAAACAAAAATTTAATACACATATAAAAAAAATGAAACTCATATATTAAACAAAAATTAAATACACATATAAAAAAAATGAAACACATATATGAAACAAAAATTGAATACACATATAAAAAAATGAAACATATATTAAACAAAAATTGAATACACATATAAAAAAAATGAAACACATATATTGAACAAAAATTGAATACACATATAAAAAAAATGAGACACATATATTAAACAAAACTGACACAAATATATAAAACAAAAATTAAATACATATATTAAAACACAATAATAAAAAATATATTAAACAAAAAAAAACACATATTAAGCAAGAATAAAACGCATATTGAATAAAAATGAAGTACATATTTTAAGCAGAACTGAAAAACATTTATTTTACAAAAATGAAACACATAGTAAACAAAAATGAAACACATTTCAACCAATCATTAAGAATTATAATCAGCAAATTGTAATTCTGATTTTGTTCTTTACATACACAGTAGTTGATGGTCAGGGACGGTAGTGCATTTTTTTCTTACATTCTGCTTGTATAGTCATTTATAGCTCATTATCAGTGATTTTTATTGATGCATTACATACTTTTTTTAGGACGGAAAACTGACATTACAGGTTCTTTTAATTTGAACTTTGCCATAGCTTTGTAACAAAATCCAAGTCTTTCAAAAAAACAAATTGCCTGTAATTTGTCTTTTTTGGCTCAGCTGAATTTGTCGTTATACGATTATTGCAGAAATTATT
Source organism: Euprymna scolopes (assembly GCF_053919585.1). Lineage (NCBI taxonomy): Eukaryota > Metazoa > Mollusca > Cephalopoda > Sepiida > Sepiolidae > Euprymna > Euprymna scolopes. The sequence goes on from NC_136491.1 coordinate 63,850,545, forward strand.
AATTAGAATGTGTTACGTTGCGCAGGACCCCAGGTTGGGAACGGTCGTAGTTAGTAGGTTTGTAACAAAAATGCAGTAGCGGTCAATTTCATTGATCGTCCACTAGTGTAACTTGTTTACGACCCGAGCTAAACGGTTGTAATGGCAACTGCTAAGACAGCATGGTTATTTCCCCCTTGACCGGGCATTTTTCATTCGAGCTGACTTATCAATTAATCAGCTTGTCATAACAACAACGGTATTTGAAACAAAGTTTTGACATGCACATAACGATCAGGCGTAACTCATAAAATAAAGGAAAGACGTAAGTCACGATTGCTTTTTGTATAAAAATGTATTTTTAACTAAAGCCTTACATGCAGTTTATCAAATAGTTCATTTCTGCGGCTTGGCTTTCCTTTATTTGAGCGATCGGGGGGGGGGGGGGGGGAACGCGATTTCACTTCGACAATCGCACGTCCTTCGACGGTCCTCATACCTACTTCTCCTCTGACTACAAAAATCACATCATTATATTCACAGGATTTTTTTGTTCCCATATTTTTCCACTATTACGATCTCCGCTGGCTTGCATTTGATTGGTTAATTCATTTATTGTCGATAATTGATTCTTCAATTCCCAGGCAAGTTTTAGCTTTGTTTACAAATGCATTGCTTGCATTTGACCCAGATCTCCAGTAACCCATTTTTTCTTAGTCGGGCGACTATTGTTTTTGTTTATTGCACGTGTCTTTACAACACGTTCCAGCCTTGACTGTAATTGTTTTTTCCAGGACATTCCAATCTTTCTTTGTTCTCGCAAAGGAATGTCCCATTCCAGCAAAATATGCGATCTCTCCCACAATCACGTTATTTTGTAAACAAAAAATCGTCGTCCGATTTTTCTGTTTACGCCGTAATTACTTTTGTCACTTTGTCTGGTGGACAATCGATATTCGATGCTCTCCTTTCGAGTTTCTTAAAAAGGTTTATTTTAACCGTTATGTATCGGATGGTCCCAGACATCTGTTACATAACAAATGTTAAATATATCAAATTCCTCCATCCAATTTGTTCCCAATAAATTTTGTGAATTTTACATGGCAAAAACTTTATTTTTTTTTGTTTCCCTGTTGAAGGAAACATTTAAGCAAATTTTTCTCAGAAATTTTAATATTTTATTAGTAACACTTACAACTTTTTTAGTTACTCACTGTTGGGCATTTAATTTTTTCCAAGTCTTGGAATTAATTATAGTTAAGTCCAACTCAATGTCTCCCTACAGTGTTTATTATTGAGACCGATATAACATATTTTGTTTTAACTTTCCCAGTTATTGTTTGTTCAGCTGTGTACTCTACAACGTTTTTACGTTTTCATTTTTTTTTTTTTTTGCTTTGCACTTACAGTAGGAGAATTTATGCCCTTAAGATTCAGATGCATGGAATTTTTTATTTTTAAATGGACAATCTTGGTAAATGTAATTCCCCACAGTTGTAACACAGATAAATTATAAAATAAGTTATTTTTGCTACTTTGTTCATTGTTTTTTTATCACGTGAGTATTTCCTATATCATGTTCTTCGATTTTTTTGCATTGTTCACTCCAAAGTTTAGAATTCTTTGGCATTCTTTTAAATTTTGAAGAGTACAGGGTGGAAAGATAAGATCATTCCATTTCCATTTGATAAAAACCGGTTTTCTTTTTTTGTTGCAGACCATCTACTAGTTGGCTAGTTGTGTGCAAATTCCAAGAGCGATAGGAACCTTCTATTATGTGCCATAAGGTTTAACGAGCGAGATTGAAGATGTATCACTGTACAACCCATGCTCTCTACTGATACAAGTTATGATAACAGGACCATTGCCAGCACTCTCAAAATGCAAATCTGGACACTTCAATGCTTGAAGGCACAGCTCAACCAAGTTTCCGGCCATGGTTATGGTCTTTGATGTGGTTTCAAGTGAGGGCCACATCATGCCACCTCACATCTCTGAAATCGATTTGAAAGTCAATACCAAAGTGTATCTGGATGTGCTGAAGAGCGTGGTGATCCCCTGGTGCAATCAAGTGGCCGCTGGCTGATCCTGGGTGTGATAGTAGAACTCAGCACCAGCCCACAAGTCCAAAGAGACCCAGGCTTGGCTTCAGAAGGAGTGCTATGGCTTTGTACCCTTCTCTAACTGCCCCTTCCTCCCCTGACCTGAACCCGCTGGACTACTTCATTTGGTCATACATTGAGAACATCACCAACATGACCTCCCACAACACCAAAGCTGAGTATTTGTTGAGCTCCTGCCAGCGCTTACAGAAAAGGCATGCTCCCAGTTCCAGACCTGTATTGCGGTTGAAAGCGTCTACATTTAACAGATGTTAGCTATAGTACATAATCAAGTTACCTGAATTAATTTTTTCAATAAATGTTTTAAAATAAAGCTGTAGTGTTGTTTACTTCAGGGTGACAAATTTATCATTCTGCTCTATATACCGACCACAGGGGGATCTGAGGAATGAATATATGGCCAGACAATTCTAGTAGAATTCTGTATATCCCAAATTTTCCTTGATAGCAGCGTGACAACAAAGGAGAACAATAGGTATATATTCAATATACTGTTCACAATCAGGAGCTACATGTTGAGCAGTTTTTAGTTGATGCTGAAAGTGCTAAATCATATTATTAGAATCTCTGTGATAACTAGGTGGTTCTTACATGGTTAATATTTAGAATTTTGGAGATTTCTTAAAATAGATGAGATTCAAATTCCCTAAAATAATCAATGGTAATTGTTGCAAGGATACCGTAACCCAAAACCCAGTCCATTATAATTTCAGTAGAAATATGATGCAATGAAATGGCTTTAGACTAATGAGAAAAATTATCAATATAGTTATTATATATATTGTATAAATTATAGTTATTGTATATTAGGAGTGGCCATGGCTAACTGGCCATGGTTCAACTAGGTCACTGTAGACATGGTTTACTTGTGCATTAGGAGTACTGGAAGTTCTGAAAGAGCCTTTAGATTTTTGGCAAGATAATTATTGGTCCAAGCAGTGATTTCATGTCTCATATTTGATCAGAAGAATCTAGCTGAAATAAGCTTCACTATGGCAGAAATTCCGAGGTAAGCCAGATCATGCAAAGGAGAAAAGACATTTGTATGATGAGCTTCAGAAATAAATGAATGAAGTGAATTCATGAAAATCTGGCAGAAGATTTGTTCATCTGCTATGGATGGGAATATACTAGAATTTTCAAGTAGCAAATTCTGGAGATGACAGTGAAAATATCAAAAGATTTGCAAAGACATAGACAAACAGGATATATTTTCTAGTCATCTTATTTCGATTATAATTCTTCTTCTGTAAGGTACTTTATGCTATTTTTATGCTAACACACCATTCTCTTTTGTACTTGGCTGCATGATGAGTTCAGTCAAAAATATGTCATACCACTTTTCTTTCACACGTTTTTATATAGATCTTATTTTGAAGTCTTCTATTTCTATGGCCTTCTCTTTGTTTATCAAATTCATTTTGTATATATAAATTGCTGCACTCACATCTGCTATGTCTGTGGATGATGGTGTGGATTAAAGACGGTTTCTTCATATATTTTAGGGTTGATCAGTGAGGCTAAAACTGATTTTAGATATTGTCTTTTCTAGCTAATTATGAGGAATGACACCATCATTTATGTTCACAACAGACTGCTACTACTACTACATTTTTTTTTTTTGCTGTTTATGTATTTTAGATGAAACTTATAATGTGATTAAAAAATACTACAAACCTGACCTTGTACAACGTGCCAACCATTTCAGGAAAGAGATAAAGAAAAAAACGTAGACGCTCCTGCTATTTATGGACATGTGAGGTAATGAGATTTGGGGGAAATATACAAATGAGATGCAGTTGGTTTTTCCAATAAAAAGCCTGTCTGTCAGAGAGTGAGGATGTGTCTCTTTGGCAGAAGTAAGTTCTGACAGATGTGCACTGGATTTCGATAATGAGAATTGCAAGGAAAACGTTGGGAATGATTTCTTTGGACTCTTTGGCAGAAGGGAGTTCTGTCAGATGTGAGCAGGATTTTAATAACGAGAATTGTGAGAAAGAGAACATAACGGTTGGGAAATCTTTCTTTGGAGTCTACTTTCTGATAATACCAACATATTTAACTGCAAGCTATTTCAGCTTGACGATGAAAATGGGCAAACGAATAAGGTTAAACAGCGACATCCGGAGGCCGTTTACTTGAAAAGGCAATGTGGTTATGTGGCTTAACAAGCTGAAGTTAGTGGCAAAGCTACAGAAGATTGAAGACATAGCTGTATTAATTCCAATGTATTTGGAAGGGAATGCTCTAGTGGTCTATCCAGAAGTGGGAGAGACAGATCAGACCATTGCTGAGAGTATTGAGACCTGATTAAAGATCGCATTTTCAGAGAGCATGTTTGAGGTTTATAATCAGCTCAGAAGAGTTACCTAGACTGGAGAATTTGTGGATGTATATACAGCAGAGATAAGGCAACTAGCAGGATTGGTTGGATATACGAGACGAGCCTTGAGAAGACTGTTAAACTGGCTTTCGTAGGTAGTTTCCCTGACCGGATCTCTATGAAACTAACAACTTATTGAAATTGAAACCATGGAGGTGAAGGAAATTTTTAGGTATGATAGAGTGCTGACAAAACATCCCGATGAACTGGAGGCAGTTGCAGCTGCTGCAGCAAACAATCAAAGCAGAGAGGAGTGAACATTAACGAAACTAAGCTGTAGATTTACCGGTAAATGCTTCAGATGCCAAGGACCCTACCTGATGAGTGACTGTAGGGAGCCACGACCAGACAGTGTGATGGTGTGGCCAGGTGAGGCACATTAACAGGAATTGCTCTTCACTTCTGGGAAATGAGTAAAGGGATGCTATTGTGTCAGTAATCACCCCTTTTATACTGGAAATGCATGTTAGTTTGTTGCCACAGATAATGGTCACTATTCACAGGAAAAGGGCTAGAGCCCTTGTTGATATTGGCTGCACAACAACACTTGTTACTACAAATGTCACCAACATTAGAACAGTAGATGGCAGAAAAGTGAAATGTTGTGGAGAGGCTAATGCTGAGATTGTGGTGAGGAATATGCTGCTGTGTCTAAGAATGATTGTACTGAATAGGTTTATTGCAGAAATTGATGTGGTACTGGGCCTGGATGTGATAGACTGATTGGGAGTAGCTACCATCGCTAAAGGCCAGGTGAAGTTTGGTAATCAAAGTGCACCAGGAATGACAAGAAGTGCAACCAGGAGCAGTAGCATCCAATTATCAAAACTCAGGTTATGTCTGATTGAGGATGAGGACTTTCGAGCCTACTTTGATGATGATAAATAGACAACAGTGGAGTGGCAATGGATCATAGAACCATCTGTGTTCACAAATCAGATTAACTGCTACAAAAGCATGTTAAAAGGAGGTATAAGTTCACAGTTTGAAAAGGAATTTGAGAAATGGATAGACAAAGGAATACTGTAGTTAGGAAAGGTTGAAGGAATTCTGCCACTCATGGTCATGGCCTATTAAGAAGAAAGTTAGGCTGGTGTTGGATTTCCGGAAGTGAACAAGTGTGTAGCTTATCACACAAAAATGGAATCGACGTGTGTGAAGAAGTCATGAGGAACTGGAGGAGAATGGAACGAGCAACTAAAATCATGGATTTAAAGTCGGCCTATCTCCAAATTCATATAGACAAAAAGTTATGCCAGTATCAATTGGTAGAACATAAAGGTCAAGTTTATTGTTTGACCTGATTAGGATTTGGACTGAATTTTGGCACCGAAAATCATGACAGCAGTTCTTAAGACTGTGTTGATGTAATGAAGAGAGATACCTGCTCTTATTCATGTAGACAAAAAATTATGGCAGCGTCAATTGGTAGATCATGATGGCAGTTCTTAAGACTGTGTTGGCCAAAGATGATGCGGTGAAGAGAGATACTTGCTCTTACATCGATGATGTACTGGTGGACGAAACCGAGGTGACTTGGGAGAGAGTGAGAAATCATGTCAAAACATATGGATTGATGGCAAAACCGGCCGAATCATTGGAAAACAGAATGGCTTTGGGATTAAGATTATGGTGCAATAAGGCGGGAAAGTTGATGTTTGGATGAAGAAACGAGATCCCTTGAAGCCAAGCATGGCCTAACCAAGAGAGAGCTTTTCTCTGTATGTGGAAAGTTGGTTGGCCATTACCCTATAGTTGGATGGTTGCAAACTGCGTGCAGTTTTATTAAAAGGCACAGATCTTGTACAGATAATTGGGAGGATGCAATTGATCAAGAAGTGCAGCTCATGATACAAGAAATCATTGAAGAAATAAAAAAAATGAACCTCATAAAAGGAGAATGGCATAAAAAAAGGAGGCATGAAGAGGTAATATGGAGTGACACTAGCAGCCTGGCATTAGGGGTATTATTGGAAATAGAAGGAGTGACTGTTGAAGATGCTGCTTGGCTATGAAAAAAGGATGATAGCACCCATATTAATGTTGCAGAATTTGAGGCTATGATGAAAGGCATCAATCTGGCTTTAAAATGGGGATTAGAGATAGTGGACATTAGAACAGAATCCACAACAGTGGCATCATGGATTAAATCAGAGGTGTCTGGTGATAAGCGAATCAAGCCAAAAGGAGCAGCAGAGATGCTAATCAGGCATCAACATGGAGCTTTTGGAGACTTGATCTGAGAATTTGGACTGAAGGTAACTGTCACCTTGGTTATATCACAGAAAAATAAGAGTGAAGGAAGGAAAAAGAAAGACATAACTCTGGTGTGTTATGCAGTAGAACATCTAAAAGACTTGCATAAGATGCGTCATTTTGGAAAGCGAATTTGCACATCACAATGCAAGATGTCCAAGAGGTGGTGGAACAATGTAGGAAATGTCAATCAATTGACCCTGCTCTGGCTAACACAAAAAATGAGAATTGCATGTCGAAGAAAATTGTTGGCGACTGACTATTGATACCACACATTATCAACATGAACCATATTTAACTATGATTGACTGTGGCCTGGGAGAGCAGTGACATGGTGGAAAATCAGAAATTAATTGTCAGAAGAGGTGAAAAGAGTTGTTGAGGAGGTGTTTATGAAAAGGGGGCCAGTAGAAGAGGTTTTAGTGGATAACGGTATGTCATTTGACTCGGAAGTTTTTGAGACTTATGTGCAAAGTAGAACATTAAGCTATATTTTAGAGCTGCATACCACCCAAGTGGTAATGGAATTATAGAGAGGCACCATCACACTATAAAAGCTGTGCCATCAAGAAGCCAAATTTTACCCAAGAAGCTGTATTTTGGTATAATATGGCACTGAAGGCTGACCAAGCTGAAAAGTCAGTGCCATACTAATCCATTTTTACATACGAATGTCGACATCCATTGGCTGTAACAGAGAGAGTGGAACAGGCACACATGGAAATCACGGTTAGTGAAGAGGTGTGGGTGAAACCACCCAATTCTCATACAACTAGCTGGGAAAGAGGTACTGTAACTGAAGTACTCTCTAGAAACAGTCACAGTTAATGGGATGCCATGTCACATCTTGCACATAGGGAGAGTTTCCTTGCCAGCAGAGGAAGAGGAGGTTGATGAAGTTTCTGAAGAAGAACTTATACAACAGTTGCACTGTGAATGAAGACACTCAGCATGGATGGTGGACTCTGAGACTAATTACACTGGTCAACAAAAAGAAACTTTTTAAAAGGTGTCTGATATTTTTTAACTGATTTACTATATTTTTGCCATTCTAAATCTAGAAATAACACCATTTTGCTCTCAGAGGTCAAATTTTTTTGTAAATTTGAATTTAAAATTATGTGACTTATTTTTTTTAAATAATGTTTTCAAAATTTACTAATGATGTTTCAATGGCAAAATGTCAGTTTTTATGATAAAATTGCTGTATTCTAACAAAGAATCATCTACACTTCATGTACAGTACATGTAACTAAAAATGAAAACTTTAATGTTTGCATTATTACGGTCTAAATTTTCGTTTTTTTGATTGTCGCGAATGTTTTGGTGCTTGCATATTCCTTTTTAAATTCCAACAGTAGTCCGCCATCATCACCATGTCCCACCTTCCCTGGTAGCGTGATTCCATTTCTCTCAAGTCCTGTTGAAAGCGCTCTCCATGCTCATCGCTTAAAGAGCCAAGATTTTCGGGAAAGCGGTCCATGTGCGAGTACAGGTAGTGCATTTTTATGCTCATATTGCAGCCAAGGTTCCTAAAGGCCACTAACATGTTTGCTACTAGATCTTTATAGTTCCCTGCTTTTGTGTTGCCTAGGAAATTCATCACGACCTGAACAAAGCAATTCCACGCTTGTTGCTCAACAGGATTCATGGTCTCCTCAAACGCGGGAGAGTTTTTGATCAGCTGCCTAATTTGAGGACCATCAAAAATACCAGCTTTTAATTTTTCAGTTGACAAATTGGGGAAGGTTTTACAAAGAAACTGAAAACACCGTCCATCTTTATCCAGGGCTTTTGTGAATTGCTTCATCAAACCGAGCTTTATGTGCAGTGGAGGAAATAAAATACGTCCTCTGTCAACTAGAGGCTTGTTTATCAGATTTTTTGCTCTACAAATTGCAAGCTCTTCACATACTGGCCATTCTTTTTTCACGTAATGTTGAGTACGATCCCTACTATCCCAGAGGCATAAAAGCATGGGTATTTGGTAAATCCAGACTGTTGACCAAGCAAGAAGTTGACCATTTTTAAGTCAACGCAAATCTGCCATTTATGTTGGTCATAAGAAATTTTTTCTAGGACGTACTTAATTGCTTCATGCTGTTCTTTTAATGTTGTCGAATGTGCCAATGGCACAGATGCAAATTGATTTCCATTGTGTAACAACACACATTTCAAAGACCTTTTGCTGCTGTCGATAAAAAGTCGCCAGTCCTCTGATTTGTATTCAGGTACACCGAGATGTTTCAGTAGCTCTACTATGTCATTGCAATAGACTAATTATTTTTCTTGAGCAAAATATCTTAAAAATTCCTGGTGCCTGGTATGGAAGAAACTTACCTTAACTTTACCATTTAGTATGTTCTTGTCCTTTAAACGAGATGCAAGAAGTTTGGCAGAGTCTTTTGGCAAATTTAAATCGCGAACAAGATAGTTTAGTTCGTTTTGGGAAAACAATTTTGGCTGCTCATCATTGTCATCGGGAAAGGATGCATCATGATGATCATCGGTAGTGGTAATGCTTTAAGTTTCATCCTGGCTACTGCTGCTTTCTTCAATACTTGTATCTTCAAATACAGGTACGGGAATTTCTTCACTATGAGGACTAGGGTGCATAGCTGACGCCAGATTGGGATACTCCAGTGTTGTGCGATTTTTTCTGTTAATCCCCATGACATTGATAGCACAAAAGTAGCAATCGGTTGCATGATTTGAAGGCTCTCACCAAATCATGGGGATGCCAAAGTTCATGGACTTTCGCGTGCCTTTGCTCCATTGATGGAGATGCTCTGTGCATCTTTTGCAAACCATGTGAGCTGCCCAACTTTTGTCTTGATCGCCGAGCTTCATGCCAAAATATGCATAGTAAACGCGCTTGATAAAAGTGGTGACAGTATTGCGATTTGGTGCAAGTGTGTATTCACCACAAACATAGCAAAAAACATCTGGCTTATTTACACACATTCTTCGAGTCGCCATTGTATACCTGAAAAAAATTAAAAATTAAATTTGTGTACGTTGTCTCCATGAAATTTAAAGTATGTATCAAAAAAATTTGGCACAATTATATCTATGTCCTGCGAACAGTTTTAATCGCACAGTAATGAAATAATTTGACTCTGAAACACACAGAACCAATATGTAAGACTTACCTTCTCATCTGCTTTCATATGTTAGTGTGTTTTAATAACAAGTTTTACCATTGAATTCCCGTATGGGCCAAATAAAGTCTTATCTTATCTTTAAATATCACATAATAATCGCAAAACTTGGACTCCCTAATTAAAATTTAATCAAAAATTGTTTATTCAAATGCTTTCTTCTTTGTATTGCTAGTGCTAAAAATTTTTAATTTGTTCAGGTAATAGAACTTTAAACGGTAAATGGTTAATACTTCTGTTGTATCTTTCTTGGGTATTTAAAAGTTAAAAAATAGAAAATTAACAATAGCTTAAAATGTCGACCTGACCCAGCAAAAAGAGTGTTATTTTTTGGATTCAGCACATCAAAATTGTCCAAAATCAGCTTACAAAACTGAGACACCAAATTTGCTGTTGACCAGTGTTATTGATCTTAAAGATCAAAGGGGCATGTGATTAAAAAGTAGTACAAATCTGACCCTGTACAATGTACCATCCTTTTTAGGAAAGAGATAAAGAAAAAGAAAAAAATGGCCACTCCTGCTAAATATGGACTGGTGGTCACGTGAGATAATGAGATTTGGGGGAAATATGCAAATGAGATGCAGTCGGTTTTTCCAATAAAAAGCCTGTGTATCAGAAAGAGAGAGTGTGTCTCTTTGGCACAAATAAGTTCTGACGGATGTGCGCTGGATTTTGGTAACAGGAATTGTGAGAAGGATAAGTATCAGTTGGGAATTACTTTACTTTCTGATAATACCAACATATTTAACTGCATAACATTCAACTAATTATCTTTATAAATGCATTAAATTCACTTCCGGATTCTTTTCAATAAGCCAACAAAACATGAAAATGATTAGATTGCAATTGTTAAGTTTTGAGACATTATGTTGAACAAAGATGGCGGTGAAGAATCAGTGCAGTTCTGATCTGGAGTGTTGAGTAATTCCTAGTAACAAAGATGGCGGCAAAGAATCAACTGCAGGTTCCAATCTCGAGTGTTGAGTAATTCCTAGTAACAAAGATGACAGTGAAGAATCAAATGCAGGTTCGTGACAGAGATGATGGAGAACTGATTGAATCCAAAATTCGACAATTTTTGTAGTAACTTTGGAAGCTTCTGATTGGTTGGTTATTATAACTTGTGGTTATAAAAACGATTGTCGAAATCATTGGAGTCATACCCCATAAGGAGTTAAAAATATTTTAACAGCAATAAAACCTATTTTCATGTACTTTTCTGGCAGTTGATTTGGTTTTGATTAGTTTTGTCTAAGAAACTGTGAGTGCAGATAGTGTTTATTTACAAGTAAGAAACAAATAGGAACCAATCAAATAATAGGAACCAATTAAATAAAACTATAAAATGAAGATAAATGTAAGAAGAGAAAACTTTTGTGTATCGGAGTGATGAATAAGAAGAATAGTTAACAATGAGAATATGGAATTTGTAATGAGAGAATTTGTTCTTACATATGAAGTAAAGTTTTTGAAAAACTGAAAAAGTCTCCCTGTGGATGATGCTGAAGAAGCATCACATTCTAAGTTGTAGAAAAAAGGTTGAAACATCACTCATTCAGAGCCAGACTCTCCATGTATTCAATCTATTTCTTTATATTAAGATATGCGGAAAAAAAACTTAACTTTATTTTATTTCTAAGTGTTTTCATTTGATTAAAACTTTTAACAAAAGTTTACTTTAAACTTGTCATCTATAAACTATATAAATAATATATAATTATGCATTGTAATTATCACTTTATCTCTTAATATTTTTAATTCAAACTTTTTTGCTGTTTTATTCATCAAGGGAAACAGATGGTCTTAGCTTTTTGCCTCAGGCCCTAGCCAATTTAGGTCGTATGGTGACCTTTTCAACCATGCAGCCTTTTGCTGACAGCATAGATAACCTCATGTCTACTGCCCTGGATAAAAACGAAATTTCATTCCAAGTGAGTTTTTGTTTCTAAAACATTTTTGATTTAATCTTAAATATTTGAAATTTTACTTTGGAAAAAATTTTCCTATGGAAAAAAATGTATTAAATTTGCAAAAATTGACTTTTGGGGTGGAAAGTCTGCTTTTGTTGGTAATAATGTGACAAGAAAAAGTTACAGAAAGAAAAGATACAATTTTGATTTTGAAAAAATCACAGGAAATTAATTAACATTGGCTGCTAATAAATTTATAGGAAAAAGTCAAAATTTTGTCTAAGAAGTTCATCATCATCACAAATCTTACATTCAAGAAAAATGAAGATTGGTTAGTATTTTTCTTCATACCTAATATTAATAATATAAAAAAAATATATTTACTGATAACAAAGTCTGCCCGTCTAGTTTTCCTACCGTTAACTCTGGGATTAGAGTCAGGTGATATTTCTATATTATTTTTTTTATTCATAGGTCATTTACAGCATGAGCTGTTCCACAAAATATAGATGGTAATTGTAAAGATGAGAATCACTTGATTATTTGGAAGTCACTGTTTATAGTTCTGAGTTTGGTTGTCATTTGAAATGCTTATGCATTGTGTATCATTGTTTAATAAAACAATCGTTCTAACTCCACCTAACTTCAGCATAGGCTGCTGTCAGTGGTTCTATCAATTGGGGAAGGGCCTGTGTAAATTTTTGCATGCTATAGTCAACATTTCTTGAAGTATAATGATGTAAATTAGTGTGGTGGACCTCATTAATTTTTAATTTTTTTTTCATACACAGACACTACTGACTCAGAGTTCTAATGATGTTATAGAAATGTGTGTTTTCCATTTTTACTTGTATCAGGTGAAATTGTGACTATGATAGTCAACCATCCTCCTATGCTATTTCCTATTAATTAGTGTGTGCTAACTTTTTTATTATTATTTTATATTATTGCTTTTAAACACACCCTATCAAAAAACAGAACTGTTAAGATATTTTTCTAATATAATTAAATATAACAACTCTCTTTATTCCTGTGAATAATATAGAATAAAAAGATTTGATATTTTCCTATTGAATTTATATACATGTAAATTAGATAGCAAAATTTGAAGCAACATTGAAAAAAAAAGCCATTCCTTCTCTAAATGATAAGATATTCAAACATCCTAGTAATTGTTTAATTATTTAAATCAATATATAATGAATATGAAAGAGATGATTTGTCCAGTTCATTACTAAAATTAAATAAAAATTTTAAAATTCAATCCCAAAAGTAAAATATATTTTTACATATATTTTGTATCATTAAAGTATATAGATAAAAAACCTTTACGATACAAACGTTTATTCACTAATACTATTAGTTAGATAGTGTTTCTATTATGAAATATTTTTCTGTGCTGAAGTTATCATAAAATTCGTTTATCCCATCTTTTCTTTATTAATACAGTTGTAACTTTACTAATGTATGTGACATTATTTTATATTATTTTTAAGTTCGATGGCTTTGAGCCTCTCACACTATCCTATGCCAGAGCCTGCCACAAACTTATCCCAATGACTCCTGTGAAGGTGAGTATGTTTTCCTGTTTATATTTTTACATGAATCATTTTAATAAGTTATATATTCTTTTTTTTTTTTATTCTAATTTGTTTTAAAATTGTTATTTTCAGAATAATACAAAATATTGTTTTGTTTGGGATGTGGATATTCATCATGGAAGGAAGCTCATTAAGGTTAACTCCCCATTGAAGGTAGGCAGACACGCATGATTTCCATTGTTTTGTTTGTTTTTATTTTCTTATTCTTTTAGTTTGTCCAGTTGAAGATGCAAAATGCAATAAATGTCATTTTTTGTTTTGCATTTTATTATTATATCACAATTATTCTATACATACATATCTACTTATTTTTTCTTTTGAATAATCAAATTCTGCCATAACATAAAATACATACACACCAGATATTCTATAAAACCTGATTTTTATAGCGAATTAAGAAATAACTTTAAAGATATTGAATAAATGCAATAGCAAATTACAATATTATGTCCTATACTAGCAGGTAAACTCGGTTTTGCCCTAGATTGATTGAATAACCACATATTCGGTGCTTCTACAGAATTTGGACAAGATTTTTTAGTTGATAAATGAAGTTTTCAGATAAAAAACAATGGTTTCAACTGATTTTTTGCCAATTCTAATAATTTACACTAGTTGCTTCCAAATTATGCAATCAGAATTACCTGAATATTACTGAATTATTAAACAAATCTGGTATTACGATTTCTGAAATTTCATCCCAATAGTGTAGAAGCCCCCCCATATTCTTTTGTGCCTAGCTCAAAACACCATTTTGTTTTGTTTACATATTTTTTCCCAATTAAAAGAAATACTAAACTTATTGATACATGCTTTCATGTAACAAAAGTAAAATACAAATTTAATCAACAGTAAAAATAATGGAGAGATGGATGCTATAGTAGGTTCCAGCAGGAATGTCTTTTAAGAGGGAGAAGTGTAACACCAGTTCACGAGAAGATTCTCTTTTAAGTTGATCACTAAGTTGAATTGTGTGGATGGTTCAAATGCAGATTACAGCACATATTATAACATTATATTCTATTAAGAAAAGTAACATAAAACTGTGCCAATATTTTGGAATTCTGTTCTTAGTTGCAGCGGTGAAAAAAAACAAAATGTAAAACCAAACATCAATTTTTATAATAATGCAACAAACAGCAGGGAAAAAAATATTAACAGATTTTTAATCACTGGCAGTAAGGCAAACAATTAAAATGTTGTTTATACAACACAAGTTAGTAAAAAAATGTTAATATCATATTAATACATACAAAATTTTCTTAAAACTATATAAATCAATACAACAATTTATTAAGACCACATAAATCAATGGTTAATACTATATAGATTAATATAACATTTTGTTATTATCACACAAGACAAATTAAAATTTTGTTATTATCACACAAGACAAATTAAAATTTTGTTAATACCAGACAAGATGAATTAAAATTTTGTTATTACCACAGAAGACAAATCAAAATTTTATTATTACCACACAAAACAATATAAAATTTTGTATTACCACACAAAACAATATAAAACTTTGTATTACCACATAAAACAAGATAAAATTTTGTATTACCACATAAAACAATAGAAAATATTGTTATTACCACACAAGAAAAATCAAAATTTTCTTATTACCACATAAAACGATACAAAATTTTGTATTCAACATAAAACAATATAAAATTTTGTATTACCGCATAAAACAATATAAAATTTGGTTATTATCAGACAAGACAATATAAAATTTTGTATTACCGCATAAAACAATATAAAATTTTATTACCACATAAAACAATATAAAATATTGTATTACCACATAAAACAATAAAAAATTTTGTATTACGACATAAAACAATATAAAATGTTGTATTACCGCATAAAACAATATAAAATTTTGTTATTATCAGACAAAACAATATGAAATATTGTATTACCACATAAAACAATATAAAATTTTGTATTACCACATAAAACAATATAAAATTTTGTATTACCGCATAAAACAATATAAAATTTTGTTATTACCACACAAGACAAATCAAAATTTTGTTATTACCACATAAAACGATATAAAATTTTGTGTTCAACATAAAACAATATAAAATTTTGTATTACCACATAAAACAATATAAAATTTTGTATTACCACATAAAACAATAGAAAATTTTGTATTCAACATAAAACAATATAAAATATTGTATTACCACACAAAACAATATAAAATATTGTATTACCACATAAAACAATAAAAAATTTTGTTATTACCACACAAGACAATATAAAATTTTGTATTACCGCATAAAACAATATAAAGTTTTGTTATTACCACATAAAACAATATAAAATTTTGTATTACGACATCAAACAATATAAAATATTGTATTACCGCATAAAACAATAGAAAATTTTGTTATTACCAGACAAAACAATATAAAATATTGTATTACCAGACAAAACAATATAAAATATTGTATTACCACATAAAACAATATAAAATTTTGTATTACCGCATAAAACAATATAAAATTTTGTATTACGACATCAAACAATATAAAATATTGTATTAACACACAAAACAATATAATATATTATATTACCGCATAAAACAATATAAAATTTTGTTATTACCAGACAAAACAATATAAAATATTGTATTACCACATAAAACAATATAAAATTTTGTATTACCACATAAAACAATATAAAATTTTGTATTACCGCATAAAACAATATAAAATTTTGTTATTACCAGACAAAACAATATAAAATATTGTATTACCACATAAAACAATATAAAATTTTGTATTACCACATAAAATAATATAAAATTTTGTATTACCACATAAAACAATATAAAATTTTGTATTCAACATTAAACAATATAAAATATTGTATTACCACACAAAACAATATAAAATATTGTATTACCACATAAAATAATAAAAAATTTTGTTATTACCACACAAGACAATATAAAATTTTGTATTCCCGCATAAAACAATATAAAATTTTGTATTCAACATAAGACAATATAAAATTTTGTTATCACCACACAAAACAATATAAAATTTTGTATTACCACATAAAACAATATAAAATTTTGTATTACCACATAAAACAATATAAAATTTTGTTATTACCACACAAGACAAATCAAAATTTTGTTATTACCACACAAGACAATATAAAATTTTGTATTACCGCATAAAACAATATAAAATTTTGTATTCAACATAAAACAATATAAAATTTTATTATCACCACACAAAACAATATAAAATATTGTATTACCACATAAAACAATATAAAATTTTGTATTACGACATAAAACAATATAAAATATTGTATTACCGCATAAAACAATATAAAATTTTGTTATTACCAGACAAAACAATATAAAATATTGTATTACCACATAAAACAATATAAAATTTTGTATTACCACATAAAACAATATAAAATGTTGTTATTACCACATAAAACAATATAAAATTTTGTATTACCACATAAAACAATATAAAATTTTGTATTACCACATAAAACAATATAAAATTTTGTATTACCACATAAAACAATATAAAATATTGTATTACCGCATAAAACAATATAAAATTTTGTATTACCAGACAAAACAATATAAAATATTGTATTACCACATAAAACAATAGAAAATTTTGTATTACCACATAAAACAATATAAAATATTGTATTACCACATAAAACAATAGAAAATTTTGTATTACCGCATAAAACAATATAAAATTTTGTTATTACCACATAAAACAATATAAAATTTTGTATTCAACATAAAACAATATAAAAGTTTGTATTACTTCACAAAACAATATAAAATGTTGTTATTACCACACACAACAATATAAAATTTTGTTATTACCTCACAAAACAATATAAAATGTTGTTATTACCACACAAAACAATATAAAATTTTGTTATTACCACACAAAACAATATAAAATGTTGTTATTACCTCACAAAACAATATAAAATTTTGTATTACTTCACAAAACAATATAAAAATTTATTATTACCACACAAAACAATATAAAATTTTGTATTACTTCACAAAACAATATAAAATTTTGTTATTACCTCACAAAACAATATAAAATTTTGTTATTACCTCACAAAACAATATAAAATTTTGTTATTACCTCACAAAACAATATAAAATGTTGTTATTACCACACAAAACAATATAAAATTTTGTTATTACCACACAAAACAATATAAAATTTTGTTATTACCTCACAAAACAATATAAAAGTTTGTATTACTTCACAAAACAATATAAAAATTTATTATTACCACACAAAACAATATAAAAGTTTGTATTACTTCACAAAACAATATAAAATTTTGTTATTACCTCACAAAACAATATAAAATGTTGTTATTACCACACAAAACAATATAAAATTTTGTTATTACCACACAAAACAATATAAAATTTTGTTATTACCTCACAAAACAATATAAAATTTTGTTATTACCACACAAAACAATATAAAATTTTGTATTACCACACAAAACAATATAAAATTTTGTTATTACCTCACAAAACAATATAAAATTTTGTTATTACCTCACAAAACAATATAAAATTTTGTTATTACCACACAAAACAATATAAAATTTTTTTATTACCTCACAAAACAATATAAAATTTTGTTATTACCACACAAAACAATATAAAAATTTATTATTACCACACAAAACAATATAAAAATTTATTATTACCACACAAGACAAATAAAAATATTTTTATTACCACGCAAGACAAATTAAAATTCTATTACTACCAAACAAAACATTATAAAATTTAGTAATACAACATAAGTGAGTACAAATTTTTGTTTATACTGCATAAATTAATTCCAAATTCTATGTCAAGAATTGATTGTATCATTATCTTGCAATTAACAATAATGAGTACATATACATTCACAATGCAACTCTGTTTTCATTCAGACAATATATGCACACTTTTTTACAGGTGTTTTAGACTAGTTCATTTAGGCTGGGAATGTTGCATGTATTGTTTCACATCGGTTGTGTTCTTTTGAAATTATGAAACTATCAAGTATGAATTATATGCTATGATTTATTTTGTTTTATATAATTTTGGATGTTTTTTTTTAATGATCTCCAGGTACATAACAATTTAACTATGTCACTGGACATCTTCTGTAAGTCACAGGCGTTGAAGGCCATCCCAGAATTGGCTATCAAGGCTGAATTAGATGATGATAGGGGTTATGTGAAACTAACCACTGTGGGTAGTGGAGAGAGTTACCAAGTGCCCATGTTGATTGCCTATCACTGTGAATTATTTGTGACACCTTCTGATCTGCCGTGAGTATAACAGATAATAATTTGCTAATATGTAAAACTGTATTAATTATACATTCCTCTACATGTATGATAAACTTGCTCTTTCATGTTGTGTATCAGTCACACGTTTTAAATTAGAATAAATTTTAATAAATGTTTAAAACACCTTAAATAAGTATATTTATACAAAATAAACATAATACAAGACTTGCTTTTTATGGCATATCAACCTTTTGGAGTTTATTTCATGCAGAATTCAGTCATTTTACTAAAACATTTAATTCTTAATATTTTAAATATTCACATATAATACTAATTGACAACTGCTGCTGTTTCATATTATATGTAAGACAGATTCCATTCGCCACATAGATAGGATTCTGATAAGCATTAATATTTCAGATCAGAGTCAACCTGGGAGTAATTGTAAGAAAGGAATGATTCCAAATTCTTTAAAGCTTCCAAATTAAAGTCTCATCATCATATAGTTTCATTTGATATTTTGGACATAAAAAAGGGAAATGTGTCTAATTGCAAATGTGTTTCACTTTTCTTGTGTAAAATGTAAAATGTTCATAGGCATTGCATAATCGATATAATACATTATGCAACATGTTCTGAACTGAAAAAAAATAATGGTACTTACCTGTCTCCGGGCTATACTGTCTTCTGAATAGATTCATTATACCCAATTTCACTTACAAGACTTGAATTGATACGTATACATAGCATATGGTTCTCAGTTTTTCCAAAGATGTTGCAAACAGGGACTGATTACACACACTCATCAACAATAAAAATATGTCAAAGAGAAGGCAACATATTTGATTGGAATTAAACTCTGTCAGTATTTATTACATCACTTACCTTTTTTGATGAGTTTGAACTGAAGTTAAACTAGACATATTTAATGCTTATCTTCAAATTCCTTGGAAATTACTCCAAGGTTTTTTGGCTATCAAATGGATAACATCAGTCTATGTAAAACGTTTAATTTCAGCACTCTTAATTAATGACATGAAAAAATATCCAAAACATCTCCACATACCATTGATTCAAAATAACAACCGGCCTAGGAGCAACAAGGTTCACTTTCTATTTCTGCAATTTCAAAATGAACTCTATTTAATTCACTGAATACTAGTGAATTTAATAAAGGATTTTATTCAAAATTCACAGAAATTTACTAATTACAACAAATATCAACCAAAGAAAGCCAAAAGAGTACAACAATCCAAACTTTATGAACATAACAACTAAGACAATTCCTTAACCACAATTTCTCATATAAGAAATATAATCAAATACTTAATGTTTTCTTCATAACTTGAAAATAAGGCTATTCTTTCATTAAGTTAAAGAGTTTTTCATAATTTTTTATCTTGTTCAATGCAATGAAGCAATTTGAGAATTCATATTTGTCTTTAATCTTTGTAATTCTATATTTCTACTCATGTTTTGCAGATATCATAAAACCGAAAGTGGCATTTGGTGGAAAGATTTGATTCAATTAAAAGATAGATGTAAACATTTCACTTGTCAACCAACAGAACAGGCAAAACCTTTTTTGGTTAAGGTAAGAATGATTATACAAAAATTGAAATACAGGGAGGTTATCTCCATATT
The DNA here is from genome assembly GCF_053919585.1 of Euprymna scolopes. Lineage (NCBI taxonomy): Eukaryota > Metazoa > Mollusca > Cephalopoda > Sepiida > Sepiolidae > Euprymna > Euprymna scolopes. Next base: position 63,870,933 of record NC_136491.1, read on the forward strand.
AGTAACATTATAAGAATTTTCTATCGGAATTATTATTCTTTTAGTTACTATTGATTTTTTATTGATAGAAAATGCAAAATAAATTTTTTAAATCTTATTTTTGAAAAAATTAATGACAAAATTAAATCAACTAGAATGCATTTCAATTTCTTTAGAAACAAGTCAATCATTTTAATCTTTTGCTGATTTGTTTCAGAATTTTTAAAATGAGGATTAATACAATAATAATTTAACTAATACAAACCTTTGTTAAATAATAGTTAGGAAAAAAGAATGAATTATTTCATGATTTTTTGTAATTTGAAAGGAATTTTAAAGTATTTAAACTGTTGAATAGATTGTTATTTCTAAGCAAATTCTTGTGTATTAAAAGTTTTGAAAGCTATTTACACCCAATAATTTTATAAAATTAAAAATAGACATTAAAACAATAACTTTACAAAATTTGTTTTTATAACAGTTCAACTAATAATTCAAATGATTAAGTTTAACTATTAAAATCCTATTTAAAAATGGTAAAAAAAGGAAATGGCTTACTTATAAAAAATGCAAAACAAAAATGAAAGTAAAAAAAACAGGAAATGCAAAACTAATAGAATAATCATGCATTGTTCTCATAAGAACAAAAAACTCTACAAAATCCAAATAATAGTAAATGATTGAAAGTATTTTCTCTATTTTAGGTTACCTGCAAAGACCAAGAACCACTACGACCATTCCAGTCCTTACCCAAGAGCATTCCGTACTATATTCTCCACATAAACCCACCAGTAGTTCTGCACAATTTGCTGCCCTATGACATACAGTTTTCTCTTCAGGTAAACTATATTTACATTCAATTGTTCTCTAAGTTGAATATGTATGTATTAAGTTGATATAAAATATTGTTAGTTTAAACAAAGTTACAAAGTTAAAACCCCAATTATTATTTTGTATCAGATATTTTATTTGCTAATTTTCATATAAGGAAAATGAAACTATAATCTAATTGTAAAATGATTTCAAAAGTGGAAAACATTAATTTATTAGAGTAATCATAAAAAAACGAATTATTGCATTAATTTTTTTACTATTAATGTTAACCTTTCAATTTAGTAAACTTCATTTTTCATGATAGAAACATGAGAACTCTTAAAATGCATTTCTTTATTTTCAGGGCACAAATACTTACAGCAGTTTAACGCATGGAGAAAGCACTCCCCTTTATACCGTTGATGTTACAAAAGGAAACAAATTACTCTTGCAGGTTAATATTAAAAAAAAAGCATTTAAAATTTTTGTTTGTATTATTTTTACTTTTATTTGCATTGACCTTATGGTAATATGTTTATTATCATATTTGAATATAATTGTTATAACTGAACTCAGTGTAGTGATAGTTTGCCTTTTTATCCATAAGAAGCCAAATGTATATTATATGACGAGGTGCACAGAATCAACCCTCTCTCTCATCAGTAATTTTACAAAGTTTGTTAGCATTGAAGTCACCTTAAAGCTCTTGGCAGGCTCTCTAAAGATACCGGCTTCCTGACCGAGAATGCACCAAACATTGATGTTATTATTTTTTCTTTTCCCTTTGCATAACTCAATCATGTTCTGCGAAGCCAAAAACAAAAACAACAATTTTCCTCTCTATCTCTTGTTTTTTTTCTTTCTCTTCCTCAGTTTCACATTATTTTCATTTCCTCCAATGGGGCTAACAGTTTGCTGTGGTTTGCAACCCATGACATTTAAGGATGGGATCCTGCTGGCAAAGTAGCCCTTAGTCTGGATAAATTGATATGTGCACTGCAACACTCCACTTTGGCCCCTTATCTGAGCTAGACGGGCAGTCAGAAAGGCCTGATTCAATCAATCAGCTGGTCATGTCATGCCCCTTCAAATAAAATTTGCACCTTTTTTCTTTTTTTTTTTACATGGAAGTCATCACAAGCCACTCAAGGATAAGGGTTAATGCTTGTACAATAGTCACTGAGACAACAGCATATTAATAGTGGTGGAAATGGATTATTTAGGGGGTGGCACCACAAGCATAAAAACTTTTACTAAAATGACTGGATTCGACATTAAATAACCTAAAAAGGTTGTTATGCTGTAAAACAAAATAACCAAACCAAATCAAAGCTTTTCGAAACAACAAAATGGATCTAGAAGACTGAATCATAATGAAACAAGACTTTGATAAATTCATTGTGAGATATTCATGCATATTTTTAACTTTTGCGAAACACTCGAGAAAGATACAATTAAATATGAGCTATTTCAGAGGACATGGTAGACAGACAAAGTGAAGTCAAAGCAGCTCCAGGAAAATAAAATAAAACTTGTCCATTTGTTTGAAATCTTTTAATAATAAACAGTGAACTATCTGAGAAGCGTTATCTAGACATTTAGCAAGTAGATGCGAAAAAATACTTGAACATTCCAAACCGCTTGATAAGGAGATAGGCAAGTGAGCTCTAAAAGATTTACTTTGATTCACCAATAAAAAATGAAATTCGAAAGCGACCCCCCCCCAAAAAAAAATACAAAACAAAATTAACCACCCTTTTTTTTTTATTAATCATGTTTTGGCTAAGAACAATTGATAATAACAAATTCAGAAATAATAAATTTTGCAATCAATTTCTCCATTTCAAATTATAGGTCAGTAGAAAATTACATTATTTTACTTTTAGTAAAAGTTATTTGCTGTATATTTTTTTCATTTCTCAGCTGTTTACTGCATTGATATTTTTTTTAATTACAAACATTTTTCCATGCAATCGTTCAAAAATTCCAATGGATTGTTTGTCAATAATTAAATTTATTTGGATATTGAATTGTCCTAAAACTTCATATGAGAATATTTTGTCAAAAATATTAGAAATTGGAAAAATATTACATCTGATTTTTCAATGTTTCCCCTTCTCCGAGTAAATAACTGTGCCCAATTTTACATTTAACACTTATCTGAAATATTTGTAGGATGTTTTTTATGCTGAAGTTGGTTTAGAAAATTAGATGAACAAGATGTGACATGCCTAGGCAGAGTCATTTTAGATGACAATAGTGTTTGAGGTCATTGCCAAAAACCATGCCAACAATTAAAATAAATTGTCTATAAAGTTATGTTATGGCGAAGGAAGAAAATGAAGCATATTAAACGGACATGCATGTATATTAAAATGGAAATAAATGAAACATTGAAGGGTATTATCATCACCAGCAAATGCTAACATAATAGGAACAACTTCCTGTTCATGTTTTGTTCTATCCCCTCTGGGATCCTCTGTTGTACCAGTTAAGATAAAAATGAAATGTAATAAGTCTTCAGACATACCTCTCCACCGTATTATATATTGATACTCTATGGCTGACTTGGATAGCTTCCATACATTTATATCTGATCTACCTCTACATTCCATGTTTAAAAAGGATGTGTCCTCTATAGTATCAGACCTGACCAAATGATTAATTGTAGACATAAACTGATTCATACCATCCAAAAAATTCCAACAAAAACCTAACAGCCAGCCATGGTTCTCCCCAGAATATGCTGCTACCATCGTGCACAGAAGTGACACTCAATATGGTTTCCGTTCTGCTAGATCTACAGCAGATGTCCTTACAGTTATATCGCATAGGATTAGCAAATCTCTCGACGGTGGCAATCTTTCTAGGGCAATTGCTCTTGACATATCTAAAGCCTTTGATAGAGTATGACATAAAGGTTTACTTCATAAGATCGCTAGCTATGGTATAGCTGGAAAAGTCTTCTCAATTATTAAATCATTTCTTTCTGATAGGTTCATAAGAGTAGTAGTTGAGGGGCAAAAATCAGAAGCTCACAGTATTCATGCCGGTGTCCCTCAGGGATCCATCCTGGGCCCAACTCTTTTCCTGATCTACATTAATGATCTTCCAAATCATATCCTTACATCATTTGTAGACATTTATGCTGACGACACTACCATTTATGGTACCACATCTAAGACAGTAAACGACCAAGTTCTCTCCAATTCTCTCTCCTCTGATCTTGAGCACGTAGTACAATGGGGAAAGGAGTGGCTGGTTACTTTTAATGCATCTAAAACCAAGCTTCTCTCTTTACATCATCAACATTCTAATTCACATTTGTCATCAATTGAAATGAATGGCTCTCGTCTTCAGGAGGCCTCAAGTTTTGACAAGCTTCTGGGCTTGACCATTACTCCTGATCTTAAATGGAACACGTATATCAAATCTGTTGCCAAGGCCGCTGGAAAAATGGTGGGATCTTTCTATCGATCCGGTAGATATCTCACTGCTGATGCTATTCCCTACCTATATAAGAGCCAGGTACGTCCAAGGATGGAATACTGTTGCCACATCTGGGCAGGAGCTACTAGAAAGGACTTGTCCTGCCTTGATAGAGTTCAAAATAGACTTCGTAGCCTCGTAGGAGATGTCCTTTTCTCCTCCTTGCAACCTCTATCTCACAGAAGAGATGTTGCGAGTTTGTCTCTGATGTATCGTTATTTTCATGGAAAGTGTTCAACTGAGCTTCAATCTATGGTCCCCCCTCGCAAAACTTTCACAAGAAACACTCGTCTAGCTGTAAACACTATCAATAATTTCCCCCACTCTTTATCTGTGCCTAAACCTAAACGTAGATTCCATGAACAAAGCTTCTTTCTTAGAACTGCACGCCTGTGGAATTGTCTTCCGTTTTCCTGCTTTCCGGCTGACTACAATATGGTTGTGTTCAAGTCTAAAGTAAATAAGTTCTTGATGAGCCGTTCCATATAAGTTATTAAATTTACCAAATTTTCATTACTAATGATTACTATATTGACCAATTTCTACTGTACACTCTTTAACCCTTATCCTTGAGTGGCCTCTTGGCCTTGATAATGTGGTGATGCCTTTGTAAAAAAAAAAAAAAAAAAAAAAAAATCACTTTTTCCATAGCTACCAATGTAATAGATGTATTGAGACTAAAGCTGCTTTCAGGACTGCCAGTAACCACTGTAAAAGAGTAATAAAAAATGCAAGAGAGCTATATGCTCAGTCTGTTAAATCCAAAGTAGCTGAGCAGCGGCTTGGTTCCCATCAGTTTTGGCAAATAGCAAACAGGATCTTAAATGCATGCGTTCTATCCCAATCATCATCAATGGACCTGAGGTCATCTCGTCAGCATCAGACAAGGCCAAACTATTTGCCAAGAACTTTGCAGCTAATTCTACCCTATGCGACGAAGGCCATCAACTCCCCATATTTCCTCCTATAACAGAACACACGCTACACAACATACAAATATCTGTGCGTGAGGTCGCCAAGCTAATCAAGAACCTTGATTTCAGTAAAACAACTGGTCCTGATGGCATTCCAATTATAGTGTTGAAAAAGCTTCAACCAGAACTTGCCTCCATACTTACAAAACTGTTTAAGTGTTGCTTTCAGGAGAATTGCTTCTCAACACCCTGGAAAACCTCATCAGTATACCCTGTATTTAAGATTTCAGGTGATAAGTCATCTCCCTCTCAGTACAGACCAATAAGTCTCCTGTGTGTCATGAGTAAGCTGCTGGAATCCATATCAAATAGAGAAGTAGTGAACCAACTCAGCAGAAATAACCTTCTTAGTGACATGCAATATGGTTTCTGTTCTGCCAGATCTACAGCAGATGTGCTAACGGTTATATCGCATAGGATTAGTGAATCTCTCGACAAAAGCTTCCTTCTAGTGCAATTGCTCTTGACATATGAAAGGCCTTTGATAAGGTATGACATAAAGGCCTACTTCACAAGATTTCCAGCTGCAGTACAACTGGAAATGTTTTCTCAATCATTAAATCATTTCTCTCTGATAGGCTCATGAGTAGTGGTTGATGGGCAGAAATCAGAGGCCACAGTATTAATGCTGGAGTCCCTCAGAGGTCCATCCTGAGCCCAACTCTCTTCCTAATCTACATCTACAATCTCCCAAAACACATACTTAAATCATTCATTGATATCTATGCTGATGACACGGACATCTATGGCAATACATCAAAGACCATAAATGACAAAGTTCTCCCTGATTCTCTCTCCTCTAATCTTGAGCGCGTAGTACAGTGGGGGAAGAGCTGGCTGGTTACTTTTAATGTATCTAAAACCAAGCTCCTATCTTTACATCATCAACACTCTGATCCCCATCTGGCATCAATTGAAATGGATGGCTCTTATCTTGGGGAGGCTCCATGTTTTGACAAGATTCTGGGTTTGACCTTTACTCCTGATCTGAAATGAAACACGTACATCAAGTCTGTTACCAAGGTCGCTGGGAAAATGGTGGGATCCATCTACTGCTCCAGAAGATATCTCACTACTGATGCAATTCTCTATATAAAAGCCAAGTACGTCCAAGGATGAAGTACTGCTGCCACATCTGGGCAGGAGCTGCTAAAAACAGCCTATCCTGCCTTGACAGAGTACAAAATAAACTTTGTGGCTTAGTGGGGGATGCCATTTTCACTTCCCTGCAACCTCTCTCCCACAGAAGAGACGTTGCGAGCCTGTCTTTGTTTTATCGTTATTTCCATGGCAAGTGCTTGTCTGAGCTCCAATCTCTGGTCCCACTTCACCAATCTTTCATGATAAACACCTGCCTAGCTGAAACCACTGTCAATAATTTTCCCCACTCTTTATCTGTGCCTAAATCAAAAGGTAGATTCCATGAACAAAGCTTCTTTCTTAAAAGTGCACACCTGTGGAACTCTCTTCCGTTTGCCTGTTTCCCACCTGACTACAACTTGGATGTCTTCAAGTCCAACATAAACAAATTCCTGATGAACTGCCCCCTTAAGTAAGACACTTTATCAAATCTCCAGTACTATGATTACTACGATACTATCCGATACTGTACATGCAATAACCCTTATCCCTGAGTGGCTTCTGGGCCTTGATAAATGTTGACCACCATGTAAAAAAAAACAATGTTTCGTAAATAAAAAAAGAAAAAATATAATAGAATTGCGAAACGTTTATGTAACTGAGTTTACAAAAAGATAAGTATTTTTTATTTAAAAATATTCATGTGGGAAAGTTTAAGCAAACTTGTGTTTTTGAAAGGGAATGTTACATTTAATAGAAAATGAATATAAAAGCCTTTGAAATAAAGATAGATATTTTATTTTAATTAAAAAAAAAACATTTGGTTTATAACAATAAAGAGAATAATAATACACTTAAGTAATTTGTTGTTAATCTTATTTAATTCTTAAAATTCTTAAATTCTAATGTAAAAACATTAACATTTCACCTTTCAGACGATTTCTATTTGGTAAATAAATGTTACCTCATTAAACAATTGTTCACTTTCAACAGAAGATAGAGGTGCTGATAAATATTTTCTGGCTAAGGATACCAGGATGGGAAATTCATATGTATTTGAATTCCACCATTGAAAAACATCATCATTTTTTAATTTTTTATATTTTTCCATTTTTATCTTAAAGAAATATATTTGTTTGTTTATTTCACTGTCTGCTTTGCTCTGCATTTTGTTCAAATATGCATATTGACTATTCTATCTTGAATAAATCTATGATTGGGCAAATTAAATTTTTTTGTTATTTCTGGTACTTTGCAAAAGCTGCAGGTGAATAATTGACATGCCCAACTATTAGTTTACAAATATATATCATGACCTTTACAAATCTCTGTGTAAAAATGGCATCATTAAGCATCAACTGTAACGTGTGTAGGAAACATGGTAAAGTTGCATAATTGGTTTGCACAGTTGCTGCTGCCATATTAGTTGCATTATCTCGTATAAGAACATGGATTTTACAAGAAATATCAAATTTTTATGATGTGTTTTTGAAAGCTTCACTAATATTGACTGCAGTGTGTGATGCTTTAAATGGAGTAATTCATAAAACTATACCTTTTTAGTCAAAGTTTTCATTGATCCAATGAGATGTCACACTTAAAAAAAGATAAGTTCGCTGTAACAACAGACCAGCCATCATCGGTAAGAGATAAATTTATAGCAGTGTTAATTTCCTCCTGTATCTTATTTCTTACTTTACTATATATATCATGCATAATATTTTCTTTTATATACTTTCTAGAAGGAAATGCTTAATTTCAACAAATATGATTCAATCTATATATCTATAAAAGTGAAAGTGTCTATGTGTGTGTATGTGTCTGTGTACATTTCCCTACGCAATAACTCTGTCAATTTTCAGTCTACACACTCGAAATTTGATATACAGGGTTCTGAGATTTGAGAAAATCTTTGTAATCCGTTTTCGGCCAGAAATTTGGTTGTTAAGTGGTCAAAGTTCAACGATTTGATCTTTGAGAACTCTACCAAACTCCTCCACCAATTTTGGGTCTAAACACTTGAAATTTTAGATATAGATTCCTTGGACATGGATCTAACTTAATAACTTGATTTGAGCCTAAAATAATAAATTTTAAGAGGTCATAATAGGGGTCAAAGTTAAAAAAAATTTGATCTCTGCAGTCTCTTCCAAATTACTCAGACAATTTCTGGTCTAAACATTTGAAATTTTACATAAAGGGTATTCAGAGATAGGGCAAGCTTTTTAATCGGTTTGGGTCGAAAATTTGAGTTACCAATATATAAATGTATGTATGTTTGCATGTCTGCCTAAAACTTTTGACAGAGGCAACGGATTTTCACAAGATCAGTAACATTTTGAAGACGACAAATATCGAATAATTGGCTAAAAACATTAATATCTTCACCTTCAACTGGGCACTTTTCTACAGAGGGGGTTGCTTTTTTCGCCAATATTTTCGAAAGTCATCCCTTCTTTTCGATTGTCTAGCCTTAATTAAAACCTATGTCATTTTCGGTTTGATGGTGGTCGTTAACAGCAAAATCGTCAGTTTTTTTCCAGTTCTTTTCCTCCTTTTGTACAGGTTCGAGCCTGCCTTCCTACTACTACTTTTTTTTTGTTCAACATACATCTCCAAACACCCGGGCAACGCCGGGCTGAAATGCTTATATGTCTTATAAAACCAAGGTCTTCTACAACAGAAAAAGGTTGTAAGTCAATTACAATCATTTCACCAATATATTTATAGATTCTTTGAGCTTTGCTATCATTTATATCCCAAGTTTTATTTTGAGCGACGATGTCGTGAAGGTTTATTGCTTAAAGGACTCGCTGACAATTTTGGTTTGTTTCATAGTTGAACCATCGATAGGTTGTGTCCTTTTCATCTCTTTTTTCCTTTTCTCTTCTTTGTTTTATTTTAAAGTTCTGTACGATGTTGTGTATGTAAATTTTTCAAACATGTTTGTTGTGGTAAAGGAAACAGTGTGTGTTCCTCTAATTATTTATTTATAACCAGCGTTGCCCGGTGGAAGCATGCCCCATCCTCGTAAAAAATTAACTACAGTTGTTGTTGGTGGTGGCCAATCCCCAACGTCCTAATGTTAAGAACGGGTTTCAGGAGGCACCCCATTTTATTGCAACACTATTCTAAGCATTAACGCATCAAGTATTTTGAGTTGCATTAAATTATAGAAATTTGTTTAAACTAGCTTCAGAGTTTACTAAGAACTTTGATTCTTTGTAAATACTTATGTATAAAAGATTGAATGTTTATAAGCTTTTTTACATCAAATCATTTTCTGAATAGAGATTAGATCAACTTTACCATAAAAACAAATATTTATAGTTTTATAACAGTTTGATTCATAAAAATAAATTTAACTTTGAAAATCCTATTTTTAAAAAGTAATTTGGTTATTTAGCCTTTTTTGGATAGATTAAAACACTGAGAATAGAAACAAAAGAAAAAATGAAGGCAAAAAGGCTTCCAGGCAACACCAGATAAGAACAGACACATATATAATTATAATAAAAATGTACTTTACATATTTTGAACATATATAATTTTGAACTTTGAAAAGATAATATAAGAACACTTGAATTTAGGTAAAAATGGCAGTGGTAAAAATGGCAAATGGAAAAAAATATAGGTTAATATCTCACAATAAGTTTATTAAAATATTGGATACGATACATAAGCAGAAAACATGAGAAGTTTGTCAAATTAAAAAAAAGCTTAAGCCCCTCCCCCTTAATGTGACTTCACTTTTTATGCGATTAAATTGGAACACCCTTATAAACTTGTGAAAAAACAATTATAGATTAAAACAGTTCATTGGATGGCAGCTTTCAGCCTTAAAATTAGAAGATAACCCCTCATCATTTTTGTAGTTTTAGTTGTATTTTTTTTTTTATTTCAATAGTTTGAACATGTGGAAATCGAGCCCTTTATTCAAATAAAAGACAATTTATTGGATAAGCTATTACTATAATGTTAAACATATTTAAATTTTGTTACATTTTTATTTATTAAAAACCCATTCTTAACTTGGTGGGTCCTTTTTAACTATTCTGTACTTTCACATAACAATTTAATAAACACCGTAAAAATTAAATTTAATTTGAAAATCGAATATAAATTTAACCTGATCAAACTTTAGTATAAAATATATCATTGTATAAAGTAAAAAAAAAAAAAAAACCCACGCTCTCTTCCTACTATTAACTCTAAGTTTGGATGGTAGTACGAAAAATGCAATTAAAAAAGACATAAAAGTATGTGCGATGTGGAAGTAACAGGGCTGTTAATAGTTAATTTATTGAACATTAATCTTGCTTTTTTGTTGTGTTTACTTATTGTTCACGAAAAGAAAAAAACAGCAATTATTTTAGCATGCAGATTGGGAGATTAGTTTTGCATAGAAATTAAAAATAAAATGATTCCCCATACAAAGATCATTATTAGTTTTTAGGGCAATTAACCTATTTGGTGTTTTTTTTTTTTTTAATTTTAATTTTATTTCATTTTTTTTGCAATGGGAGTTCTGTGTATTTTTTTTTTTTTTTTGAAGGTGGGAAGGAAATTCTACCTTTTAAAGTGATTACATGTAATTTTATGACTTTGCCAGAAAAAAAACATTATTACATACTTTTGTGTCATGTTTAAATTAGTATAAATTCTAAAAATTACGAAAATCAGTAGAAAAATAATTGCAAGTAAAAATAGAAGTTTTCGAAATAGCGATTTTATTGTAAATTTTAACGTTTTGCAGTTGGAGAGCTACAATTTGACAATTGACTTATCCCCTTGCTTTTTTCATTTTGTCTCTAGCATTAGTCTGTACTAGTTTTACTGATAAATAGCTCTAACACATCTTCTACTTGACCATTTTTTGGTAATTTATACGAATTTCGACATGAGATATGGAAGGGATGTAAATACGTAATAATGTTTTCTCTGAAACGCATTTGGTCGAAAATTAATTACATTACATTATTCTGCACAAGCACCCAAGGTTTTAACAAAATGGATTCTTACAAGAACTGACTGAAGGTCGAATCTTATGGCTGATGGTGGCATGATAATCTTATATGAATTCACATAAAAATGACAACAGTAAAAATGAAATACATTTATGATTTTTTTTTTTTTTCAAAATATTAATTTTCAAACATGGAAGGGCGCCTTGTTCCTCTTTTAAACTCTATGCATGAGAACCTAACACCTCCCATCAGTAAATACCTATTGAAAAATAGTCATTTTAAAATTTAGCGGTGAGGGATTAGCCATATTTTAAACTAGAAGGAAGAGAGTTGAGCCAACACTTCTTCAACGATCCTAATTTTCTGTTACTAAAGTTCAGTTTTTCCCTATTTATCCATTTTTACCATTTTTACTGTTACCACCTTCACCCTGCCATTTCTTCTGTTGCCATTTTTACCGAGCACTAAGAACACACAGTTTCCAAAAGCAGAGTAAAATATTTCAAAATATTTAATTTTAAATATCTTTGGGGAGAGGATTTAGTTCCCATTTAAAACTAGCGTAGTCCTCTAAATCCTTCTTCACAATGGTCTTAAAATCTATTTTCAAAATTAAAATTAGGGATATTGTAAATATCATGACCCCCTAGAGTAAATGTGGTATTGTGATAACTGAAATGATTCTAGATAGTGTAAGATAGAGAATGACCAACGACTCCCACTTTCTAACACTTTTGATTGTATTGTGTCTAATTTGTCAAAATATGTTATATATGGTATATATTTTTACCCAATAAATAATTCAAAGTGTAGTATCTGTTCTGATACTACACTTTAATCTTTATGTCCTCTGTCAATGACATAAAAATTCTTCTAGACTGAGACAAGTTTCATTGTCATTCAATCAAGAGTCCCTCTTTTAGGAGAGCTGGATTACCCATATTAAAAACCGACCTTATGTTTAATTCTGCCCTCGAGAGAGCAAGTGGCAAGTAAATAGAATCACATGTAAACAAACTCACACACCTCAGACAAAATGAGATTCCACAGTTTTAGGCGATTATGTGGACATATTGAAAAAACAACAAAAAAAAATAATTTAGAAGTTAGTGTGGAATCAGTTTAGTATATATATTTAAAGTAAAATTTATGTTCCGGCCATTATAAATAATTACGTTTGTTTATTAAATTCTTTTACAACGAACGATAAGTTCGACTTGTAAGTCCATAAAACTCGCACGTTATCACTTTAAACAGTAACTTCCCACACAAAAAAAAAAAAACGCACAGAATTTACCTACTATAGCAACTTTTGGTAAACTGCCCTAAAACGCTAGAATTACTCAGATATGGAGGTTTATTTTACGTTAAATTTACATGTAAAACAGACACTTTAAATTCCTAAATTTATTTTTTGTTGTTTTTTTCTTCTCGCCTGGCAGATGACTTTTCAAAATAACCAAGAAAGAAAAATAGGGTGTAACAAATAAAAACACAAAAAATAAATGCTACCAAAAACAAGCTAAGCTACTCTTCAAACTACCTGGATAATTTATTCTTTTTTTTTTTTTTTGCATTTGAACTTATTTTAAAGTGTGTTTTTTTAAACTTAAAAATGATGTTAGTGTAAATCCTATTGAATTAAAACGAAAAACAAAATGGTGGTTTCATTTGAGCCATAATCAAGCCTCAATAATCGCTCAGAAATCGGAAATTAAACAAAGTACTGATAGAAACGCATCCAAGAAATGTCACCATGTTTATTTGGTGTTATGTGAGAACAAGAAAAAAATGTCCGACACGTGACTTTGAAGTCTTGATAATGGCTCAAAAATAAAACAATATACCCACCCAATAAATGTTACCATAGGTAAGATAAATTACTCTTCTTCCAAGTAAAAGAATATATTTGGCTTTTACAAAGAAAACAATTCAAACTTTCGCATTACATTAAAATAAATATTAAACAAAAATAAATAAAAAATATGTTAGTAATTAATTTTCAAATTATGAAACACATTTTGAATATCTTTAAAATAGTTTTTTAAAATACACAGACATTTTTACTTCGGCAAATTTTTGTAGTCTTTCATGTGTAGTGTCAGTTAATAGGAAATGTGAAAACTAAATTGTCAATGCAAAACTGTATCAAAGATGTTAATTACCAAAAATACTTTTAGTAATCTGGGATTTTATTGCCTTATATTTCCTTCCAACTCAATATGAGAAGTGAGACTGATTGGGCTTCAGACGACCTAGGGCACCATAGGAATCCCTGCATAAGCAATAATGTTTGATATTATTTTTCTTGACAAAATATTTCTTTGATTTTAAACAATTATTTCGATATCTCGTAAATAAACTGATTCTTCTAGAGGATACCTAGTGAATTTTTGCAAAGTTTCAAGTTTTGTTTATTTTATGCAAATAAAAAAAATACATCTTATTTTGGATGTTATTATGATCTATAGAATTTAGTTTTACTAATAGTTTAAAAACAATAAAGATTTATCATCAGTACAAGCAATGGAAAATTAAGTTTAAAAAATATTAAAAGAATCGTTTTTAGAATCGGAAATTAGGCACAAATTTTTCCAACTCTGATACCAATTCAGATACCCCCATAGGTTCCGATTTTTCTGATTCCCAATTCCTATTCCAATTAATCACCCCAACACTAAAAAAAAACTAAAAAGTGCTTTTGTTATTTGTCATTCTGGTATTCAAGATTAACAAATGCAATGATTATTTATCACAGAGTGTGTGGATTATTAAAAAAACGCATCTCACAAAGAAACTGTGTAGGGAGAGAAAGCATACCTCATGCATATGAAAATATAGAGTATTTAATTTTACAATAGCAAAATTGAAATATGAAATAATAATGATACTCTAGAAGTATGTGTCTTACAAAGTGTCTTTCTAGTGTATGAAAATGAAATGAAAGTGTAAAATTGAAGAAAGACAAAACCAAAATGAATAAGAAAATATTTTTCATAAAAAGAGGGAAAATTCTGACTTTTATTATATTTGACTTTTTTCTTATATTGAGCAGGACTAAATATAAAATTCAAATAAATTGATAGGAATCAATATGTGTCCTATCTAACCGATTTTTATATGAAGCTTTTGTTCAAATAGCTATTGAACACAAATGTATATAGAGATGATTTTACTTTGTATAATAGATTATATAACAATAGGGTTTTTAGTGTCGAACATATATTTTCGGTGAACAACAAGTGTATTCAGCTGCCACATTTCTGCTCAACCTATTAAGAATGACATAATCCTGAATGGTTTCATTTCAGTATTGTTAATGAATTGCTCTCAACCGCATCACTTAAAACATTGACTAAAATAACATGCTTTCTCTTTGTTTATAATAATGCTGTTAGGAAGAAGAATTTACATTGCTATTTAAGTTGGGCGAAAATATGATGCCTAGTATTAAACACAAACTTTTCTTCAATTGACTATTGTACTCTGTGCACTAAGATTGTTACTGATACATATTCCTCCATCAATGTTTTTACATTATCTTTCATGATATTTTAAAATATTTAAAAAATTTTTTTTGTAGATCACTGATTATTTATCCTGTGATTGGAGTGGCAATCTGGATATTTCAAGTGATACTGAAGAATTCAAAGCGATTTCAATGGAAACCGAAACTGACATGGACTCTTGTGAAAAACATTTGAGTCTTAGTATTCACTCATTACAGATGTTGTCACATGATTTGCGCATCTACTCACCTTATTGGATCATCAATAAAACAGAATTTCCTATAATGCTTCGGGTGAGTAATAATTAAAGTTCATTCACTTGTATCATTAAGAAATTGCCTTTACTTTGATCTGAAGACCTAATTGAACAACTTAAAAATGAAGCTACTTCATTACAATTTACTTCAAGTATGATAACAGGTACAACTAGAAATAATTATGTGGATTATAGGAAGAGAAAGTAGTTCTTTTCTAACACTATAGGTGCTTATCTTGAATGTTAACTTACAGTGTTTAATATCACAAAGAAAAAAGTTGAAGACTATGCTATTTTCGCTCGCATAGTTAACAAACATTGTGATAATTTCAAATTGCGGAAGTTCACAAAGATTCAAGAGATATTGAGTAAAAGGGAGTGTCACATAGAAAAATCTATAACAAAAATGAAATTAATTCGCCAATTAATTTTAATAATGACAACAAAAATAAGTTTCCTTCTAATATGTTACAGAAAGACTGTCAATGAGCTACAAATTTTACAGCCATTCTGTAAGATACTATTCTCTAAATACACACCCTTGTAAATATACCATTGTGGTTTATTATTTATTATTAGCCCTTTAAGATTACAACATTTTAATAAGCTTTAGTTTTGAGAAGTTTCTCCTTACGATGTCTACAGGATGCCTATAGAATCTGTAAGAGTCGAAAACAGTCACAGAATAATAAAAATATTTGGTACTGTTACTTGCACTTGTCACCAATGGATCCATCTCCACCATTCAATACTTGATGATAATTTTGTCATCACTGTTAGATGATGTAACATACTTACAGAAATAACAAAAAGGCAGAAAGAATGAATTTGAATGTAAAGTGAAAAGAAAGTAATTTGAAAACTTTTGATTAAAATAACATCAGATATTGCTGATTCAAGCTGAAAACGGGTTTTAATTAAAGTTTTGTTTATTTTCAGGGTTCTGGTTCTGAGGCAGTGTTTGAATGTACGCCATCAGGACTGCCTGTCCTTTTTAGATACAAGAAACATAGAAGGAAAAAGGTGTGGTTATATATTCTTATGTTACAATTTTATGTTACCTAAATATAAGGTTGTCAAATGAAACATTTCAACTACAGGTTTGATGAGGCAGTTTCTATAGTTCAATTCTTCAATCTCATTTCTGGTTTATTTAATTGAATTTTTAGAATATGTCAATTATTGACCAAAATATGTTTTTCTTTTCCTTTGAAAAAAGTGTCAAATCTGTCACTTTGTCTATATGAAATTTGCTATTTCATTTGTATCGTTATAAAATAAATTGTATATATTTTTTGTTCCATTTTTTACTTGAACAGTCTTCAATACATGAGTAGAGTTTAGTAATATTATAAAATTAATACTTATGAAAAGTTTGAAAGAAACATTTGTGCTTCCTTCCTGAGGGAAATCATCAAATTAATTGCATGAATTTATGTTCTAGGATGATTTTTTATAATCAAGGTGTGTTCCTTCCAACTTTAACTATTTTTTTTCCAATGAATTTTAGTCCATTTGTTTGAAGAGCACCAAAAACCTTTCTATGTTGGCCAAACAAATAAAGAGTGACCTTTGCATGGCTTAGAGATGTTGAGTTATTAGATTTTTGTTAAATATTTTTTAAATTTTTAATCTACTTACACACTACTAGATGAGATTCATATTATTTATTTTGTTCTTCTAATCTAATTTTAGTAATTTTTTCAATTGTTTTTTACTTAAGTGCATTCGTGATTTATTATAATTAGTTATGCCATGTAAAGTTATTTTGCATTTATAATTAATGGCTATTTCATTTCTGTGATTAAGTAATATTCTGTTTCCACGATTAAGTAATATTTCATTTTTGTGATGACATAATATTTCCTTTCTGTGATTAAATAATATTTTTATATTTAAAAATGTTGACATTTCTAGCTTTTCATGCAAACATAAATAACATGATTTGTCCAAATTAGTGATGGGATGATTCCAATATTTTTCCTGGTTTCAATACACTTGTTTATTCTCTTCTAAATTCTCAATTCTGATACAATTACCGATTTCTGTTCTTTTTAAATGTCTGAATATTAAATCATAGAGTTAGTGTTTTTTTTAAATTTTCAGTTACTAGAAAAGATATGCATATATTTTCACTAAAGTAAAAATATAATTGTAGAGGGATATATATATATATATATATATATATATATATATATATATATATAAGTAGATCTTTCTAACTATATTTTCTCAAATGTTTTTCCCATAGTTGATTGAAAATAGTTAGACAACTAAAGATATATTTCTCGTTTAAACCAAAGACAGTTTACAGTAGTCCAATATAAGTTGACAAAGTTGGATTTCATTTTTTCATAAACACATGAACATAGAAAACATTGCTTTTTTTTTAAGATTGCAAAGTATACCGCTTTAATGTTCATTGCTAACAAGAAAATAAAACTTGTGAAGATGATATGGTGTCTGCATTACCGACACATTTAACTCCCCTTCACATTTGGTGTCATATGTTAAAAGAAAATCTTGAAATGTTCTACAAAATTGAACTGTTACATTTACTGGGTCAATTATGTCAATTGTTTGTAACGAAGTGAAATTATGTTAAATACAATTAAAATAAAAAACACTTTCACTTGGAAATTCTTAAGTGAATTTTACATAAGTAGATGCTTTTGTTTTGACAAAATTTATGCTGCAAAAAATCACCTATGCACAGTACACAGACGTACATATTACATGTTTTAGTTTATGGAACACTCGATTCAGCAACAATTTTTAAGATGATAAAAACTTTTTTAAAAAACTTACCTGTTTAATTTTTAGAAGTAGCATAGGGTAGATCCAGCTATGTTAGTTTTGTAAATACTACCTATGAATCGATTTACTTACATAGCAAACTAACCTCTGCTCTTTATCTAAATATTAAATAGGTAAGATTTCAATTTGATTTTTATAATCTTAACATTTCTGGTGCCCAGAAAGTTCAGCAGTTTTGACAATTTGATAATTATGAATTGAAAGATTGCAATTGGATCATGTCCATGATTTGCGGTGAAATACAATTCTAATTTTAAATTCATAAAGAAATACACAAAGTGTCTTGTTGGGAAACTGAAATTCTGTGTAAAGTGGTTAAAATGTTTACAACAGAAAATTGTTTGAACATTATTCACTTTAGAAACACACTGTTTTCATCTAATATATAAAATACAACATAGATGTTCGATATATGGTGTTTGTAAAGAGAAGGCCATTCCATTTTTCTCGTTTTGTGTTTGGTGCTATTCATATGAATGAAGGGAATGATTACACATTACATATGACAGTAGTTATTTCTGTCTGAAAATAATTCATCTTTGAACTAGTAATTGTTTGGTATTTTCAAAAAGCTGCTGATAGTGTTTTGTTTGTGTCGTATTAAGGCGCTGGTGATTTGAAGGTTAAAAATTATATAAAACTCATTTAAAATTCAAGATAGGATATTAAATCTGTCATCAGTGCTTGCTTATTTTTCCTTAAAATTCTTGCATAACATTGTCCTCTTACAAAATTCTGATTTATTTTTTAGTGTATATAAAACTGAATTTTTATATCCTTTGCCACTTTATCTTTTCTGTTCTCTATCAGTGAATGAGAAATCTTTCTAAAATTACAATTTTTATCCAAATCCAGACTGTTAATTTTGGGGAGCTGTATTTTCTGTGCCATGGAGTAAACAAAGTAAACAGGGAGAGAGAAAGTTCTGTGTTTAAAAGTTCAAACAATTTTTATATCTTTTTAAATTTCTTTTTCCAACCAGTTCAGGGAACTCGAAATTAAAAAGAAACTGACATGTGGACTTTTTACATTTGAAAATAAATTCACTTATACGTAATAATATAAAATACCAAGCCTTTAAAAATGCTCAATTTTTTCTCACTTTTTGTCCACCATTTGTAATATATGCCAATTCTAATTCCAATGCTGGGCGACTATATAATTAAAAAATGCCCATAATTCATAAAATGAATTAAAAAATATTAAAAACATTGTTTTTATATTTAACTTTTTCAGAATTCAATTAGCAATGATGTTTGTCAGGATTTTTTGTTGACAAAAATGTTTTATTTAATTTTAAATAATTCTTGGAACTTTGTAAATACAGCTGCCTTTTTTTCTGCAAAGTTAAATTTTTTTCAGGAGTAAAATAACTTTACATTGTATTTTGATGTGATCATGATGATAGTGTACATTAAAAATGGAGCAGGTATAAATGTCACTGATAAGCATGGCACAAGTGAATAAACAAAAAATAAGTTTGATATAAATATTCCTGAGTTCAACAAGATGCATCTGAAGAAGGTGGAAGTTAATTCAGCTGAAACCTTGTAAGAGTAACATCTAAGTTGAAAACAGGAGTTTGAATAATCCAAATAATACAAGAATTGAGTTAAATTTTAAAATAAATATTTACTGTGTTCTGTTCAAACAAATTACATCGATTTTATAACTAAGTTATGGTGGACTAGATTCTCACCCTTATAGTTTTAAATAGGGATAAGCTCTCCCTCAACACCCAACAGTGAACTCAAAACAGTAAAGTTTCTTTTTTATTATGTTGAATCTTAGGTGCAATAAAGTTCTTATTAGTTTTTAGGGGTGAGGCGATTCTGTTGCAACCTAGAAAGGTTAATGGTAGGATTAAGTTAGGACTTTTTTTTTTTTTGGTGGATAGGACTGTTATCACCCGAACTTAGTGGGAGAGTTAAAGAAAATATTGTTTTTTTAATCCCCCCTTACAAAAAAAAAAAAAAGAATGTACACAATATTTATCTCCCTTGAAACACAAAAATAAATTCTACTTATATAGCTTTAAAATGCTATTAACTGACCCCCCCAAAAATGGATGACCATTTTACATTAAATGTGAAATTGCTCCCCCATTCTAAATTCTAAGATAAGTAGGTTTTCCAGGGTATTTACAGGGTGGAACGATAAAATTGTCGCCCTAAAGAAAACAACACTACAGCTTTATTTTAAAACTTTTATTGAAAAAATCAATTCAGGTAACTTGATTATGTAGAAGAGATGATATTTATTCAATTTAGCCACCTTCAGCCTCAATCACCACCTCAATACAAGTCTGGAACTGCGATGGTGGGAGCTTGATAGATGGCGACGATCAAGCTGGCTTTGGTGTTGTGGAACGTCATTTTGTTGATGTTCTCGACATATGATCAAACAAAGTAGTCCAGTGAGTTCAGGTCAGGGGAGGAGGGGGGACAGTTAGAGAAGGGTACAAAGTCCTAGCTTCTGAAGCCAAGCCTGGGTCTTTTTGGATGTGGGCTAGAGCCGAGTCTTGCTGCCACACCCAGGGTCTGCCAGCAGCCACCTGATTGATCACCAGGGGATCACCACATCCTTCAGCACATTCAGGTACACTTTGGTGTTGATTTTTAAGCCAACTTCAACCATGTGAGATGGCATGATGTGACCTTCACTTGAAAACGTACCAAAGACCATAACTGTGGCTGGAAACTTTGTTGAGCTGTGCCCTTAAGTGTTGAACCATTCGGATTTGTATTTTGAAGGTGCTGTCAATGGTCCTGTTGTCATAACTTGGATCGGTAGAGATCAGTGCATCTCTGATCTTGCTTGTCGAACATTGTAACATTTTCAGACATGATAGAAGGCCTCTATCGCTCTTGGAACTTATACACAACTGGCCAACTAGTAGAATGTTTGCAACAAAAAAAAAGAAGACTAGTTTTCATTAAACGGAAATGGAATCATGTGTGGTTTAATTTATTTTTTTTTCAAGGCAACAATTTTATTGTTCTATCCTGTACATGTAATTACATAAAAATAGTGGATTAATTTTAAAATCTCAGTTAAATAATTCTCCATTTTTCCTCTAAGAAAATAGTTAAATCTAATGATCTCAACCTATGTTTATATTTGATATCTTTTTTTCTCTCTTATTAGTTACATCAATCTTTTATTAAAACTCTTTGAGTCTGATATCATCTTTGTTTCCAGGCTAAACTACATGTTTATGATTCCAAGTGGTCCCATTCCTTCTCCATGGATACAGTCAACAGTGCCGGTGTCGTCATCTGCAATGATAAGGAACGCAACCGTAAATACCAGGTAAAAGTCTACTTTGCTAAATTCACATCACAACAAATCAACTTTTGTATGGAATCAAATTAAACATATTTTCACCAACATATTCTTTTGCCTGTATTGCATGTTTTAACATCACATCACTGTTTGTCAAATATAATAATGTAAGCTATATTTTATTTGAATTTTGTATTTCATTGTTTTTTATACTGAGACTAAAAAAAATCACATAATCTGTCACCTCCTCCCTTAAATATACAAACACACATGTGGTAGAATAGGCTTCCAATGGAAGGGCATGGACAGTACCGAAACCCTAGAAAGGCTTTTTTTGCATTTAAAATCCAGAGAAAGCCATTGCAAAAAATAATTGGTAAACGACTGTTGCGATAATGCAAAGTGATTTACAATTTGATGGAAAGAAATGAAACATACTCGAAATCTGAAAAGACTTGTTGTCACTCAGACTCTAAGGAAGATCATTCGTTATAATGTGATAAATCAATAATAATGACTCCTGTAAGAATTGCTAGTGAGTTAATAATAAAAATAAATCCTATAGTAGAAATCTAATAAAAAGAATAAATATTTGAGCATTATCCTAGTAACCTACTTTGGACTGTTCAGAAAACATGGACCTAAGAACTATGGAACTGCACTCAAAGGATGATACTGATTGACTCTATATAAAAAGGAAAAAAAGGGAAGAGAATTGGTAAGTATAGAAGACTGCATGGACTATGCAATAAGAGAACTAATTAATGCTATCTTAAATCACTGCCAAAATACAATGAGGAGCTAAGTGGAAAATAAAATGCCAAGTAAAGCAAAATGGAAAGAGAAGCAATTACACATGCAAGTTATAAGAGTGTCAAAACAACGACTATAAAAATGACACCTGAACAGAGTAATAAAATCGTTATTGGCTGTTGCACAAAGCAATGTGATCAGAATTAACTAAAAAAAAAAAAACGACAGATAAGACCAAGATAAACATAGAGTTGTTGACAACAAGGCAAAACTGTAAAACATATCAGGTGACTGCAACAAACTAACCCTGAACAAATTTAGAATGTGAAACACATGCAAAACAGGATAATGCACAGAACGACTGAAAAAAATGATGTTGAGATTTTTATTTTCTTTTAACAGAAATTGTTTGTAAACGTGTTCATAAATTTAGTAACCAATTCATCACAGTTTTTCTAATATGATATTGTACAAATGTATCCATCATGTAATACAGTTAAATGAATGTATTCAAAATTTTACAGTATTTTCCATTTCTCTCTCTTATGTCTCTATGTATTTATGTATCTTATTTTTGTTTTAATAGTTCATGATGCAAGTACAGCTTTCTAAACTGAAATTAACCAAGATTGTGACAATGCTACCTTACTTCCTGGTTGTGAACAATTCCAAGTCTAAATTGCGATTCATGGAAGAGAATGAAGATGCTGATTTATGGTTAGATTTGCCCCCAAATGAGGTAACTAGTCTTAAATAAAGAACAGCAATAAGATTTTGCTTTTTCCTCATCTTTTTGTTTCAGACATTCAATCACTTTTTCAGAAACTCCAACAAAGGTTTAAGGTTCTAATCATGCCAGTATGTGTGTGTATGTTTTGAAAACAGAAACAAACTGACTAGAGAAGGATTATTTCACATGACAAGCATTTTGGCAGTTACACAATTCCAAGCTTTTCTTGCCAGCAATGGAAAGAAGTATGGTTTCAAATATATCTTTTTTTAAAGTTACCTCATTCATGTATTTCTTGAAAGTTTGACAGTGACATAAAACCTCTGCACTTGCTTTTTGCAAAACTTATGTATGAACTCACTAGAAAGTTTGGGTCAGTTTTTTCCTTATCTTTTTCTTATCTATAAAAATGATAAGATCATATATTTGTTTCTTGAGACTTACTTGAATTTGTTGCTGTTTATTTACTTTTTACTCTTTTTCACCCCTGTTAAGTTTTGAGACATTGTGTTGAACAAAGATGGCGGCATAGTTCAGATCAGTAACCAAGATGGCGACCAAGAATCAAATGCAGTCCGTCGCGTAGTTAACCTCTTAAGTTCTGAGATATTATGTTGAACAAAAATGGCGGCGTAGTTCAGATCAGTAACCAAGATGGCAGCGAAGAATTAAATGCGGTCCGTGACGTAGCAAATGGCGAACTGATTGAATCCAAAATTCAACAATTTTTATAATAATTTTGCGACGTTTTGATTGGTTGTTTAGCACAGCCGTTGGTTATAAAAATGATTGGCGAATCCATTCGTCTCATACCCCCATCAGAAGTCAAAAACATTTTACACACACCCTTTTTTGATATAATGGAAAAATCCTTTTGGATTCAATTTTGGTTTCACTTGAGAAAATGAAAGAAAAATAAATAAATAAAAATAAATGAACAAAGAAAAATAAACCAATAAAATAATTGTTTTTTTTTTGTATATTTTTTTCTTTTTCTTCTGGTTTTATGGGAATTTGTCTTTATTCTCATCGGTGAAAAAGAATTAATATATTGGTATAATGTGTGCAAAAAGAAGCCATTTTTTTTGTATACATATAAAAATAAACACTTTTTAAATATATATAAACATACAAATAGAATACTTTTCAAATACATATAAACATATGCACAAAAATTCACAAATATACATTTTTGTTTTGTTTTAACAAATGTTTGCCAAAAAAAAGGATACAAAAAGAACTATTTGACAAAATAGAAAGTTTACAAAAGGGTTTTAACAAGTGGCTTTTTTTTTTCTTTTTTTTGTAACAAAAACTGGAAACATTATGTTAGGTATTAATTGGTTAATTTGGTTAGTAAGGTAGAAATGGTCGCAGTTTGCTTTTTAGTTTTCCAAGAGATCATAGGTCCAGTCTTTGACAGTCCAAAACAATACCCTGCTATACTCTTTCTATCCTCAGAGTTAGCCCAATCTGAATCCGAAAAGCCTTCTAAATTTAGAATATATGTGGATTTTTTAAATCTTAAAGATTGTTCTTTGTTTTTTTTTAGGTAACGAAGGATGGATTTGTTTTGCACGATTAAGGTCTTTCATTGTCGGTTTCGATAAGTTTTGAGATTGCTTTGTTACAGTGTAACATATGTCAGGCCTTGTTGCGGTCATCAAGTAGATGAGGCTTCCTACCATTTCCCTGTATATTCGGTTATATATGAATTTTGTTTCGGGCCCTACATTTTTATTTATGCCCATTTCGACGGGAGTTGAACGCGGCTTACAATCTTGCATTCCGAACTTGAGCAGAATTTTTTCAATGTATCGTGATTGGTTCATAGTTATAGTTTCATTTTCATGGGTAAATTTTATACCAAGGAACCATGACAGTCATCCAAGATCGGCCATTTTAAATTTTTTATTTAATTCATTTTTAACATCTCTTAAAGTGTTGTCACAGTTTGAGGCGAGTAATATATCGTCAACCTAAAAAACCAAAATCAACAATTTATTACCTACATTTTTGGTATACATGCATGCGTCTACGGGACATTGTTTGAATTCCTGTTCTATTAAATAATTATGGAGTGTTAAATTCCAATTGTGTGCACTTTGTTTTAGTCCATATAACGATTTATTTAATTTCCACACCCAATTTTATTTTTCATTTTAAATCCCTCTGGAGGGTAAATGTAGATTTCACAGTAAATCGGAGCATTTAAATAAGCATTTTTTACATCCATTTGATGTATTTTTAAATTGTATTGAGTGGCAAGTTGTAATAAAATTCTAATTGTCGTTAAATTTGTCGTTGGTGAAAATACTGCACAATATTCCACTCCAGGAATTTGTGAGAAACCTTTCGCCACGAATCTTGCTTTAAAAGTTTCACTGCCAGAAGCTGTGATTTTTTTTTTGGAAAAAACCCAGCATGAAGAAATTATATTTTTATCTGTTGGTTTGGCCACTATTTTGTATGTGTTATTTTCAGATAAAGCTTTCAATTTGGATACCATAGCTTGTTCCCATTCTTGGTGGTTTTGTGAATTAATCGCCTCATTATAACTTTCCGGTGCGCTGTTCAACGAATAACAGTAATCCACGGCGTAATCTTGTATCTTTTCAATTTGTAAGAAGTCTGGCCTTTTTCGCTCCTTTATTGGGTATCGACGTGTCTGGTTACTGTTTTCATGAGAAGTACTGTAATTGTCGTCGTTATTAATATTTTCATTGTGATCGATTAAGATGCTAGGTAATATTTCACGTTTTTCATCCACTGGATCGCCATTTTTTAAATTTAATGTATCATTGAATTTTACACATCTAACCCTTTTTATAGCATTTTGAGTTGCAAAGTAGATTAAGTATGCCGGACTATTTTTATCGTAACCTACGAAAGTACCTTTTTCGCTTTTAGTATTTAGTTTACTGGTGTTTTCTATAGATGCAAAACAATCAGAACCAAATAGATGCATTCTATTCATTTTAGGTTTTACACCGCAAAACGCTTCATATGGTGTTTTTCCTAGCCTCTTATTGAACAATCTATTTCTGATATATGCTGCTGCCATTAAAGCGTATGTCCATAAACTATGCACTAATTTCGATTCAATAAGTAGGCATCTTGTTATCTCAAAAAGGGTTCGCCATGCCCTTTCAGCTGTGTCATTTTGGAAGGGGAGTACGGCGCCGATTTCTCGTGTTTAATACGGTGGTTAATTAATAGAAGTTCAAAGTCTTTACTAGTAAATTCAGTCCCATTGTCTGAGCGAATACATTTTACTGAACCGTACGGGGCAACATTAGCTAAATATTTCTTAGTGGCGAGGATAGTGTCGGATTTGTTTTTTAGAAAATAAACCATAATTAAACCGGAAAAATCATCAATAAAGTTCAAAACGTACCTTAGATTATTTCTCCCCATCGGGCTGATCGGACTTGCTCAGTCACAATGCACAAGTGAGAGAATTTTCGTAGCTTTTTTGTCTGGTGTTTGGCTTATATCTTTTGTCATTTTCCCCTGTGCACACACATCACAATTTGGGAGATCGTCTGAAGGTATTATTTTCATGCCTTTGACTACCATTTGGTAATTTTTTAATATCAGCTGCATTGCAGTGTCCTAGAATTTTATGGCAGGTTTCCAAGTTGTGACAGGCAGTTTTTGAGGGAACCATACTTTTTAAATAATATAGTCGGCCATTTTCTTTAATGTCAAATACAGTTCCATTGGGGTATGTGAATTTTGATGTACTTTGGCCAAATTGTATATTCGTGCCTTGTTTAATTGCAGCCTACACGGAAAATATGTCTTGCTTAAATGTAGGTATGAACAGAGTATTCTTTAAAATACAGTTACAGATTTCGCCTTTATTATTTTTTAGGTATATTTTAGCATCGCCTCTTTTCAAGACTATATCATTTATTTGACTACCGTCAGCAAGTTCGACAAAATGACTTTGAGGATTAAAGCTTGAATCAAAATTAATAAAATCAGATTCCTTGGTGATAACATGCGCTGTAGCTCTACATTCTACAAGGAGATTTTTACCGTTTGTGGTATTGTCAAAGTTACATGTGAATAGAAATGTATGTTCTTCCTCAAAGTTCTCAACGTTTTTTACGGAGTCCATTTTATAGCGTTTATATTGACATTGGAAACTTTTGTGGTTGGGTCATCCACAATTATAGCAGATAATTTTATTCTTTTTCTTGGGAAAATTACTTTTGGAGAATACGTTGCGGTGAGTTGCGTAATTTGGTGGTGTCTGCTTTTGAGAAGCATTTTTGAACTTCATAATATTGCTGGAGTTATTATTGTCCACGAGCATACGATTAGTCTCTTCATAACTGCGCAATGCCACTTTAAATTCGCTGAAATTTATGGGTTTGTCTTTCTGAGTTGTAAATGGTTTGTCTTTCTGAGTTGTAAATGGTTTAAAATCGGCTGGAAGTCCCTTGAGGGTCATTGATATCAACAAGCTATCACTTATTATTTCACCTGAGAGTTTTAAGGCATTGGCGGTTGTTTCTGCCCTTATGACATAGTCGGTAATCGTTTCATCCTCATTACGTTTCAAGGAGGTTAATTCTGTATATAGGGATATTATTTTCGGTTTCTTTTTTGATAAATGATGTTCTCGTAATATGTTCAATGCTTTCCTCTCATCACCCAATGTGTCTCTTATAATCAGAGACAGACTTCTATTGCCTAAACATTGAATCAGTTCTGCAAAAGCAGTCGCGTTTTTTTCAAGAAATTCAGAGTCGATTGGATTCTCTGTTGTAGACTTTGTGTAGTTTTCGAATCCTTAGATATCCCAGAAATTTTACCTGCCACAATTCGAATTTAGATTCCGATCCGTCAAAGAAAAGACGGTGGCTGGGCGCATAAGTTTTGAGATATTGTGTTGAACAAAGATGGTGGCGTAGTTCAGATCAGTAACCAAGATGGCGACCAAGAATCAAATGCAGCCATCGCGTAGTTAACCTCTTAAGTTCTGAGATGTTGTTGAACAAAGATGGCGGTGTAGTTCAGATCAGTAACCAAGATGGCGACCAAGAATCAAATGCAGCCATCGCGTAGTTAACCTCTTAAGTTCTGAGATGTTGTTGAACAAAGATGGCGGTGTAGTTCAGATCAGTAACCAAGATAGTGGTGTAGTTCAGATCAGTAACCAAGATGGCGGCGAAGAATTAAATGCGGTCCGTGACGTAGCAAATGGCGAACTGATTGAATCCAAAATTCAACAATTTTTATAATAATTTTGCGACATTTTGATTGGTTGTTTAGCACAGCCGTTGGTTATAAAAATGATTGGCGAATCCATTCATCTCATACCCGCATCACAAGGCAAAAACATTTTACATAAGTGACATATTGTCACTAGACACTTTAATTTTAGGTGTAAAATAATTGTTCCAGATAAAAATGTATAAAATTATGTTGTCTGAAGAGCAGTAATTTCTAAACTTTCATCCTAATTTCTAAACTATGCATTCATTGGTTCTTCGCATCAAATCATATAAGTGATTATTTTTTCTCCTATCTCTTCCTGTTTCTCCAGTTTTATTATCTTTAAAAACCTGTTGCCTATCTATGTTGCTCAAACATTAATATCCACATATTTTTCTTTTTACTTTTTTGTCTCTAAGAAGATCGAACTTTCATTCAAACATAACTCTTCAATTAAAAATAAGATATTTCCTATAAATTCTTCTATAAAAGTTTCTCATCAATGATTCTATATATATTTCTAATAAATAATTTTGTAACTATTTATATTAAATCATTCTCCAAATGCGAAATAATTGTATAAATATTTCTATAAAATCATTGTATAAATCTATATACATATAAAAGTGAACGTGTCTGTGTGTGTGTACATTTCCCTATGCAATAACTATGTCAATTTTAAGTCTACAGACTCGAAATTTGATATACCGGGTACTGAGATTTGGGAAAATCTTTATGATCAGTTTTTGGCCAGAAATTTGGCTGTTAAGGGGTCAAAGTTCAATGATTTGACCTTTGAGAACTCTACCAAACTCCTCTGACAATTTTGGGTCTAAACACTTGAAATTTTAGATATAGGTTCCTTGGACATGGATCTAACTTAATAACTTGATTTTAGTCCAAAACAAATATTAAGGGGTCATAATAGGGTCAAAGTTAAAAAAATTGACCCCCTTTTTTTTTTTTGCTCAACAAACGGGCTGAAATGCTAGTATTTCTATAAAATCATTGTATAAATATTTCTACAAAATCATTGTATAAATATTTCTACAAAATCATTGGATAAATATTTCTACAAAATCATTGTATAAATATTTCTACAAAATCATTGTATAAATATTTCAATAAAATCATTTTATAAATATTTCTACAAAATCATTGGATAAATATTTCTCATGAATTATACTATAAATTTTGCTTGTAAATTATTTTATAAATATTTATAATAATTAATTCTATAAATATTTATAATAAATCATTAATTCTATAAATATTTCTCTTAACTATTTATATTAAAACAGTCCATTAATCTATATAAATATAAAACTCAGATCAGCTTGCTTGCTCATTGAAACTACGACTTTTGGTTTCAAAATTTCGTCTACTTACCTATTATAATAAACGAAGAGGAAAATGTAAATGAAAAAAAAAAAAACAACAGCCAACTGTAGACATTGTTTGCAAATGAATCATTATAAATTTTATGTATGGGTATGTGTGTATGGATAACATTCGTGCCTAAATTAATTAACCGTTAAATTGTTCTAGTAAATTATTTATTGTATATCATTCTATAAATTTTTCTCATTAATCATTCTATAAATATTATTTTATAAATAATTCTAATATATAGTCCTAATAAACCATTCTGTAAATATTTTTTATAAATAATTCTAATATATAGTCCTAATAAATCATTCTACAAATATTTTTTATAAATAATTCTAATATATAGTCCTAATAAATCATTCTACAAATATTTTTATAAATAATTCTAATACATAGTCCTAATAAATCATTCTACAAATATTTTTTATAAATACTTCTAATATAGATTCCTAATAAATCACTCTACAAATATTTTTTATAAATAATTCTAATATATAGTCCTAATAAATCATTTCACAAATATTTTTTTATAAATAATTCTAATATATAGTCCTAATAAATCATTCTACAAATATTTTTTATAAATAATTCTAATATATAGTCCTAATAAATCACTTTACAAATATTTTTTTATAAATAATTCTAATATATAGTCCTAATAAATCATTCTATGAATATTTTTTATAAATAATTCTAATATATAGTCCTAATAAATCATTCTAAAAATATTTTTTATAAATAATTCTAATATATAGTCCTAATAAATCATTCTACAAATATTTTTTATAAATAATTCTAATATATAGTCCTAATAAATCATTCTACAAATATTTTTTATAAATAATTCTAATATATAGTCCTAATAAATCATTCTACAAATATTTTTTATAAATAATTCTAATATATAGTCCTAATAAATCACTTTACAAATATTTTTTATAAATAATTCTAATATATAGTCCTAATAAATCATTCTACAAATATTTTTTATAAATAATTCTAATATATAGTCCTAATAAATCATTCTAAAAATATTTTTTATAAATAATTCTAATATATAGTCCTAATAAATCTTTCTACAAATGTTTTTTTTTTTAAATAATTCTAATATATAGTCCTAATAAATCATTCTACAAATATTTTTTATAAGTAATTCTAATATATAGTCCTAATAAATCATTATACAAATATTTTTATAAATAATTCTAATATATAGTCCTAGTAAACCATTCTACAAATATGTTTTTATAAATAATTCTAATATATAGTCCTAATAAATTATTCTACAAATATGTTTTTATAAATAATTCTAATATATAGTCCTAATAAATCATTCTACAAATATTTTTTATAAATAATTCTAATATATAGTCCTAATAAATCATTCTAAAAATATTTTTTATAAATAATTCTAATATATAGTCCTAATAAATCTTTCTACAAATGTTTTTTTTTAAATAATTCTAATATATAGTCCTAATAAATCATTCTACAAATATTTTTTATAAGTAATTCTAATATATAGTCCTAATAAATCATTATACAAATATTTTTATAAATAATTCTAATATATAGTCCTAGTAAACCATTCTACAAATATGTTTTTATAAATAATTCTAATATATAGTCCTAATAAATCATTCTACAAATATATTTTTATAAATAATTCTAATATATAGTCCTAATAAACCATTCTACAAATATGTTTTTATAAATAATTCTAATATATAGTCCTAATAAATCATTCTACAAATATGTATTTATAAATAATTCTAATATATAGTCCTAATAAATCTTTCTACAAATATTTTTTTATAAATAATTCTAATATATAGTCCTAATAAATCATTCTACAAATATTTTTTATAAATAATTCTAGTATATAGTCCTAATAAATCATTATACAAATATTTTTATAAATAATTCTAATATATAGTCCTAATAAATCATTATACAAATATTTTTATAAATAATTCTAATATATAGTCCTAATAAATCATTCTACAAATATTTTTTTATAAATAATTCTAATATATAGTCCTAATAAACCATTCTACAAATATGTTTTTATAAATAATTCTAATATATAGTCCTAATAAATCATTCTACAAATATGTTTTTATAAATAATTCTAATATATAGTCCTAATAAATCTTTCTACAAATATGTTTTTAAATAATTCTAATATATAGTCCTAATAAATCATTCTACAAATATTTTTTTATAAATAATTCTAATATATAGTCCTAATAAATCATTCTACAAATATTTTTTATAAATAATTCTAATATATAGTCCTAATAAATCTTTCTACAAATATTTTTTTATAAATAATTCTAATATATAGTCCTAATAAATCATTCTACAAATATTTTTTATAAATAATTCTAGTATATAGTCCTAATAAATCATTATACAAATATTTTTATAAATAATTCTAATATATAGTCCTTATAAATCATTATACAAATATTTTTATAAATAATTCTAATATATAGTCCTAATAAATCATTATACAAATATTTTTTTATAAATAATTCTAATATATAGTCCTAATAAACTATTCTACAAATATGTTTTTATAAATAATTCTAATATATAGTCCTAATAAATCATTCTACAAATATGTTTTTATAAATAATTCTAATATATAGTCCTAATAAATCTTTCTACAAATATTTTTTTATAAATAATTCTAATATATAGTCCTAATAAATCATTCTACAAATATTTTTTTATAAATAATTCTAATATATAGTCCTAATAAATCATTCTACAAATATGTTTTTATAAATAATTCTAATATATAGTCCTAATAAATCAGTCTACAAATATTTTTTATAAATAATTCTAATATATAGACCTAATAAATCATTCTACAAATATTTTTTATAAATAATTCTCATATATAGTCCTAATAAATCATTCTACAAATATTTTTTTTAAATAATTCTAATATATAGTCCTAATAAATCAGTCTACAAATATGTTTTTATAAATAATTCTAATATATAGTCCTAATAAATCATTCTACAAATATTTTTATGAATAATTCTAATATATAGTCCTAATAAATCATTCTACAAATATTTTTTTATAAATAATTCTAATATATAGTCCTAATAGATCATTCTACAAATATTTTTTATAAATAATTCTAATATATTGTACTAATAAATCTTTCTACAAATATTTTTTATAAATATTCTAATATATAGTCCTAATAAACCATACTACAAATATGTTTTTATAAATAATTCTAATATATAGTCCTAATAAATCATTCTACAAATATTTTTATAAATAATTCTAATATATAGTCCTAATAAATCATTCTACAAATATTTTTATAAATAATTCTAATATATAGTCCTAATAAATCATTCTCCAAATAATTTTTTATAAATACTTCTAATATATAGTCCTAATAAATCATTCTACAAATATTTTTTATAAATAATTCTTATATATAGTCCTAATAAATCATTCTACAAATATTTTTTTTAAATAATTCTAATATATAGTCCTAATAAATCAGTCTACAAATATTTTTTATAAATAATTCTAATATATAGTCCTAATAAATCATTCTACAAATATTTTTATGAATAATTCTAATATATAGTCCTAATAAATCATTCTACAAATATTTTTTATAAATAATTCTAATATATAGTCCTAATAGATCATTCTACAAATATTTTTTATAAATAATTTTAATATATAGTCCTAATAAATCATTCTACAAATACTTTTATAAATAATTCTAATATATAGTCCTAATACATCATTTTACAAATATTTTTTATAAATATTTTTAGTATATAGTCCTAATAAATCATTTTACAAATATTTCTAAGAAATATTTCTACAAATATTTGTATATAACTTGCCTCCTCCCTTGAGGCTTGCATTCACAAATATCCGTGGGCTTAGGACTAATTTAGCTGATGTTGAAGCATTTCTCCTAACAAATACCCCGGATATCTTAGCACTAAGTGAGACTAACCTACACTCCTCCATCCCCTCTAACTACTTTAACATGCCTGGATATCTCCCACTCTGCCGTAAGGACTCTGACAGACATATGCACGGACTTGGAGTTTACATTCGTAATACCCTTCCCCTGACTAGAGAGACAAACCTAGAAACGGATGATCAAGCCTTTATGTGCTTTAGACTAATCATGCAACACAACATTAGCTACTTTTACTTTCTCTACCGCTCTCCTTCGACCCAAGACTGCACCATAATAAACAAAGTATCTGACAGCATAGACACAGCACTCTCCTTCGACACTAGCGCCCAAGTACATGTATTTGGTGACTTTAATGTCCATCACAAAAACTGGCTTGGATTCTCTACTTATACAGATGCAGCAGGCAGCGCAACTCATAGCTTCTCTGTATCTCACTCCCTATCGCAAATTGTTACTTTTCCAACCCGCTTCCCTGATCAGGAAGAACAACACGCATCACTATTAGATCTGTTTTTGACCACAATTCCTGATGATTGTGTAACGAAATCCGACAGCCCACTTGGGAACGCTGATCATGCGGTAATAATGGTTGAAATCGCCCTAAACTCTAGACCCAAAACTGAAGAGCCAGTGCTCAAAACAACCAGATATTATAAAAAGGCTGACTGGGAAGCTATCAGAGATCTTATCAGAGACGCCCCATGGGGAAATATTTTTTCTCTTCCTGCTGAACAGTGTGCAACTGAGACCACTGAATGGTTCAAAACTGCAATCGAAGCGCATGTTCCCATGCGGAAATTCTATAGCAAGCCCCACTCTCCCCAATGGTTTACTTCGACTTGCGCAACTGCCATTGCTCAAAGGCAGCATGCATTCCGAAGGTTTAACCGACATAAGTCCAGTTCAAACAGACAAAAGTACATAGAAGCTAGAAATAACGTTAAGAAAGAAATAGCGACAGCTAAGAGGGAATTTACGGAAACCACTAAAAAACGCATCGAAGCACAAAAATTAGGAACTCGTGACTTCTGGAAAATCTACAACAGTGTAGTAAATAATGGGCAATCAACGATTCCCCCACTAACCAACAATCACGAGGTTCTTTGCTCAGCAACCGAGAAGGCTAACATGCTTGCCAATCGGTTTGCCTCCAACTCTACACTGGACCCTTTAAACCACCCCCTACCTGACTTTCCTATGCGGACAGACGCCAAGCTAGACGATCTGGAAATCACCCCTGCTCAGGTGCATGCTATCATAAAAAACCTTGACACTTCCAAAGCATGTGGACCCGACCTCATCCCAGCTGTGCTATTAAAAAAGTGCTCAGCCGAAGTAGCTCCAGTTCTCTCCAAACTCTACAACAAATGCCTTAATGAATCTTGTTTTCCGAGCTGCTGGAAGGCTGCTTCTGTGGTACCAGTATTCAAGAATTCTGGCGAAAGAACTGACCCATTAAATTATCGCCCTATTAGCCTCCTCCCACTTTTTGCCAAAATATTTGAGACCTTAATTAACCATGCTCTAGTCCAGCACCTTACAGATGCTAAACTTCTGACCGACCATCAATATGGATTTAGACAAGCCCGTTCCACGGCAGACATCCTCACTGTAATCTCTGAACGCATATACCATTCACTGGACAAAGCGGGAGAGGGCAGAGCGGTAGCTCTAGATATATTTAAGGCTTTTGACGGGGTATGGCATGAGGGTCTCCTCAGGAAGATTAGATCTTACGGTATCACTGGTAGAATACTTAACATAATTAAATCCTTCTTAGATAAGAGAAAAATCCAGGTTGTCCTCGACGGTCGTACGTCTAAACAATATAATATAAATGCCGGAGTGCCCCAGGGATCTATCCTTGGTCCTCTGCTGTTCCTGATATTCATAAATGACCTCCCCGATAAAATTGCCTCTGAGATGGGTATATATGCTGATGACACCACACTCTATAGCAGGCACGACAGGAAAACAAATGAACATATATCCAAAGTAATGGCAGAAACACTAGAAGATGACCTCAAATCAGTAGTGGAATGGGGACAAAAATGGATGGTAACGTTCAATGCCACCAAGACAAAACTGGTTTCATTCAATAATTACAGGAAACCTTCTCTACCACCTATAGCAATGGCCAACAACTCTTTAGCTGAGAATACGTCTTTCAAGCTCCTTGGCCTAACGTTCACAGGAAACATGAGCTGGAACAATTACATCGAGGGCATTGCCAGGGCTGCTGCGAGGAAGGTGGGCTCTCTCTACCGTGCTAGAAAACTTCTAACACCCGAAAGTATCCTGTACCTCTATAAGGCCACTATTCGCCCATGTATGGAGTATTGCTGTCATATTTGGGCCGGTGCATCGGCTACTAGTCTCTCTCTCCTTGACAGGGTTCAAAAGAGAGTCGCAAATCTGATAGGCCCCAAACTGGCATCAAAACTTCAGCCTCTGTCCCATCGTCGAAACGTTGCATCCCTCTGCCTGTTCTACAAGTATTATAATGGTGAATGCTCTGAAGAACTGCAAGCACTTGTGCCCCCACGACGTGAACACCCTCGACAGACCCGACAAGCTACAAAATCCCACCCCCACACTGTAGAGATCCCTAGATGTAAAAGATCGTTCTACTCCAGTAGTTTCTTCCCCAGAACTGCTAGACTTTGGAATTCCATTCCAGGTCACTGCTTCCCCAACTGTACTGACATGCATAAGTTCAAGTGCAACGTAAACCAACATCTCGCTGCCCTAATCCCTACATAGTGCCCCAGTAGATGTTTCCCCTGATAGTAGCCCCCTACACCAAAGTGGCAATGTGCCTTGTTTGGGGTGAAAATATAATTAAAAAAAAAAAAAAAAAAAAAAAAATATATCATAAAGGTTTCTAAACCATTCTATGCATATTTCTTACAAAAATGAATTTTTATAAATATTTTTTTTTTTTTAACTTTCACCCCAAACAAGGTACAGTGCCACTTTGAAGTAGGGGCTACTATCGAGGACATAAGTTGCAGGAACATTATGAAGGGAGATGAGCAGCAAGATGTCTGTTCACATTACACTTGAACTTCTGCATGTCAGTACAGTTGGTAAAGCAGAATCCCAGAAAGGAGTTCCAAAGTCTAGCAGTTCTGGGGAAGAAACTATTGGAGTAAAAGTTTTTCTTACACCTAGGGATTTCTACTGTGTAGGGGTGGGATTTAGCTGCTTGTCGAGTTTGATGGAGGTATTTACGTTGAGGGGTACCGGTGCTTGTAGTTCATCAGAGCATTCTACATTAAAATACTTGTAGAACAAGCAGAGGGATGCAACATTTCGTCAGTGGGCCAAAGGTTAAAGCTTAGATGACAGTTCATGACCTATCAGGTTGGCAATTCTCTTTTGAACCCTATCCAGGAGGGAGAGACATAGCAGATGCACCAGCCCAAATTTGACAACAATACTCCATACATGGGTGAATAGTGGTTTTGTAGAGGTACAGGATACTTTCAAGTAGCTTTCTAGCATGGTAGAGAGAGCCCACCTTCCTCACAGCAGCCTTAGCAATGCTCTCAATGTATCTGTTCCAACTCATGTTCCCTATGAACGTTAGGCCTAGGAGTTTAAAAGAAATACTTTCAGGTAATGTGTTTTTGGTCATTGCTATTAGTGGTAGAGAAGGTTTCTTATAATTATTGAAGGAAACAAGCTTAGTCTTGGCAGCATTGAATGTGACCACTCATTTATGTCCCCATTTCACTACAGATCAAAGGTTTCCCTAGTTTTTTTGCCATTTTCTTAGATATGTGTTCATTTGTTTTCCCCTTGTGCCTGTTATAGAGTCTGGTGTCATCAGCAAATATACCCATCTCAGAGACAATTTCATCAGGGAGATCATTTATAAATATTAGAAATAATAAAGGTCCAAGAATAGACCCCTGAGGTACCCCCGCATTTATATCATATTGTTTAGATGTATGACCGTTGAGGACAACCTGTATTCTTCTCTTACTTAAGAAGGATTTAATTATGTTATGTATTCTTCCGGTGATACCATATGATCTGATTTTCCTGAGAAGACCATCATGCCATACTCTGTCAAAAGCCTTAAATATATCTAGGGCTATCTCTCTACCCTCCCCTGCTTTGTCTAGTGAATGATATATACATTCAGAGATTGCAGTTAGGATATCTGCTGTGGAATGGGCTTGCCTAAATCCATATTGTTGGTTGGTCAGAAGTTTAGCAGCTTTAAAGTGATCGACTAGAGCTTGATTAATTAAGGTCTCAAATATTTTGGCAATAAGCGGGAAGAGGCTAATGGGGCGATAATTTAATGGGTCACTTCTTTCACCAGAATTTTAATAAACAATTCTATCTTGTTTGTAAATCATACAAATATTTCTTATTAATCATTCTATAAATATTTCAAATAAATCATTCTATAAATGGCTCATTCAAATTTTTTTTTTTTTTGAGAGGGGGGGGGAGACACAAACCATGTCAGACACGGATTTTTTTTTCAAATTTGCTACACTTATAGATCTCCATGAAAGGAATTGAATGGCACTTGTTAAACATCTCAAGGTCAAGGGGTTCCTGAGATATGACCTTGACCTTTTACAAAAATGTGAATTTTTATGAAGAAGTGACCAACTTTATAAGACGATATCTCTGTTGTTTATGGGCCTACAAAGTTCATTCATATATCATTTTAAAGTACTTGGATAGATCTATAATTTTATCTGGGAATATTTTTTTTCAAGGTCAAATTAAAAAAGTTGACCTTGACCTTAACTTTTAACCTGAATTATCTCAAAAACCGTTCTTTCAATTTCTTTTAAATTTTGACAGAAGATTTGTCTATCTTCTGACAGTATATATTCCAAATTTCATGATGCGCCTTTCACTAGAACTATCATTACAAGCGTTTAAAATGGCAAATTCAAAATGGCAGAACCTGTGATTTCATATAAAACATTTTGATATTTCCCAATATGGTCAAGTTTGATAAAGATATTTTGATACTAATCAATATTTACATAAAGACCATCGTCAAAAAGTAAAAAAAAAAAAAAAAAAAAAAAATTGTTGGTAAAACTGAATTTTCTTCATTTGTTTTTTGGTACTTGTGCATTTTTTCTGAATCATGCTGAAATAATAACGTTATTTCGGAAGCCATTCTGAACATGTGGAGATGAGGGTGTTTTGTAACTAATGTGTACTTTCACCTAACAATTTTATAATAAAAAGAACATATCGTAAAACTTTAAATTAAGCTGAAAATACAATTTGAAAAATAGTGCGGTTCAAAAAGTTCATAAGCACCATTTTTTAATGCACCACGGATTTTGTTATGGAAAAAGTGATATATAATAAAAAAGAATTTTGAAAGGAGAAGGGTTTATTAAATTATACGATAAAACATGTGATCTTAATGGTTTACTAAAAGGCATTTTCTGTTGTTTATTGGTAATTTTTTTCAATGAAAAATTTTAAAAATGCATGTTCTTACAAATTCTTGACATGTTGAATTTTATGCAAATTCTGGTTGTGAAGTCAAACTGTTTTATGACTTTCATACCTTTCTTATACAACACAGATTTTGATACAGAAAGTGATGTAATAAAAATTTCTAAAAAGTGCGTTGAGATTTAATTAGGTTATAGTATCAAAAGAATAAACATTTGATGGCGATGGTAAACAGTTTCTTTGACATTTTTAGGAGTCTTAAATATACACTATATACACAAGAAATCAACATGTGTTCATTAGGATACATTTCAAAATGAAAAATCTGTTTTACTGAAACATTTTTATAATAATGAACATTAAAGTATTTATTTAGATTTTTCTTTCATAATCTTTCTTTCTAAAATGTATGATGCATTTTTCATCTCATTTTTTGAAAGTTTATAAGATATTCCTGTTTCAGTTATTGGATCAACTGAGTAAGAATATCAGAATATTTCAAAATTGATATATTTGGATGTGATGGATAATAGATGGAGAGGGTCCATTTCGTTGTAAAAATGTCACTTTCACCATTATCTGGATTTTTGTCAAGTACACATCCTAACCACCAATTCCTTTCATAAGGTGCTGTCACAAATCTGTTAATATCTTCGAACTCCATATTGTGATTCGAATTACTCTTCCTTTCTTTTGTGTTGACACCGTTTTTATTTCCACTTCTCTCTGAAAGACAGGAATGAAAGTAATTTTTGTGTTCCTATAATCATGGAGGAATTGTTAAATCTGTCTTCTAAGATGTTTGCTTCCTTTGTCCATTCTGCAGTTGAGGAATATAAGAAATGTATTCCAGAAATATTTTTTTATTGCATAAAAATACAGCTGCTTTGGCGTCATTATTTGTTTATTATAGGGTCGCTGCAGGCTAGCTTTTGCTGCTAACCTTTTTACAGTGCCACCTAACCCATCACATGGTTCTTTCCCATGAGAAATAGCAAAAAAGTGCCATTCTGCATCAATACCAAAATCAGATTCATCATGGTTGCACAGATTTATAAAGTTTTTAAAATTTTTATAATGTGTAACAGTCCCATCAGAGAAATATATCATTTTTTGTACATTAAAATTTATAATTTCTTTTAATTTTTCTATAACCTTTCTTTGAAACAAATGGACAGCTACTGCATCATGCTTAAGACAATCAGATATAACAAAATTAATATGCTCAAAGTCAATTCTATTTCTATAGTAGCAGATGAATGGGTGCAATGTAGCTTGATCATTATCAGTGGAATCCTTGAGCTGAATCTTGCAAAATAAATGAATAATTTTCAGAAAAATCTGCTATTGCTAAGACTTCACCAAATTTTCCCATCCTTTTCTATCAGAACAATATTTTGATTGTGCTTTGGCAATGAAATTATGCTTCTTCAATTTTTGAAGGCCTGCATGGAAAGTTTCAATGAATTCCTCTGTAGATTGTGATAGAGTTTGTAGAATGGTTCTATCAGTTGATAACCACTGTTTGTATACAAAATCATCAATTGAATTTTTTGAAAAATTTCTTGCATAACAAAATCATCCATCAGTTTGTTGCAAGGTGAGCAGTCACCCAAGTAACAATTTGTCGATGCTTCATTGCATGTAACAGCAAGTATGCATTGATTGTAATCTGTCAAATGATGACTTTCTCCTTCAGTTAGTTTAGCCAGATGAGAGCCTGTTATCATCAACTTTATATTCTAATGGATTGTGCAAATGCAAACAGTATGAGTCCCGGCACCATCTGCTAGCACATATTCTTTTGGTCTAAGCTCGGCGAATTTAGAGAAGCCTATTTTCTCTTGGTGCTTTGATGTGAATAAATTAAATGCCTCTTTCAGGTTACAGAGAACAATATATTTTTGTTCCTGAACCCGTTCCCCATCCTTTAAAACAGTCTTGTAATCATTTTTCCCAGGCATCACTCAACTGACTTCTTCACTTTTGTAAAACTGCTTTACTTTATTAATTGTATCGTGTGGAAATCTAGTTTTTTGTGTATTTGGCAAAAATAAGATTCCTTCCTCATTCACAAGTTTAATGAATCAATCGAAATTACTATTTATTATGAAAGATAAGAGTTCCAATAAATACAAAATATTTATTTTTTTACATTTTAAATGCACAAATTGGACAAAAACTTACCTTGAATTTGGGATTAAAAATTAATCCTTTTTTAAAATAACAGTTTTTTCTCTCGTTGAATTGCAAAGAAAAAAAAAACTTCCTAAAAGTTAATTAATTTTTAAAAGATTAAAACTGCATTATTTCAAAGATGTTCCATTACAAGATAGATTAAAAAAAAAAAAATTGTGTTTAAATTTTATTTTAATATTAAGTTATAATATAAACAGGACTCTTGCCATCTATTTCATCGCCAGATCTGATGCTACCAGATCAGGCTGTCTATTGGCTTCCTGGGACGAAATGCACCTACATCGATTTTCTGTTTTTGTTTTCTATTCTCCTTTGTAAAACTTAATTATGTTCTGCAAAAATAAAAAAAAAAAAACAACAGCTCCCACTCTCCTTTCTTTTTCTATCCCTACTACCCAACCCCGTCGGTGGGACATAAGAATACACCGACTGTCCCCCCTGCAGAGAGTAAAAATCTCTCAATGGGGCCACCTGTTAGCCGTGGGTGGCGACCCGTAATGCCTAGGAAATGGATCCTGGTGGCTGAGTAACTGATACCTAGGGAAAACAACGGTATCAGTTGCAACACTCCACTTTGGCCTCGTACTGGGCTAGACGGGTGGTTGGATGGGCCGATCCAATCAATCGGCAGGTCACGCTCTAAACCTGACTAACATAACAAGAAAATCTACTCGTACTCCCCACCTTTTAACAATAAACAGATTTAGAAAGCGGTAGCTCATGTGTCAATCAACTCGCTGGACAAATGGACTTATCACGGCTGAAAAACAAATATTTTTACTAAAAAGAGGTTTTTGAAAAAAAAATTTTTTTTAATAAAAATGGACGAACTACAGGTGCTTAGGTCCACCAACGAGACGAGTATACATCCCATGTATCCTTGTTGCTGTTGGGGGGGGGGTGAATGGATTCCCCCCCCCAACACCTCCCATATAGGGCTCTGGGGTGGGTGGGGAGCACGAGAGAAGAAAAATTACAACCTACAAAATGGCCCACTATAAGTCTCAAAAAAGAAGTCATTCAGACTCAGAAACTGAAATAAACAAACAAACCTTCCCGAGATTTTTTGTAATAGAAACAATTGAAGGAGAACAAATAACAAAAATGTCTCCTTTCAAAATAGAAAGAATACTATCAAAAGGAATCAAACCAAAAACTGTAAAAAAACAAAAAAATGGCACACTGTTAATCGAAATAACAAACCAGAAACAAGCAACTGAAATTTACAAATGGAAACTTTTCGATGATCAAAAAATAAAAACTTACCCCACGGAACATTGAACACTAGCAAAGGTGTAATCAGGTGCCCCGAACTAGCCCTGTGCTCCTTAGAAGAAACAAAAAATAATCTTAAAAATCAAAACGTCATTGATATCAAAAGAATTCCGATAAAATCAAGATCCGTCGAAATCATAGACACAAA
Source organism: Euprymna scolopes (assembly GCF_053919585.1). NCBI lineage: Eukaryota > Metazoa > Mollusca > Cephalopoda > Sepiida > Sepiolidae > Euprymna > Euprymna scolopes. The sequence continues at coordinate 63,913,255 of NC_136491.1, forward strand.
CACTTACATATTAACATTTGATGCTCCTCAAATACCTAACAACATAAAAATAGGATATGAAAAAATAAACACTGAAATTTACATACCAAGCCCATTCAGGTGTCACAATTGTCATCGATACGGGCACCATAAAGATCGATGTACACGACCACCAACTTGCATGAGATGCGGAGACAAAGAAACACATACTGATTGTCAAAACGCACCAAAATGCGTCAATTGCCATCAAAATCATAGCGCAAACTCAAAGGAATGCAAAAAATGGAAAAAAGAAAAAGAAACTCTCAGAATAAAATACACCAAAAACATAAGTTTCCAAGAAGCCCGTAAACTAGCAGAAAACACAAAATACTCTGAGATAACAAAAAGAAATACACAGCCTAACCTTGAACCAAATAATACAACAAAGACAAATCCCTCAAACACTCAAATTGAAATATTCATGAAATTACTCAATGAAATGAGAGAACTAATAGAAGACTTCAAAAAAATCATGAAACAAACCATCACAGAAAGTAAAGATTTTTTAAAGAATATAACTGAAATAAAACAAAGTCCCCAAACTAAAACTCTACCTCTAGATCAGGACCCCACGATCCACCGCGACCCCATTCACGATCTGAAACCCGAAACACCCAAGCAAACATCGAAACTATGGACCTAGACATAAACACCAACAGTCCAAAACCAGAAAAGGACAAATAAACCATGGCTCATAAAATAATTCAATGGAACATAAGAAGAACAAAACCCAACTTTGAAGAAATATTACTCCTTATAAAAACTTTCTGCCCTGCTATAATTGCCCTAGAAGAAACCCACCTAAAAGAAGATAATACAATTAATATAAAACACTACTGCTCATATAACTACATAAACAAGAATTCAAACATAGCTACAGGAGGATCATCACTACTTATAAACAAAAACACAGTGAAATAAACCTAAAAACAAACATGCAACCTGTTGCAATAACCGCAACATTCCATAAAACAATAACATTCTATTCACTATACATCCCACCAAGTGAAAGAATAAAAGAAACTGAACTAAATGCCCTAATCCAGCAACTACCAAAACCATTCATACTAATGGAGGACCTAAACGGCCACACCGAACTATGGGGTAGTACAAGAAATGACAAAAGTGGTAAAATAATCGAAACGCTACTTAACCAAAATCAATTATGCCTACTCAACACCAAAGAAAATACATACCTACACCCAGCAACAGGCACTCTCTCAGCTATTGATTTAGCAATTTGTGACCCAACTCTATTTATGGACTACAACTGGAAAACACATGATGATACATGCAGAAGCGACCACTACCCAATTATACTAGAAAACAAAAACCCAGAACCAGACGACAAACCCTCCCATTTGAATTTAAAAAAGGTAAACTGGGAAAAATTCCAAAACTCCTGCAAATCTAGACTGATACCAGAAGCAAACACCCAGACTGAGGATCACATAATATATTTCAACAATACACTCCTTTCCATTGCAAAAGAAAACATACCAAAAAGTTCTCCCCCTACAAAAGTCAACAAACCATGGTATAACAAAGAATGCCAGGAAGCAGTGAGAATGCGCCGTGCCAAACTAAGAAAATTTAAAAAGAATCCAACTAAGGAAAACGTAAATCAATTTAAAAACAGCAAAACAAAAGCAAGAAAAATCATCAAAGAAGCAAAAAGGAACACCTGGAAAAACTTTGTATCAAAAATAAATGAGAACACCAAAATCAAAAAAGTATGGGAGATGGTAAGGAAAACAGCTGGGAAAAACAATAAAGACCCAATCAAACACCTTACTTGCAATAACATAAAAATTACTAACAATATTTCCTTCTGTATCTGAAAACACACTATGTGATATACGTATATCTGTACGTGATGTTGCCAAGCTAATCAAAAACCTTGATTCCAGTAAAGCAACTGGCCCTGATGGTATTCCAATTATAGTACTCAAAAAACTTCAACCTGAACTAGCGCCCATACTTACAAAACTATTTAAACGTTGTCTTAAGGAGAATAGTTTCCCATCTCCCTGGAAAATTTCATCTGTATGCCCTGTATTTAAGAATTCAGGTGATCGCTCATCCCCCTCTCAGTACAGGCCAATAAGTCTCCTGTGCGTCATGAGTAAGTTGCTGGAATCTGTGTTAAATACAGAAGTAATCAACCATCTCAACAAAAATAACCTTCTTAGTGACACTCAATATGGTTTCCGTTCTGCTAGATCTACAGCAGATGTGCTTACAGTTATATCTCATAGAATTAGCAAATCTCTCGACGGAGGCAATCTTTCTAGGGCAATTGCTCTTGACATATCTAAGGCCTTTGATAGGGTATGGCATAAAGGTTTACTTTATAAGATCTCTAGCTATGGTATAGGTGGAAAAGTCTTCTCAATTATTAAATCATTTCTTTCTGATAGGTTCATAAGAGTAGTAGTTGATGGGCAAAAATCAGAAGCTCACAGTATTAATGCCGGTGTCCCTCAGGGGTCCATCCTGGGCCCAACTCTTTTCCTGATCTACATTAATGATCTTCCAAATCACATCCTTACATCATTTGTAGACATTTATGCTGATGACACTACCATTTATCGTAGCACATCTAAGACAGTAAACGACCAAGTTCTCTCCAATTCTCTCTCCTCTGATCTTGAGCATGTAGTACAATGGGGAAAGGAGTGGCTGGTTACTTTTAATGCATCTAAAACCAAGCTTCTCTCTTTACATGATCAACATTCTGATCCACATCTGGCATCAATTGAAATGAATGGCTCTCGTCTTCAGGAGGCCTCAAGTTTTGACAAGCTTCTGGGCTTGACCATTACTCCTGATCTTAAATGGAACCTATACATAAAATCCGTTGCCAAGGCCGCTGGAAAAATGGTGGGATCTTTCTATCGATCCAGTAGATATCTCACTGCTGATGCAATTCTCTATCTATATAAGAGCCAGGTACGTCCAAGGATGGAATACTGTTGCCACATCTGGGCAGGAGCTGCTAGAAAGGACTTGGCCTGCCTTGATAGAGTTCAAAATAGACTTCGTAGCCTCGTAGGAGATGTCCTTTTCTCTTCCTTGCAACCTCTATCTCACAGAAGAGATGTTGCAAGTTTGTCTCTGATGTATCGTTATTTTCATGGAAAGTGTTCGACTGAGCTTCAATCTATGGTCCCCCCTCGCAAAACTTTCACAAGAAACACTCGTCTAGCTGTAAACACTATCAATAATTTCCCCCACTCTTTATCTGTGCCTAAACCTAAACGTAGATTCCATGAACAAAGCTTTTTTATTAGAACTGCACACCTGTGGAATTGTCTTCCGTTTTCCTGCTTTCCGGCTGACTACAATATGGTTGTCTTCAAGTCTAACGTAAATAAGTTCTTGATGAGCCGTTCCGTATAAGTTATCAAATTTTACAAATTTTCATTACTAATGATTATTATATTGTCCAATTTCTACTGTACACTCTTTAACCCTTATCCTTGAGTGGCCTCTTGGCCTTGATAATGAGTTGATACCTATGAAAAAAAAAGAAGAAAAAGTCCAATATGAACAAGTTCTAATTGAATCGTCCCCCTAAGTAATCCAAGTTTCAAAATTCCCACTGTTTACTATGCTAAAATCACAATGACTAATGTATACCTATTAACCCTTATCCTCGAGTGGCCTCTGGGCCTTGATAAGTGGTGACACCCTTGTAAAAAAAAAAAAAGAAAATATTGCAAACAAACTAGCTGAACTCCATAAACTCCTCATCAAAAAACCAATCAAAGAAATTCCAAACCCTAAAACAGAACGAAGAAAAGAAAAGAATTAACTTCAAATCAAAAAACGAAGAACATTACAACCAACCATTTAACAGAACAGAACTAAAAGAGGCAATCCAAAAATCTCATGATACAATCAAAAGCAGTAGGTCCTGACGAAATTCACTATCAATTTCTAAAAAACCTACCAGAACCATCTCTCAACAACTACCTTCTACAAATATACGAGATATGGACGAAAACTGGAAAAAAGCCATAGTAATTCCAATACCTAAACCAAAAAGTGACCATTCCAACAAATCACCGGCCCATTGCCCTCACCAACTGCATATGCAAGACCTTCGAAAGGATGGTCAATGAAAGACTAACTTGGTATCTTGAAAGCAAAATCCTGATAACAGAATATTAATTAGGCTTCAGAAAAAATAGAATCCCCATCGACCACCTAATCAGATTAAAAACATTCATCAGAGAAGCTTTTGCCAGAAAAGAACACCTAATAACAATTTTTTTCGACCTAGAAAAAGCATATGACACTACTTGGAAATATGGCATTAAAAAAAACCTATATGAACTTGGATTTAGGGGCAGAATGCCAGAATTCATTTGCAATCTCTTAAATAATAGACACTTCCAAGTAAGACTAGGCAACACATTCTCAGCCCAAAAAGAACAGGAAATGGGGGTACCTCAGGGTAGCATCTTATCCATCACCCTTTTCAACATAAAAATAAATAAAATCATTGAAAACATAAACCCTGGTACTAATTGTGCCCTATACGTGGACGACTTACTCATTTTCTACCAATCAAAATGCATAACCACAGCTGAACGAAAACTGCAACTTTGTCTAAATAAAATAAACGAATGGGCCACAGAAAATGGTTTTAAATTCTCAAAAGAAAAAACAAAATGTATCCATTTCTGTAAACTCCAAAGAACTCACTATGATCCCATCCAAAATCTGGATAACAATATCATCCCTGTCGTTGAACAACACAAGTACCTGGGCTTAATATACGACAGGAAACTGACCTTCATACCTCATATAAAAAATCTAAAAACAAAATGTCACAAGGCCATTAAACTGATCAAAGTCCTAGCCCACACTGACTGGGGCGCTGACAAAACCACACTACTTAAACTATACCGTTCCTTAATAAGATCCAAGCTGGATTATGGATGCTTCATATATGGGGCAACCAGAAAATCATATATAAAGAACTAAACACAATACACCATCAAGGCTTAAGACTGGCTCTCGGAGCCTTCACCACTTCATCAGTGGAAAGCCTATACACGGAGTCTAACGAACCTCCACTGACACTTAGATGGAAAAACTAGCCCTTCAATACTGCTTAAAACTATCATGTCTATCAAACCCTGCAAACAATTGTGTTTTCCCCCCACAACACACAAACTTCTTCAATGGGAGAGAAAATATTATTAAACCATACAACCTATGTATAAAAGACCTTACAGAAGCCCAAATAGATACCACAGAAATCCAGGTTTCCCTCAAACCAAAATCTCCACCTTGGCTAATTAAACAGCCATCGGTAAATTTAAACCGCAAGAATGTAACAAAATCTTCTAAATCCAACACACATTCCCTAACTTATACAAATAACTTCAATAATATATTAGAACAATATCAAAACTGGACACACATCTACACAGATGGCTCCAAAGAACTAAACAAAGCTGGAAGTGCAGCCATATCTAACAACATTATACTACAAAAACGTCTCCCAGACAACTGCTAACTTTTTAGTGCTGAATCAACAGCCATAGACCTAGCTTTAGACATCATCCAAAAAACCAAGTCAAACAAATACTTACTATTATCTGATTCACTTTCAGTCTTAACGTCATTATATAACAAAAACTTGAACAATCCCTTAATCATAAACCTCCTGGAAAGAATTATCTCCCTTTCCAAAAATACTGACCTCCTATTCTGCTGGATTCCCAGCCACATAGGACTCAAACGCAACAAAAAAGCTGATACAGCAGCAAAAAAAATCTTTAAAAATGAATATCAGCAATACAAAAGTACCTCACATTGATTCCAAACCCCTAATCAACAAATATATCACTTCCAAGTGGCAGGAGTCATGGAATGCCTGCAAGAATAACAAGCTCTAGCAGATGAAGCCCCAACCTCGGGAAAAGAACGGAGGGTGGTACCTCTAGCTGGGAGAAGACAAGAAGAGAAGAAACAGTAATGACAAGACTTCAAATAGGACACACCAGGATCACTCACTCGTACCTGTTAAAAGGCGAAGAGGCCCCATTCTGTGTGTCATGTCATGAGCTTTACACGGTGAAACATATCCTGATAGACTGCATGGATCTCCAGCAAATACGAATGAGGTACTACCGTGAAGATAGTCTAAAAGATCTTTTTCACAGAATGGACCCTGGCAATATCCTGAAATTCCTAAGAAAAACAAGATTATATAATAAAATCTAAAACCCTAATAAACAACAAACAAACATAACCAAATAACCACTTCAGAAAAACCTAAAACCCAAATAACAAACAAAATACAACCAAACAACCTCAAAATCAAATTACCTAATAAACAACAAACAAACATAACAAAATAACCTCCTCAGGATTAAATGACCTACAAAGGTTGATATGCTGGTTAAATAACCCATCCATCCATCATCACCAGATTAGAGATGATTGAAAAATATTATTGTGCAAAAAATAAACTATTTCAAAGATCACTACGGTTCCTAGTTTGTCCCTTTTTACCAAATAAAGTATGGAAACTCATAATTAACCAAAGGAACAGTCGTAAATATTTAGTAAAACCGTATTTTATAGTTAATATATAAATGGTTATAATATTACTAATCATTAAACTGTGTAAAACTTAAAACCTAACAAAATTATAACAAAGATTATTTATTAGTTGCCGTTTGAAGAAGATAAACAAAGGTTTTTAAAAAAGCATTAACTCACTTCTGTCGTTCCATATTTCGTAAAGTAAACACAAGTCTGACGTCACAAGATTATGTACAAAATTCTTCACAAACGTTTGGAGGTCCCTACAAGACACCCTCCCCTCTCCATGTTAAGAATGGCTTTCGGAATAATGTTATTTCAGCACAGTACCTAAAATACATAAGTACAAAGAATAGGCAAAAGAAACAAATTCATTTCTGTGTTTACAAAATAGGGTATCGATTTACTATAACGTCGTAACTAAAAAGTGAGCACCCCTTACAAATGTCGAAATATTAACTTTTAATTTTTTTTCTTTAATAATCTTGCATATAAGTGTCCATTTAATACTAATCCACTGAAAAATAGCAAGAAACCGAACAGAAACATTTTTAGTAGGATGCTCCTATAGGTTCACCATTTTAATAAAAAAAATATCTACTAAAATTCTACATAAAATTAATGAAAATAGAACTTACATTTTTATGGTGACTGGCAAAATGTCAATCTTGTAGCATGAATTTTCTTGTCTTATTTGTTCCAAGTCAAACTAAACTGGCAAAACGATTTCAATAATATTATTTTTTTAATAATTTATTATTGCTTTTTATCTTCACCAATCCCTCTACTACATATATTGAGAACTTATTTTTATAACAGGCAGTAGTTTCAAGTAAAGAGATGGTGACTTCATAAATTAAAAGATGTCTAACATAGAGGTGATAAAAGTTTCACTTACTGAAAAACCAAAGTATTTTAGTACCTTTTAGCACTTTCTTGTCAGATTTGTTAATGCCAAAGGACTGGGCAGGAAAAAGGTAATGTTTATGGGTTTTTTCACACAGCTAAAATAAATCCACATCATATTTTTATGTTCTTAGCTTTTATTTTCACTAGTAGCTTAAAATAAATGTTCTACATATTATCTTCTAATACAAACAAAAGAAATGTTTAACATTTTTTGGAATCGTTTTGTCACATAAGTTTGAAATACTACTTTTCATTGGTTTGCACTGATTCCAATACCTAAAAAAGTTCTAGATGTTGATTAACTGCCTCGGCACTAATTATATCACTATTTTCCATAACAAAATCTGTGTTGCATTAAAAAAACAAAAAATAAAACAAATGAAGAAAATTCAGTTTCATCAATTTTTTTTTTTTTGACTTTTTGACCATGGTCTTTATGTAAATATTAGCAAAAGTACCCTTCGTTGACTGGGTTCAAAAACAGTCTACAGAAAATGGACTCTGATTTATTAAAGTATGATAGGAATGGTTGTAAAGAGATAGCTTCGAATTTGGGGGTATCAAAATCAAAGGAAAATATGATGAAAGTAAAAATAAAATAGATAAACCCCATAATTTATTATACCATACCTGTTCACACTGAAACACTTATCACAATATTCTGTGGATCTATATTAAAAAACCTTGTTAAACTGCGTGACATATTTCCATTCTATGGAGGTCATGCGCGAATGAACACCCCATAATTTTATTATACCATATTTCTTCAAACTGAAACATAATTATCAAAGTATACTTATGCAGATAGATATGAAAAGTCTTTATTAAAGTTTGTGCCTATTTCCATTCTATGGAGGCCAGGCGCGAACGCAGACCCCACAATTTTATTATACCATCCCTATTTAAGTTAAAACATACTTATCAAAGTATTATGTACATCTATATCAAAAACACTTGTAAACGTTTTTTTTTTAATTTCCAAATTTGTTATTTCCATACTTTGTGAACCAGGCGCGTATGCAGACCCCACAATTTTAATGAATCATCATTATGCCAGATCAAAGATACCCATTCCTGTGTCTCGATACATCTTCTATCATTATATGTGATCAGTTTTCTATAATAGTCAACCATATAGCAGCCTATTCGTGACCAGACACACACACACAGATGTTCAGCTTTATATTATAGATTCATCAGCATCAAAATAGCTTTACAAAGATATCAAACTTGACTATATTGGGAAATATCAAAATGTTTTATATGTAGTCACAGGTATTAGGTTCCGCCATTTTGAATTTGCCACTTCTTTAAAACGCTTGTAATGATAGTTCTAGTGAAAGGCGCATCATGAAATTTGGAATATATACTGCCATGAGATAGACAAATCTTCTGTCAAAATTTAAAAGAAATTGAAAGAACGGTTTTTGAGATAATTCAGGTTAAAGTTAAGGTCAACTTTTTTAATTTGACTTTGAAAAAAAATATTCCCAGATAAAATTATAGATCTATCCAAGTACTTTAAAATGATATATGAATGAACTTTGTAGGACCATAAACAACAGAGATACCGTCTTATAAAGTTGGTCACTTCTTCATAAAAATTCACATTTTTGTAAAAGGTCAAGGTCATATCTCAGGAACCCCTTGACCTTGAGATGTTTAACAAGTGCCATTCAATTCCTTTCATGGAGATTTATAAGTGTAGCAAATTTGAAAAAAATCCGTGTTGGACATGGTTTTTACCCCCTGTCGATTTGACATGGAATGAGCCAAATATATCTGATAAATTATATCTCTGTATTGTTTTCCACTCAACAACATATCTAGCAAGGATGGATCTGAGTCTTTTATTTATTTATATTTTTTATTTCACAAAAACAGAACATTCCACAAAACAAAAAGTTAGGCACAAGGTCACTCAAAAATTTGGGAAGAGCGTCTATGGTCATCCTCATCATTGTACCTTTGGTTGGTCTATGCTCATCCTAGCTAGAGTTCTCATTCACAATAATACTGCAAATACATCAGGGATCATCCTACTTAAAATTCCCAAATCAATTTGTTTTTTGTGTTGTTTTGTTTTTGTTTTTGTAAATAAAATATGTATATGTAATACATATGTAGAAATAAAATTTTATGAAAAAGTCGTTTATTTATTATTTCATTGGTATGGGGTGGGTGGAAAATTTCAAAAAGTAAACAAAAAATGGTAGTAGAACCCTCTCCAGACGGTAAACCGGCCACTGTTTTCCAGTTTTATGGGGGTTGAAAACAAGCTGGTCAATCTTTAAATGGAGCTGAATTCTAGACGGGATAAAAGAAAAATGAGATGGAGGAAGTTGGGAGGGGTTATATGATGTATCTCCAAGATGAGATCAACTATTGGGGTGACCAGGGACAAAAACATGTTGGAGTGTGCGCATCTTGGGGGTTTCCTTATGGGGATGGAGGAGGCCATTCATTCAGCTAGCTAAGAACCTAATCTAGACACTTAAGGGGTCTGGAGTCTGACAGGACCTGGAACCATGCATGCTATGCTTAGGCACGACGTCCATATCACCATTCTAGATATGGCTAGGATCACGAGAAACACCATTTGTCTCTCCCTGCCCCATGGGGCTTCATTGCTGTGGATGATGTAGGACATGTCAAGTGGATAAGGATGCTCAAGATTGATGCAAGCCGTCAACTCATTGACATATTCCCAATGCTGTCTGAGTCTGCTGCATGTGACGAACTTCCCAAGCTGGGGATCTGCAATGAGGACACCCAGGCAAACTCACTAGTCTGGCACTGTATTGTATGACATTGAGGGGTAATGAACGCATTTTGGGCCAATCGCTGGTCAAGTAAAACTCAAAGTTGTTGAGATGACTCGAAGCTGGTGCCCAGCTTCACGGGAAGTGGATCTCCTTCTTTGACAACCCCAAACGCAAATTAGAAAGTCATTGGTGCCCCCCCTCACTAGTTCCTTATTTAGTTCTTTTTTAGTAAGCTGTGAAAGATCGCTGGACATTGGGAGGTTCTTGAGTGCGGCTCTACAGTCTTTCATGAACTGCAATTTCCCCCACAAACTGCGACGTGCCTCAACTGAGTGGTTGAGGATGAGGTCTGAAAAGGTGCCTTCGACCATGAGGTTCCATGCAGACTCTTCTGTCAAGGTTTGACTCATGACTGCCAGCCTCTTGCTGTCTAAATGACACCTTAAATTTTGCAGTCCCAAGCCTCTTTTACATGGACGTTGAACACATACTTGTCTGTGAACCAAATGTCTTTGTCTCAAAGAAGCAAGGACAGTGGGTACTGCAGAGATTTTACATAGTCTGCAGACAAAGAAAGTATGGCCAGTTGGTAAATGATGAGAGGAAGGACATAAATGGCCCACACCTCTGCTCTCCCTTTAAGGAAGGTTTCCTTTGAATCCACAAGCGAACCAGGGCTTTGACTTTGACTGCACCCATGACCAATTCTTTTCAAGCTGGAGACCCGGTCTGAACCACATGTTGAGGATCTGAACCTGGCCATCCATCCAGTTGAAAGGAAGAGTATCGGCGCCCCTCCAGGCCCCCAACCACAGACTGATTGACTTGCTGCAGTTGATTTTGGCCCGATTTTTTTTGTACTGCATGGGCACCTCTGTCATCACTTTGATGCCTCAGTAGCATAACACAAAGACAGTGACTCTGGTTCGCGATCCTTGAGGTAAAGTGATCCTACGTAGAACCGAACTTTCCTCCCCACGCCTTAGCTCATGAAGTAGCGGCTCCAACACAAGGACATAAAAGCAGGGGTGACAGCGGACAGCCCTGACATACCAAACGGGAGATGGTGAAAGATTTTGAGCGCTTTGTTTACCTGTACCACTGCCATTGGCACATGGTACAGTACAGAGATCCATTTGCAGAAGCCTGGATTGAATTCTCTAGAACAGGTGCCAGGTTTGATGAATTTTAAAATCACTGGAAATCAACAATAGATCTAATAAAGAGGTATTCATTCTAAAACCTTTGCAAACTGTAAACAGACCTTGCTTTCATTATGGGTTGCTAATAGATCTGAATCAACTACAAAGTGAAAACAGATTTGACAACAAAAGAAGTCAAAAAATAGAACTCTATTTCAGTATCTTTTCAAAAAAAAAAAAAAAAAATTTCAAAAATTGTCTGCTTGAATTTTTAAGCAACAAAAATTCAATGATGACATGACTAATAGACATTCAAAAGATTATTTGAGTATATTAATGAAAAAGAAAGTTACATGTGCAATTCTCCCAAGATTCATTCAATAGGTGAATTTATTTACAAACCTGAAAAAGGAACTTTCAAGGCTTTTTTTTTTTTTTTTTTAAATCTCTTCAGAATTTGAGATATTACGTAGATACTATATTAATATTTAAAATCTATCTTTTGGATAGATGAATTGCACTTACTTTGGCTAAGGTATTCTTCAAAAATAAATTAAAAGCTGCTTTATTTCTCAATTTAATCTTGTTATGACCAACATGGTGATACATGTTTTTATACAAGTACAAAATAGTATGTTACAGAAAAACTATTTTGAAACCTTATCAATACATAGTGTCTAGAAATGTCCGTATAGTCATGAAATAAGGTAGATAACCATCACCTTCGTTTTAGTTTTGCTCTGAATGGAGGTGATACATTTTCATTTAGAGTTTATTATAATTAAGTCCATAATCTTATATTCTCTTTTTTATCTTTGTTGTCTAGAAACTGTTTGTGGAATTGATATCTCAAATGTATCAAACATGATATCAATTAGTTTGTCTTTTAATTATTATTATCAGCAATATCTTATTTGGTTCATGTATCTTTACTATGTCCCCTTATCATCTAGACTCTTTTCAATAACTCATTCAGAAGTGCTTGGAAATTCTGCATGTTTGAAATAAACACATTGTAATAAACCAAGAAAATTTTGGAATGATGATACATTTTCCAGGGCTGGCATAGTTTTTTTATCAAAACTGGGTCTGGTCTTCTAACATTTTTGTTTAAGTATAGTTTGATTTTGACACAAACAGTAGGCATCTAATGAGCATCGATTACTTATTGGAGATAGTTGCTTTGTCACAGCAAGATATTCTTCAGTTTTATAATTTCTCTCATGAACTTAATCTAAGAATTAGGTAACAAAAACAAAATAAAGAAAATATTTCTTAGACAAGAATGGTAAAAGTTTATTGCACAAAAAAAAACCCTGCTGAGAGAGAAATCGAGTGAGCTTATACTAAGATCCAGGCTTCATTTTAATATGCAGGTGTAAAAAAAGAACACTTGATTGAAGTAGAGAATGTTACTTATGCTACTGCAAGTTCACATATCTATGACCTATGTTTTTCATATTGTAAATATTAATGAAAACTTAAAATTAGTTCGTTTTTATATTTAACTAAATCTGAATTGATGTTAAACCATGTTTTTCTATACTAAAGGCAAACTCATAGTTCAACTAAGGATCAGAACTGAAGGCCTAGTTCAAAATGTTTAAATTCAGAACATTTAAAAAAACACTTTTCATTAATTTTGTTCTATTTTGTTTTTTATGATGGTGAACTCAAGTAAAATTCAACATGTTTTGAAATATTTTTTGATAAATTACACAAATTATTCATGAAAAAATGTTAGCATTAATATTTATTGTTTAGAATAATTATATAAAAAAATATAAAATTCATGCAACAAACAATATCAATTTTTAAAATCGCGCTTCAGTTTTGGATCTAGGTTGGCCTTTAGTATAGAATACCATATTAAGCCAAATATATAAAAATGTTTTTAATATACGTATATCATTTATTGATGTATATTCTCATTTTCCAGTGTGTTCCCTATTGGCCTGTAACAGACTCTTACAAAATCTATGTAAAATATGACAACAGTAACAACATTTCACAGCACATTCCAATTAAGACTATTCACACTACAGTGCTGCGCATGGAACATGGTGTAAGTATTTCATCCTTTTCTATGATACATAACTTCAAATAGGTTTCAGCAATTCAATTAGATCATATAATCTGTTCCAAAATTTGTGGTGTAACTGTGTTGCAGTTAAACTAACCTGTGTTACCTACTCATAGACTATTCCACACTCAATAAATACCAGAAAACCAAGACGTAAGGTGGAAATCAATATCTGGTAGACCACCGTAGGTCGTTTGTCACCTTTTTTTGTATGTTTTTGTATGTTTCTGCAGTGTTCTGTTTTTGTAATATTGCAGTGTTCTGTTTTCCTTAGAACCCTTTAACAGGGCTATAACAGTCATGATGAAGAATTTTAAACTCACACTCAAAGTTAAAATACCCCCAGGGTTTATACAACAAGGATTCAAAAGAACTCACAGCAGAAAGCTTAGTTAAACCAGCAAGTGTTCGAAAAACACTGACGAAAAAAAACAAATAAACGGGAATTCGCAAAAACCAAATAAGTATATACATAAAAGAAAACAATGAAATAACCACTCAGGCAAGTAAAAAATATTAATGATGAACTCAGAAAAAATAAAACACCGCATGGCAAGATAACATTGTAAAAGTAAGCTGACAGTATATTTTCAGTGTTTCTCCTCTCCTTTGCACAACAAGGAAGGAAGTTTCTACAAGACTAAACGATGGATAGGTTTTTTCAAAAATGACCGAAGTAACACATATCTTTAGATCCGACGTAACACATATCTTTAGATCCGACGTAACACATATCTTTAGATCCGACGTAACACATATCTTTAGATCCTAAGTAACACATATCTTTAGATCCTAAGTAACACATATCTTTAGATCCGACGTAACACATATCTTTAGATCCGACGTAACACATATCTTTAGATCCGACGTAACACATATCTTTAGATCCTAAGTAACACATATCTTTAGATCCTAAGTAACACATATCTTTAGATCCGACGTAACACATATCTTTAGATCCGACGTAACACATATCTTTAGATCCGACGTAACACATATCTTTAGATCCTAAGTAACACATATCTTTAGATCCTAAGTAACACATATCTTTAGATCCGACGTAACACATATCTTTAGATCCGACGTAACACATATCTTTAGATCCGACGTAACACATATCTTTAGATCCTAAGTAACACATATCTTTAGATCCGACGTAACACATATCTTTAGATCCGACGTAACACATATCTTTAGATCCGACGTAACACATATCTTTAGATCCTAAGTAACACATATCTTTAGATCCTAAGTAACACATATCTTTAGATCCGACGTAACACATATCTTTAGATCCGACGTAACACATATCTTTAGATCCGACGTAACACATATCTTTAGATCCGACTCAGAAATGAAAGAGCTAAATTACTCTGCATTAATACTCATCACGATATTTACGGATACGAAAGATTAGCATTTGAGGATCAAAGTCGCACATGCCATTTTTTCAACAGGTTATGGACACTACGCTAGGCGGCCTTGACTTTGCGATCGCATATCTTGACATTATTAGACCCAGCAATAACAGTTCTAGTTGGGGTTTAAAATAAAGAAAAACAAATGTGAATTCTTCCTGCAAAAAATAAAATATTTGGGGCACATAATTGATAAGAATGGCTGATGTCCAAAGAGAGACGCTGCTATAAGGAACATGCCAGCACCAGAAAATACTACCCAGCTACAAAGTTTCCTAAGGATCACCAATTATTATTAGAGCTTTATTCCAAAAATGCATGAACTGCATGCACTTTTGAACCAGCTTTTGAAAAAGGATAAACATTGGGAATGGACTGCTGAGTGTCAGTCAGCATTTGAGGAAAATAAAAAGGTGTTAACATTAGACGTTTTCCTCACACATTTTAACCCAAAACTAGATATCATAGTGGCTAGTGATTATAGTATAGGTGCATGTATGCTACATAAGATGCCAGATGAGTTGAAAAAATTGCCTATGCATCCAGAACACTTCTCCCAGCTGAAAAAACAATACTCAGAAATAAAGAGGATCTCAGCATTATCTATGCAGTTTTAAAATTTCGTCATTATTTGCATGGTTGGCATTATACATTAAAAACACACCATGAGCTCCTTCTAACCATTTTTGGGTCAAAAAGAGGATTACGCACATTTATGGCCAACCATTTACTAAGATGGGGACCAGTTTATTAGAATTATGATTTCAAACTGGAATCCTTATCTTTAAAGAAAATCATGCATGCAGATGAGCTATCTAGGCTAATCCCAATACAAAAGGAATCCCTTAAGAACTAGGTAATTGCTGTATTGCACATAAATAGTGAGATAAAAATAATGATTTGCAATATAATCCAGGAATTACTAGTGACACTTCAAGAAATTAAGACAGAAGTAACAAACCATGAATTTATCAAAACCACAAAGCAGAAATTAGAACTAGGAGAATGTACTTCTGACATGTACTCTGTCTGCAACAATGTTCTGCTTTATAGCAAGAGAGTCAATATTCCAAAAGCACTGCAAAAGAGAATACTAAAAAAACTTCCACATGAGCCATCCTGGCACTAGCAAAATATGGTCAAAACATGTAAAGGGTGTGCCTTGGCTGCAAAGGCACCACCAATTATCTACAAATCCTGGTCAAAATCTGAACAACTGTTGTCCAGGATACATGTAAACATTGCAGGACCACTGAATGCATTCTATTACTTGATAGTGGTGGTTAGGTTTTCCAAATGGCCAGAGGTGCTAATATGCAGGGAACCCACCACAGCGGTAACAATTAATTTCCTACATAAATTTTTGCTCAGTTTAGCGTTGTTGATTGCCTGGTTAGTGAGATTGCTATCCAATTGACTTCTTCAGAGTTCGAAGAATTTTTCAAGACATACAAATAAAACATTTCACAACCCCACAATATCATCCAAGGAGTAATGGCCAAGCAGAGCACTTTGTAGACACCCTAAAAAGGACGTTAAGGAAGGCTTATGGGTTGCCCATGGAAAAAGCTTTACAGCAGTTTCTTCAAGTATATAGGATTATGGCAAACCCTAACACTCCAGCAGCCCGAAGTTATGTTTGACAGTAAAATCAGATCAGTTGAAAAGTTGTTACCAAGACAAACCACACAAAAGAGAACTTCTATAATGCTACTAAAAAATACAATCTTGGAGAAAAAGTGTAATTCAAGGATTTTAGAAATAACGTTTTGTTTTGGGAACTGGGAATGATAATACAGAGGATTGGCAATGTTATCTATATAATTCAGGGGCCAAAATTCACAAACAAAAGGCATGTGAACCAGATATGCAAACATATGACTGAGGACCAAGAAGAGTTGCCTCAGGAAGAAGTGGAGGCTATTGAAACTGCCTACAACACATTGATATTGAGCTTCCCCAAATCACACCAGAATCACGATGTTCCGGCAGAAAAAGGAAAATCACTGAGTCATTCATGGTCCACTCAAAGGGGAAAAAATACTGATACATCGTTTTGAGATAAGCTTGGGAGGGGGAGGGGTAACTAACCTGTGTTATCTACTCAATAAGAAAGACTAAGCCATAAGGTGGAAGTCATTTATTGGTTAGACAAACTACCCACCTTTTTGTATGTTTTTGTAATACATATTGTTACCTTATTGCGGCATTCTGTTTTCCTTATAACCCTTTAATAGGGGTATAATAGACTAATAAAATATTGTAAAAGACATTGATCACATGTTCTAGGCTACATTGACATGTTTTTAGTCTTAAGATCATTAAGAGTTTTATGTCTTACAACATAAAACCCCTTCACACAGCTTCACATGGCTTATACTGATCGCATACTGCTTTGTAATACAATTGCACCTGACAAAAAGTCAACTCATATTTTCTAGCACTCACCAGAACCAACTACCTGCTCCCTAATGTGCAACTCCTGTGTTTGCTCCTCTTCCTCCTCTTCATGCCTGCCTGACTCTGGTTTTTGTTGGTGGTCATTGTTCAGCCACTTAGAGGAGACATTCACTGAAGATAACATCCAACTGGTCTCATAACTGTTTCTCTTACAAAGCTTATTCCAGCAAGACTCTTTCCTCAAATGAGACACTTTTTTAAACAAAGAGTGGATGGTTTGACTCAGATCAGAGATATTTTCAGCCCTCTGGACCCCCCCCCATTATTCTTCTAGCGAAGCATCAATCACTGCAACATTCACCATTCACAAGTACTAGCACAACATATGCTGCACAGCACATGTTTACAAAATGATATAAAAGATGACGGAGAAAATTCCTCAACAGTACATGGTGTGAATTTATTATTCTAAAGAAATGCATTTGCAGCAAATTCTTATTGGTGTCATGTTGGTGTCATGTTCTCAGTGGACTTGATACTATGAACTGATGGTTGATTATATGTATTTACAATTACAGATGCTTTTTGAGCTGTAATGCCTACATACAATTTTGTAAGAAGCACAAAATATCTGCTACAAAGATTCTTAGAACACTTATTGACTCTCTATGAGTATTAAGAAAATTAAATGATTCCTTTTTATATTGCACCATTAAGCTTATATTCACTGGTCTGTATCTGGCCTCCAGCACAACCAAGTGAGTCATCAGGGTGATAAAAACTAGTAAACATTATTTCCTTCTTCTTTGTGTTCACACGTGTGCCAACTATGTTCATTTGACATTTAAATCTATTTAGTGTGCTTGTATACTCGATGTTCACACCCACTTTAAAGGTCAATCTCTATTAATATTATTGTTTTATTTTTTGTTTGTACTTATGCCAGTCTAACATGACCACTGACTCTAAGCATTTGTTAGTTTGCATAACAGCTAGATATTTGCTTAATAATATTTTGAATTGTGTAAGACTGTCCAAATGTTGATAATCTATTAGCCATCATCATATCGAATGCATTCGAAGGTTGGCATTGGTGTCCCTGATATTTTTCGTGTCAGAATTCTTTTTTAAAAAGACATTGGAGATTATGGGAGAAACCATGTGAAGGTTGCCAACATTCTAAGTGAAAATATTTTTGTGGAATGTGCTCGATTTCAACTTGGGACTCACAGGTCTTCAGTCCATGTCGTTAACCACTAGACTATCTTCACCTCCCAATCTATTAGTAAAGATTAGAAAATGTATGCAAAAGTCTATGGCATCATCTATGAGGATTGTCATCAACAAATCTACCAACCCTGTCATGATCAGAATGATTCTTTAATGGAATTGTCACTGTAATTTTCACTATTTCTCTCTGATTAATATTCTAATGACACTGGAAGCTAAAAAAAGAAACATGTTGCCTCATATGTTCTGTCAACTATTTGAAGTCTGCAAAAGATACATATTGTATACATGTATGAACATTAGTAGAAAAGATGAAGGAAGAAGAAACATCAAGAGAGAGTGCAGTATGAGTCAACCTTAAAGAATGTACAATCTGGAAAATCTAGGGTTTTCTTTTAACATAATTTGATGAAAAGCAAGAATACATGATAAGTATATAGTATGGTTGTGAATAAATAACTATATTGCTTGATTATATATGTAACGGCATAATATTTTATTACAAATAACCCTATATATTAATTTAATCAGTTATTGATACCTGTGGTTTCATGGAAACACAGAAAATCCAGCCATTTCTTGATGGTCTGATAAATGTGTGTGTGTGTGTGTATATATATATATATATATATATATATATATATATATATATATATATATATATATATATTATAAATATTAATAATTATTTTTATACCTATAGATACTAGTGTTTCATGTTTTCACAATCAACGGTGCAGGAACTGACAATTACTGTTGGTCAAGAGATTCAAACCCAGTTACAAAGTTATCCTTGATTCCATTTGCTCCTGGACTAGCATCAATTAACACAAGAATTAAGTATAATTAAATACCCATAAATGCCAAATGTTGGCATAACAGTAAAGCAGTCAGAGAGTGCTCTAACAACCAGAAGTTGTGAACCTTGAATATTAGTAGTTGATTGCCTTTTCTTTTATTTCCTAAACAACTTTAATAATCTTAAAAGAGCTTATAATCATAAATATTAATAATTACTTTTTATGCTTACAGACACTAGTATTTCATCGCTTTTGCAATCATCAGTGATAATTACTGCAAGACATGGGATTTGAATCCAATTACAAAGTTACCTTTGACTCCATTTGCAAGGACATTAATGTGCATCCTAATTTGTTTCTTATTAATACATTAGTATTTTCTTTCTTATGTTTTGCAGACTGGTTTATGTGTTGAAGTTGCTGGTGGTACCCAGACTCCAATCAATATTACATTTACTGACTATGCCCCAGGAACTGCTCCTGCACGAATTGAAAATCTATGTGATGATATCTTCATTAAGATCCATCAAAAGTAAGTATAATTGTTTTTAAAGGTTATCACGCGTTTTCTATCTCTTTTATCTCTATACATAATAAAATGATGACACCCTCCCCCAACTATTTAACCAATAGAAAACCCAAGAGGCCATTCCTATGCAAATATTCGCATTCATCATTTAAAGTTAATACTGCAGTGTCTTCTCTACCTAAAATACACACATTTTGTCTCCATTCTAAAAATATATATTTTGCCCTCCTTGCCTCATTCTCAGCTATGTAATGCCACATAGGTACTATCAAATATTTCTGCCTCTTTACTTTAACTCCTCTCACAAACCCGAAATCACTGTTTTTTTTATTATTTATAGTCATACTTTCCTACAAGACACTGCCTAATTATTCCATTTAATAAATTCTTTAATTACATACATATTATGTTGGGCTGCAAATACAAAATAACGACCACTCCCATTTACTCGATAGTTTAACAATAACAAAATGGCCAGCAATCAGCAACTGGACAAACACTTTAACGTTAGAACCATTCATTCTCTGATTAACAGTTTACTATTTCTGAACATGTACAAAACGATCCTTAGTAGCGATTTTGTATGCATTAGCCAAAGCAAAACATTTTCCTTACATATTGTATTTTAACTTCTCAGAATATTACTTTACTTTTTTTCTTTCATTGCAATACAAACCTTCACATTATTCATTCGCGTTACACATCAGAAAACCAGATACCAAATTGTTAATGCAAAATACGAACAACTCTCATACTCATAGGTATAACAGACGAAAATTTAAAATTAATGCTAGTTTTGTATTTTTATTACATATTCTAAATCTACATGAATTATGGAATCTAACACTTTTTATTTCATCAAAATATCTCAAACCCTTGAATTTTAACAGATTTTTGTTTAATTTTTTTACACATACTGGACTTTGTCATTTTTTCAGCCATTTGGAATCCTAACAGAATGCCATATTTGGAGTCCTATAGTTGGTAAAATAATGAAATATAGCAGCTGAAAATCAACAGCCTTATTCAATGTGCATCAGAATAATTGAGGATGCAATGCTGATGGTATAACTTCATACTTCTTCAATAATCCCTACCTGAAACATGCAAGTCATCTTGAAATCTGACTGGATAATATGAAAGTGGCCCAAAGCCCATATTTTGAACCCCCATAAAACCAAGAACAATAGTTGTATCAGCCCAATATTTCAAATACCACATTAAGACTATACCACGAGGAAGCCTATTTTTTAAAAGTAATAGAATGAATATTTTGTCAACTATGACACTTTAGCTTTTGAAAAAAGTGCATTTTCATCATTTGTCAAAATGTGATAAAAACTCCCAAATCTGACTAAATGTGAGCCGTAGCAAAATAGCCAGAAAATATATACCTGTTCGAATACAAACATAAAAGTTCATATTTAGCTATTGGGGGGGGGGGCTCTTTCTATTTATCACATTTAAAAAAGGCTAAAGTTGAAAATTATACATATAAATAGGGTAGATATCAAACGGGTATGATCCTTGTAGATCATTACAGAAAATACCACAGAGATAAATGTTGCATACTGAGTGTAGTAGAATAAAAAGACGCTTGTGAAAAACATAACAAGACGGTGTTGAAATATCGCAGAACATGTTCATTAATTATATAGATAATCTTTTATGCATTTGAGCAAGATCTTTTTGAGATCGATTTAATTCAAAAAGTCTCTGTCTAGCTTCCAGTTTTTGTGCACTATAATTTTTCTGGAGATTCAGAATTTTCTTACGCATGACTTTGTTACTGTCACTGTGTTTATTTCGTTGGTCAGCTGCACACTAGTTGGATAATCTTTTTGTTAAAAATCTTTGTTTTTGTTTCAGCTAGAATTCTTTTCTTTTCATAGCTCTGATCTTTCAGGGGGAAATTTCATTTTTCAATTTCTGATATTTCTCATTGATATTTTTGAGATTTTCTTTCATCTGCTTGATAACACAGTCTTTTTTTACTATTTTTTTACTATTGCCAAATCCCCTCCATTTGTACATTTTTCCTCCTGCATATTTCCTCCATTATTTTCAGTTTTTCTTAAAACTGAACAATTGAGTTGGACTGAACAGCTTGTAAAGTTCAAATGAAACGCCATTTGTCACTTCAGCAGGTGAAAGTTTACGCCCAAGCATGGGTTCCAAAACAACACTGCGTGTTAATCCTATTTTCTGACTACTTTCACCTGAAAAGAGGAATGCAATTTTTACTGTGTATTCAATCATACATTTTTGGAGGAAATTCAAACTTCAAATCATATACATTTTTAGAGGAACTTCAATATATCCATGTCAAATTTACAGTACTTACCTATGAAGTCTATATTGATGACATTGGTGTAGAATGTTGGACGATCTGCTATTGAGCAAGCCTGAATTTGCACTAAAATTCTCTCGACTAAGGTTTTCTACTTATCGGTAGGATAAACTGGGAACAATTTTTGAAGCCAGGTGATAGCGGTAACCCATGATTCCTCATATTTTTCATTCAAGAAATAAACTTGAAGAATAATTTTATTGGAACATTCGACTTTAGGTAATGACATCCTCCTCCCACGTCCTTTTGCCATGAAACATTGTTGTAAATGGGTTTGTACATCATCATCTCGAAACACAAAATTAAAAGAAATCCATTATTTGTCACATTCTGTCAAGGTAATACTTGGATAACTGCTCCATTGATTATGCCCCATATTTTCTTATCAGTTTCAATATTTTTATAATAGGGAGAAATGATCATATGTATACATGTACCTAATTTATAGAAAAATATCATATATCTATTTAGTACTGCTTTCTGACGTCAGATTGACAAACAATAAGCATGTTACTGTTATTTAATAGAAAAACAAACAAACAAAGCAATGTTGGTTTCAGAGTTTTATACTCACTGTACCCCAGAAAATTGCATTGGAGGGGGGGGGGTCTTTGGTTAAACTCCCTATCGTAAATCCTGATATCCTGCATCACTACAGAACATTATGTTGCTAATAATGTTATAAATCACTGCGACTGTATTCAAGTGCTAGCCTAAATAATATTAAAAAATAGTGTAAGCAGTGTATTTTTCAAGATATTTTACTTCAACTTGAAACTTGAGTAAAAATGGCCCATTATTGTGTAAATATTTTCATTACAAAAAAAAAAAAAACAGTTAATATCTATTATGTTTGTTCATATCACACACACTGAAAATATGATAAAATAGATTATTGTTTACATTTGTTTAACAATACTGCTTCAGCAGTAAAACTTGACATTCATGCTCTATTGTGTTTGCAAAGGCATTCTTTGGTGCTTATGATATACAAAATTTAATCTATAGAAGACTAACAAGTGTACGGAATTAACCTGTTATCATTAGAATCTTCATATTTTTTCTTTTCCTTTAGTAGCATAACAATCTAATATTTCTACTAAGACTACATTTATAAACTTTTTCTATTTTACTATTGGAAAAAACACATTTTATTTTAAAACATTAAACATCTAAAATATATTTGTATTACAGAAGTTAGATTTTGAAGTGGATTCAGTACCACAGAATGCCTTTGTAAACAATGCAATGTGAAAAAGACATTCCTTGATACTTACAATATACAAAATTTAATCTACGGAAGACCAACAGTGTACAGAATTAACCAATTATTTTTGGAACTTCATATTTTTCTTTTCCAATTGTAGCATAACAATATAACATTTCGACTAAGAATATATTTATGAACTTTTTTAATATTTCGTTTATATTTTACTATATCATTATACTATTTGAAAAAAAAAACAAACCTGTTTTATTTTTAAAAAAAATAAACATCTAAAAATATATTTGTATTATAAAAGTTATATTTTGAGACAGATTATATACACTGTTGGTCATCCATATATTGAAAATTTACTCTCATTTACCACCACAGAATCCCTTTTTAAAAAAATGCAGTGCAAATCTTAAACTTTACTGCTTCTGCAATTTTTTCCATGTACTCGTGTGTATTTTGTTGGTTCGTTTTTGTTATTTTTCTTTCATAATTTTCTTTTAATGCATACTTTTTTTTTGCGCTTATAAGAAATTCTAACCATTAAAAAAATTCTATTTTTCAAAAATAAACTTAATATATGCTATTAATCAGTAATATTTAAGTGATTTCACCTGACAACGTTGTCATTGTATTTTTGGTTGCCCATACTTCTCATTCGTCTTAAAGCTACTACTTTTCAGAATTGTGTAGTTCTTTCAACTAAACAATTTACAAAATTACTGTATCTTCATTTTTTTTATTATTAAACAGAAAAAAACGTTTTTTTTGGGGGGGGAGGGGTGTAACTACGCTTATATGGAAAACGGACACAGATTTTTATGACAATTCAGTACTTTTACATGATAATTTACTAAAGAATACTGCAGCATTATTATTATTATTATTATTATTATTATTATTATTATTATTATTATTATCATCATCATCATCATCACAACCTGTGTACTGGCGTTGCCTGGTGAAAGTATGCCCCCTACTCCACCTGCAAAAAATATATATGAATTTAAAATGAAAAAGAAGAAATAAAATGGTTGATGTTTCATCTGTTCAGTGAGTTTATTCAAACGACTGTTTTCAAATATGAAGTATATCACCTTAGCTTCCAGTTAGTGTCAGATATTCAAGATAGAAATTTAGATCGTTTTGTCACTTTCTTATTGTAGTTATTCCATTCATAAATTTGTTGGCTGTTTTTAATTGTAGGGTTTTTTTGTTCAGTTTCCAGATAATGTTAGTTCATCAGGAGAGAATATGCACTGTTTCAGGACCAACGTCTCAACAGTTTTTTATGCATACCACTCCTTCCCTCATACTGGTTCACATTATCTTAATTGACAGTAAACAAACTGTTCAAATCAATAAAAAAAATGGACGATTCATCAGATAGTGGTTTCTATTTCAATTAACAGATAGCATCTTGCATGTCAAAATAAAGGTTTGACAGTTGCACTAACATATGCGTTAAGATGCGATCCTATTGGAAGGAAAGAACACTGAAATAAATAAATAAACAAATAAAATAAGTAATGAAAATAAATAAAAATAAAATAAGATATGAATAACTAATTATATAAATAAAATAAAAAGTAAATTAATAGGAATGTGCATGATATCTGATATGGGTGGAACTGCTAGTATATATATATATATATATATATATATATATATATGTATGTATATATATATATATATATATACACTAGCAGTTCCGCTCAGCTTTGCTCGGACCCTATGTACTGTTCATAATATATGTGCATATATATATATATATATATTAAAAAGTGTGAATATGTACGATAATGCCTTTCTATATAATAGGCTTCCAGTTGGTAGAGACCGCGGACGTTAAATTTTTTTTAATTGACCTTAATTTTGACCCCTTAAAATTTATTGTTTTGGGCTCAAGTTAAATTAAAATGTTTGACCCATGTTCAAATACCCTACATCTAGAATTTCAAATGTTTAGACCCAAAATTGGCTGAATAGTTTTGTAGAGATTGCAAAGGTCAAATCTTTTGAACTTTGATCCCTTGGCAGCCAACTTTTCGGCCAAAACCCGATTCAAAAGCTTGCCCCTATACATCTATAGAAGTGAAAGTGTCTGTCTGTGTGTCTGTCTGTGTGTCTGTCTGTCTGTGTATATTTTCCGACAAAATAACTCTGTCAATTTTCAGTCTACATATTCGAAATTTGATATACAGGGTATGGAGATTTGGGAAAATCTTTGTAATCTGTTTCCGGCGAGAAATTTTGCTGTTAAGGGGTCAGAGTTCAATGATTTGACCTTTGAGAACTCTACCAAACTCCTCCGCTAATTTTAGGACTAAACACTTGAAATTTTAGATATAGGTTCCTTGAACATGGATCTAACTTAATAACTTCATTTGAGCCCAAAACAATAAATGTTAAGGGGTCATAATAGGAGTCAAAGTTTAAAAAAAATTTGAGCTTTGCGGTCACTACTAAATTACTAAGACAATTTCTGGTCTAAACATTTGAAATTTTACATAAAGGGTATTCAGAGATAGGGCAAGCTTTTTAATCGGGTTGGGTCGAAAATTTGAGCTACCAATATATAAATGTATGTATGTATGTTTGCATGTCTGCCTAAAACTTTCAACAGAGGCGACGGATTTTTACAAGATCAGTATTGTTTTGAAGCTCGGCCCTTCAGACGACAAATACCGAAAAATTCGCTAAAAACATTAATTTCTTCACCCTCAACTGGGCACTTTTCTACAGGGAGAGGTCGCTTTTTTCACCAATATTTTCGAAAGTCATTCCCTCTTTTCGATTGTCTAGCCTTAATTAAAACCTATGTCACTTCCGGTGTGGTCGTAACAGCAAGGACGTCATGTTTTTTTCCCCGTTCTTTTCCTCCTTCACGGTACGGGTTTGAGCCTGCTTTCCTACTATCACTTTTTTTTTTTTTGCTCAGCACACACCTCCAAACACCCAGGCAACGCCGAGCACCCATGCTAGTATATTTATAAAAGTGAAAGTGTCTGTCTATCTGTGTACATTTCCCGATACAATAACTCTGTCCATTTTCAGTCTGCAGACTCGGAATTTGATATACAGAGTATGGAGATTTGGGAAAATCTTTATAATCTGTTTTCGGCCAGAAATTTTGCTGTTAAGGGGGTCAGAATTCAACGATTTGACTTTTGAGAACTCTACCAAACTCCTTCGCCAATTTTGGGTATAAATACTTGAAATTTTAGATATAGGTTCCTAGGACATGGATCTAACTTAATAACTTCATTTGAGCCCAAAACAATAAATGTTAAGGGGCCATAATAACAGAATTTAATTTAGTACAATTGCAATTAAAGAAATCCAAAGAAAATTATAAAACAATATTTAAAAATGTAAAGTATTACTAATAATCAAGTATATTATTACAGAAAAATATGTCTTGTACGTCTTATGTCTGCAATATTAAACTGATAATAAATTCAGAAAGAATTCTGCTAGATATATCCAAAATATCTCACAATAATTACAGAATTAAACAGTAAAAATATTGTTGGGATAACAAAATTTTATCCTACACTGCAAATTGGTATGAGTGTGCAAGTTTATAGAAACTTCCAATCGGAAATCTGGAGTTATTTATACAAATTAATTTTTTTACAACCTATTTCCAATGAAGCAGCATCTGTATCTTATGCATGTTCAAATACAAGCATTTATAAATGGAATAAACAATGTGAAAAGATAATGTATGCAAAGGAGGGGGGATATCTTACATACCATGAAATGCATGTGTCTAGCATATGAATGATGCTAAAACTACACTGGAAGAAAGGCAAGTAATTTTTTCTTATGTGTCCCTTTTTATATCATGGATTGTAGAACTTCTTACCATCATGAAAAGGAAAATTTCAGCTTTGAAATTCCTCTGGTAAATGTATGTGTAAGTATGTAAAAGAGGGGAAGGTAATGCTGCAACTGCGTCAATTAAAATATTCCCCTTAATGGCCTAATGGATAGAAGCATCTATGCTGAGTTCAAATCCTGTTAGATCCATGTTGTTCTAATACTGTTGGGAAAGGTATGAACCTGCAATTCCATTCTTAGTTAGAGACAAAATAGTGAATTTGTTCACATCATTGTATACAATTGTTATTTTATTTTTTATGGCATTACTTCAAACAGTTGATAGGCATGCCAAGTTTCGTTGACAAAACTAATCTGCACCAATTATTTTATTGTATTTCTAAAATCAAGTATGTTTTAAGAATGAATATGTTTATTATGTGATTTTGCAGAAACCAAAGTCAAGTGACTTTGCTTTCCCCCAACCAGGCTGTTCTATACACATGGGATGATCCAGCTGCTGAAAGAACTCTCATGTGGAATGTCTGCGGTGGAAAGAAACCAAGCTTCCCAGCATGTATTACGAAGGTTAATAATTCAATTCTTATATTTTTCTTATGTTTTATGCTGAATCACTTTAAAAATATTTCAGATTACAACTTTCTTTTTAAATTTCATTTTGAGTTTTTTATTTTATTATTTTAGGCTAAGAAAAATAACAAAGTTTCATAGAAATGTGTGATTAGAAAGGATGTTGAAAAAATATTCTTTAACTTGCAGTTCCTGTTAACTAGCATTGCCTGGTGGAAGCATGACACAGGTTCAGAACAGAATAGTTAAAGGTCTCACCCCCTTGAAAATGAATAAACTATGGTTGTTGTTGGTGGCCACTGCTGTCCCTTTGAAAATAGAGGATACTGGTGGCTGTGCCCCAAATTAAATAATCTGGTTTCCACTGTCTGGCATTGTTTTCCGGTGGGAACTAGTGGAAGCCCCTGTCTATGATTGTCAGCATTGTTGGTTACTGGCGATTAGTGCTGGTTTTAGGTGATAACCTACAGGTACTGGTATCTTATAAAAAAAGCATTTAAGGGCAAAACATTGTTGCATACTTATTTGTCATGTTTAAATTAGTATAACTTCAAAAAATTACGAAAAATGGTCCATTAGTAAAATAATAATGATTAAAAACAGAATTTTTTTAAGTTAGGGATTCTCACTGTATATTAACTCTTTAGAGTGATCGAAATCAGTGATAGATAACTGTCTTCTACCGATGACAGTATCTTTCAAGTCTGCCATTGTTTTTCTTCTCGGTATACTGCAAACATTTTTTTTTTAAGTAGTTCTTTTACTGGTCAATTTTTAGGACATTCATTATCAACATTAAGACCAAGAAGGAAAAAGTAGTCTTAGCTGTTTCTGTGTGTTGTTCAAATCTTTCTCTTCTTTTTTGGGGAGTTGAAGGAGTCAAATCTTCCACAATTCCAGTTTTAAGTCATCTTTTTTAACATGTTAGGTGATAGTACAGAATAATTACAAAACACCCTTCTTTTTACATGTGAGGAATGAGTTTTCTAAATAATACCATAATAATTCCAGCATGGTAATATACATCTATTAGAAAAAAAAAGAGAAAGACGTCTTTGAAGTAGCGATAATTGTTCAGAAAAAGAAAATTAAATAAAATGCTTTACAGAAAATAAAGGTGATAAAAAACAAATATATAACAAATAAGTGTTTCCATAGTCAATAAAATTTACTTTAAAACCTACCTGCATAATATTTTGGTGTTTTAACTTATTTGTAAGCGTTTATTCAGTTCTAAAAAGAAAGTGTCAACATGATAAGTCACAGCCTAGGTAATCAGTCGAAAATATAAAATTAAATCAAATCTTCAATGACATAATTAATCCCAAACAGTAACTAAGTACTTTAATTAGAGAGCTTTGGGAACAGAATGCTCTAATAATATAGACACATATATGCTATTATGTACCTGTTTACTTGTCTATTGTCTGGAAAATCTATCTCGATAATGAAGCATAAAAACTTCCTAGTATGGAGGAAAAGATAACCCATAATGAAAGAATAACAACAATCGAAATAAAGTTTATATATATATATATATATATATATATATATATATATATATATATAAACCTTTGCCTGTGTAATTACTTCAGACACTGCATTAGAGTGGAAAATATAATTCTCAGTATACCATCTTTATTGAAATAATATAAATAAGCCTGTATATTTGTTCACTGACCATTAATTTGACTATGTGGGCATATATTTTATAAATAAACAAATAATAAATAAAAAAGAGAAACAAATGAACAGATAAAACAGAGCGAGGAATAAAATAAACAAATAAATAAATAGAGCTTATCAATAAAATAGATAATAGGGAAGTTGCTACCAGAAGAAAAATCAATATAAAAACCTAAGATAGGTAAGTAACAATGATTGGGGTATAATATTACTTCAGATCAAAGCAATAACTTAGGCCAATAAACAACCGCCACGTTAAAATGAAACCAATACCTCTCAGCTGCAACAGCTTGTTCACACAGAATCGTACTTCCCTCTCTTTCTTCATCCCACCATACCCCTTTTCTTCACCACACTTCCCTCCAAAATCTCTACTGCTCACATTCACAAACTATACATCCCGCTTTCTTTCAGAGCATAAATCACACCTGAATATCTATATATATATAAATCTAATTCTTGGTTCGTTAGTTATCAATAAAACGATATTTCTACATAACCAATTTAATTGAAATTTTCAAACAGTCTATCCTTAGAGTCGAGGAATTTTTTATGTTATTAAAATAAATTAATATAGTAAATTAAAAATTAAATAAAAATATTTTATGTAAGTCGATTCTGCATGATTCTTCTGGGTTTTACTTCGAGTAGTTATTTCAATTCATGTACCACGATTTGACGACTCTAATCGATAAGTAAAAAAAAAATCCCCTATTTTTTAAATTTAAATTCATTCATTTATCTTCCCAATTTTTTAATTTAAAAAAAATTGCTCGCCAAAAGGTGCGTTTTGAGTTGAAACATAAAAGTTGAGGAACCTTAACAAAACCAACTTTGTTGTAAAACTCATTTTTAATAAAATTGGCAGCACACAGTTTTTTTTTTTTTTTTTTTTTTTAAACAGTTGTTTTTATATAAGAAAATATGAACTTTTTTCTATTATTAAAATTATAAATTGTTAGGTGAAAGTACAGTTTTTTTTTTTCGAAGAAAATTCACAGTATATATGTATTTTGGTAATGTGCTGAAATAATACCTTTTTTATTTTTTATTTCGGCCATTCTTTCCATGGAGAGGTGAGGGTGTTTTGTAACTATTTTTTGCTTTCAATTAACAATTTATTATTAAAAAAAAGATATTCTGAAATTATAAAAAGAAAAAAGATATTGTGAAAGTTGAATTAAATTTGAAAAAAACAATGTGGACGGTGCATTCCACATTGTAGCCAGAGCCTATTTGGCAATAAGGTCCGATTAAGATTCGATTGTTTTGTTTTTACTTGTTTTTATCGTAAAAAGGTTAAAGTTTTTTTTTTTTTCAAGAAAACCTTTTTAACAAGTTTGAAAGTACACTTTTCTTTTTTTTTTTTTTTTTTACAGAAGTTGCTTTTATATGAGAAAATATGAATGCTTTTTCTTTATTAAAGAAATTGTTAGGTGAAATACAGAACCGTTTCGGTAGATTTGCCGTTTAGTTGTACAAATATCCTCCAACTAGGTAATCACTAAAATGGACTCTTAAAAGCCAACACTGGTATCGAGCAGAAGGTTTTTTTTACGTTTCACAAACTTTAAATGGCTAAAATATAATCACATAATTATTGAAAATGTGATCATGTGATTAAAATTTAATTTAAATTAACCACATTGTGTAACAAATTTAAAAAATAATGCAACATGCAAGATTACAATGATTAAATATGTTTTATTTTATAATTTAACATTAAAAACATTGAACAATAAAAATAAAATTTTGGGTACTTATGTATTTTTTTTTTTACTGTGCTGAAATAATATTATTTTGAAAGCCATTCTTTACATGGGGAGGATGTTTTGTAACTATTCTGTGCTTACACCTTACAGTTAAAAAAAAGAAGAAGATATTGTGAAACTTTAATTTAACCTGAAAAAAACTATTTAAAAATAGCGTGGTATCAAAAATGCATAAGCACCAAATTTTGGTTTCATTTTACAGTATATATTGTTCTCGGCCGTATCTGATGGCAGATACTACCGTGCTATTTTTATAGGTGTTTTATTTTTCAGTTTAAATTCAAGTTTCACAACATCTTTTTTTTTTTTTTTTTTGTAAATTGTAAGGTGGAAGCACAGAATAGTTATAAAAACCCTCTCAGCTCCTCATTAAGAATGGTTTTCAAAATAATAACATTATTATTTTAGCTCGGCACCAAAAAACCATAAGTACCCAAAATTTTTATTGGGTAATGTTTTTAATTTTAAATAAACTAAAACATTTAATCATTTTAAAACTTCATCTTATTATATTTTTTTAATGTGTTAAGCAACATGGTTAATTTAAATTAAATTTTAATCACATGATCACATTTTCAATAATTATGTGCTTATATTTTACCCATTTAAAGTTTGTAAAACATGTAAACAAACTTTTGCTTGATATCGGTGTCTACCTTTAAGAATCCCTTTTAGCAATTACCTGGTTTGAGGATATTTGTACAACTAAATGGCAAATCTGCCAAAGTTTCTACCAAAAAAACCATTATTTTCTCAGCCATAGATTCGAAAAAGTTGTCAAAAACAAATATATAACAAATATTATCAAAAAAAAATATATAACAAATATTATCAAAGGCAAGATAAGTTACTTTTTTACCAAGCTGGATAATTTTTAGTGTTTTTATTTAATGTAAAATGTTTATTTGGCTCGAAAAACACTGTTTACCGCTATATTTGAAAATTACAAATGGCGGCAGACTCTGTGTTAAACATACTAAGTTTGAGAAAATGAGTTAAAACTAAAAAACTATACAAATTACTGTTAAATAACCACCGAATATATGTCAGCCTATGTCACGGTAACGTATATTGAGTGAATTCCTAACAGTATTTTGTATAGTTTTATAGTTTTAACTCATTTTCCCAAACTTAACATGTTCAACACAGTCTGCCGCCATTTGTATTTTTCAAATATACTGATAAACACTGCATGTTTTCGAACTGAGTAAACATTTTACATTAAATAAAAACACTCAAATCTTATCCAGTTAGGTAGAAAAGTAACTTATCTTGATGTTGATAACATTTATTTGTTATATATTAATTTTTCGATGACTTTTTCTTATCTGCGTTTAGTAATACCAACCCTTTTTATTTAATGTAATGTTTAGTTGGCTCGAAAAACAGTGTTTATCGGTGTATTTGAAAAATACAAATGGTGGCGGACACTGTTGATTACGTTAAGTTTAGGAAAATGAGTTAAAACTAAAAAACTATACAAAATACTGTCAGAAACCCACCGAATATGTCAGCCTATGTCACGGTAACATATATTTGATGGGTTTCTGACACTGTTTCGTATAGTTTTTAACTTATTTTCCCAAACTTAACATATTCAACAGAGTCCACGACCATTTGTCTTTTTCAAATACATCGATAAACACTGTTTTTCGAGCTGATTAAACATTCTACATTAAATAAAACACTAAAAAATCCTCCAATTAGGTAGCAACGTAACTTACCTTACCTTTGCTTTCATTTATTTGTTTTCGGACAACTTTTTTGAATCTGTGTATAGTAACGCCCCCCCCCCCACCTCACCCAAATACTAATTAAAAACTCACATTTTTTTAATACAAAAAAACAAAAAAAAACTTGATTTAGCGTTTCAACATTTTAGCAACGTTCAGCTTAATCCATTGATTGTTGATCAAGTCCAAGCCATGATTGACGGAAACTCCCGAGGATCCGGATACAATTCTGCAAGAGTACCATTTTTTTCATTTTCGTCTTTTTATTCACTTTTTGGGGTGAATTGCTGTACTAAGAATATAAGAAACATGCATTTTCTCTTTTTATTAGATTTTTCCATTGCACCAAATTGAGCCACTGCAACGTGTGGCAGGGTACAGCTAGTATTTTATAAAAAACAAATGTAAACTTGAGTCTCATTTCAATGTTGTTCCGTTTTTGGTCCAATAAGATGGTCCCTTTAAATTGAGATTCCTCTGAAACATGTATATACACATGTAACCAATAATGTTTGTATAATAGACTATATACCAGCTGTGTCCTCCATTGAGCACTCCTTAATAATCACGCGGGTTTCATTGGATTTACATTTAGGAAGTCAATCTATACAACCATTATTAAATATATATATATATATATATTTGTTTTTCTTTTACTATTGGCGTCCTTCCTTCTTGATAGACGATGGAGAATCACGCATGAAGGTTATCATGAAGTGACGTCTCCAAGGCGCGAACCTGGGCAAAGTAAAGGGGGGTTCTAATCTGGCCAGTATTCAAGACCCACGCTTGACTTCACTAGCATGTTCTAAAGGAATGCAGAGCAGTACGTTTGGCACCAGTTAGGTTGCAGGAGTTGCCGAAGTCAATCAATGATTCCATAATTTTTCCCAATTCTGATACAATTTTCGATTCTGTTCTAAATTTCTGATTCTGATTTTTAAAAAATTTCTTAACACTTAATTAAAGATTCGATACCTTTTAAAAATGTTCAGATGACTGTACCGACCACCTTGTGTAATGTCCAATATATTTTGCAAAATGTAAAAATACATTTGGGAGGGGAGCATATATTACAAGAGTAGTTCTTTCTAAATATTTTTAGCAATATTTTCTTTGTAACTGATTGAAAATTGTGAGACAAGATTTGTTTTCCTTTGAAAGCAAATCTTATTTGCATTTGGTTGTCGTTAATACCATTTGAAGTTTTTACAGACGATTAAAAAGAATCAACGATTCGTATTCAAAATAAGAAAACAGTTTAGGAAGAGAATAGTCAACAAAACCAGTCCCATATCAAGAATGAGTTTCTACATAATAATGTTACTGTTTAGAAAACCATTCTTAATATTGTGATGGGTTTCTGCTAAATATTCTTACCTACCCTCTAGAATTGGAGAAATGTTGATTTTTTTTTTTTTTTTTTTGTTGCAATTATAAAGATTTGGTCAGTTAGATTGATTTGCATTAGTGTAAATAAAAAATCAAAGTAAATAAATAAATAAAAATGATGATGATAACAATAATAGTAATAATAATAATAGTAAAAATAGCAGTAAAAAAAATCATCATCATCCTCCTCCTCCAAGCAAGGAGACCGAATGTCATAATAGTTTACAAGAAGGAAAAGTTCTGCCAGATTGTAGATTTTGCTGTTCCAGCAAATCAAAGTGAAGATTAAGGAGACAGGGAAGCAGAGAAAATACACAGAATCGGCCAGAGAGCTCAAAGGGATAAGAAAGGTGAAGAAAGGTTAAGATAATACCAATAATAGTAGGAGCACTAAGAACAATACCGAAAAAATTTGAAAAAAGAATTGGCAAGATTGAAATCAGAGGGATGACTGAGAAGATACAACCGATAACAATAATGAAAACATCTGAAATATTAAGGAAAACATTTGAGTGCAGCAACTAAAATATATGAGCACCACCGCTAGCTGAGCATACAGAAACTACTAAGGAGGTAAAACACACAAAAAACATCATTTGAAAACTGGATAATTACATAATTGTAAGTTCCCCCTCTTTTTTTTTCCTCATCTCCATAAATTACTGCCACACCAAAAAGTAAGAGGGTCAAGGAGGATGGAAAGACTGAGGAGAGAAAGCATAATCAAACCTCTGCTGGATGAGTGCGAAGAGGACTGGGACCTTTGGGGAGGTTTATTGTCACTCATATCCCAGTGAAGACCAATGGTCGCTACCAATGAGAAATCAATGGCAGATGACTGTTGCAATAACACAAATTAATTTGCAAAGGTTGTTGAAGGAATTGAAAAGTACTGGAAATCTGAGGAGACTTGTTGTCACTCAGACTCCAAGGAACACCATAAACTGTTTTCAAAGAGAATTTTTTTATGATGGCCTGTGTGAAAGCTTCGAAAGAGTAATAGTAATAATAGATTAACATCTTTAGCTAAATCACTTTTCTCAAAATTAGATTCTACTTTTTTGAGATGATTACGTGACAGAAAGAAAAAAAAATATTTTCAAATTTTGGGTAGAAAATAAAAATCGTACATAAATTTAACGTAAAATGATAATCATTTTTTAATCGCACAAAAATCAAAACAAAATACTTGTGGAACATAACATTTTTGCTTAATTGTTGACATTTGATGTGTTTCTGCCAGCGTTTAATTTTTGATTTTGAACAGTTTGCAAGTATCCTTGTGAA
The DNA here is from genome assembly GCF_053919585.1 of Euprymna scolopes. Classification (NCBI taxonomy): domain Eukaryota; kingdom Metazoa; phylum Mollusca; class Cephalopoda; order Sepiida; family Sepiolidae; genus Euprymna; species Euprymna scolopes. The sequence goes on from NC_136491.1 coordinate 63,948,971, forward strand.
GGGCTTATGAACAGCCATTTTTTATTCTAACTCAACAGGACAACGGCATTATGAATATGCATGCATAACGTAATAGCTATTGGTTCATGTTTTATTTTTTGCCTTGTTTAAAAAAAAACATGATATAACTAAGAAATATAATTTAGGTGACCGAAATAGAAATTAATCAGAACTAGTCTTTGTTACCACTGACCGTTTATGTTTTATTAACAAACGGCACAAACGATTTTCTTCATCTTCATCGTTGCTGATCGATTAATTCCTATTTCAGTCACCTAAATTATTTTTCTTAGTTATACCATGTTTTTTTGTTTTTAAATAATATTAAATGTATTAACGTATTAGTATTATTAACATATATATTTTAGGTAGGATTTAAAAAAATTTTTTTTTGAGGTGGGTGGTTGCAATTTATAATTTTTTTCAACAATATTTGAAGGGGTGGCAATTAATAATGTTTTTAATACTTTTTATTAACATAAGAATATCAAACTGATTATTTAAAAATAAAATAATTTTTCTTATTTTTAAAATATTTTTAGTATTTCTACAGAATTTGAATGGAACTGTTTTTTTATAATCCTAATCCTATCCAAATTAACCCTAAGTTTCAGGTTTACTTTAATAGAGTCTGTTTGGTTCATTTTCAATCATGAAGTAGCACAGAATAAAATTCCATACATAGTGATCCTCCACTCAAACACCTAAACAATTTTACGGATATTTTTTATCTAGCAAATCATTCTTTCTAATTCCATCCGAGTCAACACAGGAAACAGGTCTTGCTAATATGATATATAAGAATATATGAGTCAATGATGTGTCGGATATGGACGATTTGTGACTCCTGAAGAAATTCTATTATGCTATAGAAAGAGAATCTAAATGGAGATCTTTCATTACATGATTGCATAAGAGTTGAACTGTTAAAAACAGGAACTGCGGGCAATTCTCAAAAAATAAACATGGCTGAAGAAATTGTAGCACATGCAAGAGAAGAGTTTATTTCTGATCAATTGGCTAATTTGATGTCATGAATAGTCTAACAGAATTAACAGTTGGATTTTTCTAAAGAATGTGTTCATATTCACACGTGTCTAAAATAATGCAATAAAAAATATGAAAAAAGAAACAAACCTTTTCTTGTTAAAATTAATGTTTTCATCATTATTAACCTACATATATGCATATATTGTTTGATTTACATGAATATTGATACAAAAGTATTTTCCAAAAAAAATAAACAGTGAAAAAAAATTATAACTTAAAAATTTTTATGAAAGTTTTTATTTTATCCACATTTCTCAAAATTGCTTAATCATCATGGTATTATTTCGACATTAAATTATTAATTGAACCAGATTGTTATAAAACTAATTTTATTGCTTTAATCTCTATAAATTGGATGTAAATAGCATTAAAAAATTTAAATCTTGAGAATTTGCTTAGAATTTTGAAGTCAGAAATGATTTTCTCTAATAGTTTAAATGCTTCCAAATTCCTTTCAAATTTCAAAAGATTACAACGTAATCTCTTCTTTTCTTACAAAGATCAGAATAGCTGCATTTTAGTGGATTTAATTTCATAAATTATTTTTTTTAAATTGGATTTTTAAATGACATTTTATTTTACTTTATTGCATTTTTAATTCAAATGAATATTTAATTAAGAATAAATAATAAAAGTAATAATTCATTGTGTAATTAAAAAAAATGATTAAAAATATGTATATGAATGAAATGGAAATGCTACTCTATATTGTAGGATGGCTATGGTGATGTCCACATGAGAATCCAATCTTTATGTGTCAAATCAGAATCTGCAGATTACCACGATGTAGAAGATAGTAGCCCGGAAGGTAAGTGAGTTACCATATTAAAAAATAAAAATAATTTGTAGTTTAAACTTCTCATCATATGAATATTCCTCGTGATAATATGCTGTGTAATTTAAGCTAAATTTATAAGTGAAAAAATGTTTTCCTTTTCATATGTTCTTACATTTTTTGTACCAAATTTTTTTTCAATTTTTAAATAGAATTGTTTAGTTGTGTCAGATAAATAGAATCTAAGAGGATATATTAAAAAAAAAACAGTTGTGGTTTAATAGTGTTTTAATCGGAACACATGAACATTTTTCTGTATTTATTGGAATCACTCCAGACAATACATGAGGCCACTTGATGTAAGGTACTAACAAGAATGAAGATGATTATTGCTAAGACAGAAGAAAAGACCAAGGTTATAAATAAGAGGAAAACAGTGAGCAAGAAGAAAGTGGTACAAGATTGCACTTCTCCAAAAGAATCTATTGGAATAGAAAACTGTATTAAAATGCAAATTGATTGAGACTGCTCGATCAACGAGTTGAATGAGTTGGAACAAAAGAAGCCAGGAATAGATCAGACAATTCTGAAGGACACATGCTATAATAGTATTTATAAAAAAGACTATTAGCATCATGTTTGTAAGAGAAGAAAGACTGAGAACCAATCAAATTACAGATACGTTTCTACATCTTATTATTATTAAGAACATCAAATGGGATAGAGATTCACAAGCGCAAATATGACAACAATACTTCATAAATGATCTGATAGTAGATTTGTAGAAATAGAGAATAGCCTCAGGTGTGAGAAAGATTTTGCAGTGACTTTACGAAAAGCAGAAAGATCTAATGTATGAACAAGAAAGATTTGATGATAAAGAAAGATTAAGACGTTTCAGGATCGATTTCCCCTCAAAAACCGAACCATCCATGAGAATCACAGGAAGAAATGGGATACGCCTACAATGGACATCATGAGCTAAGTCTTAAAAGGATTAAATGAAATAAGTCATTTTGTACTCGCATTGTGCGCCATATAACTGGCAACAGATTGTGCAAAGTGCCTCTTGTCTCATCACTTTTTTTCGACATCACATAGAGCTTTAATGACTATATAAACTGGTTAAATTTCTGTATCACTGATTCATAGCGTCAGCATGAGCACTCCAGTAAGTTGTAGACAATCTCTAGCACATCCCAATGATGTGTCGACAAAGCAAAAAAAAGTTAATGCCTCAAGATTTCAAAAAAACGTTACACAAGATGAATTGTTAGGAAACAAATGTATCCTACAAAGGTTCAAAGCATGGTTGAAACAAGGTACAAAAGCGGCCCTCAGATTAATGTCTTTGATCTTTTGTTGCACACTGTCAAGGATTCCAGACATACTTGTTGTATTATCGTACCGCTGTTTTATCTTTCAGTTGAAAAGAGCAAGGAATAACTCCTGCACTTTAACTGTACAACTGCTAACGCATACATATCAAATTACGGTTGACATATGTAAAATGTCCAGTATGCTATGAAAAAGTATGCCAAAGTATTTTGCACTTTTGATATCAGAAATGAGTTTCCTATTCACATATTTTGCCAAGAGAGAAATGGTCTGTTCTTAATTTGAGGTAACACGTATGGACGTACTACCTGACTGTGTGTTTTGCTGGAGTTTGATAAAATGTTTTTTTTAATACTACATTGTAGTAAGATAACATACATGGATAATTTACATGCGAAACTGACCCGACTCTAAATTCTTAAATTTATTTTTTTTGTTTTTTTTCTTCTCCCATGACAGGTGATTTTCCAGATTAGCTAAGAAAACAAAAAAGAGGCAAAAAAATAAATACACAATAAATAAATGTTACCAAAGACAAGCTAAGTTACTATTGTACTTGACTCAATAAGTTTTTTTGCATTTTAATTTATTTTAAAGTGTTTTTTTTTTTTTCACTTGAACATGAAAGTAGTATAAAGCCTGTCGAGTTAAAACCAAAAAAAAAATGGTGGTCTCATTTGAGCCATAGTCAAGTCTCGATAATTGCTGAAAAATCGAAAATTAAACAAATTACTGATAGAAATGCATCCAATAAATGTCACTAATTGTGCAAAAATATAAAGTTCTATCAATATTTATTTTTGAATTTTGAGCAATTGAGACTCGATTATGACTCGAATGATACTACCATTTTATTTTTCATTCTAACTCGACAGGCTTTACACTACCTTTATTTTAAAGTAAAAAGTAAATTAAAATGAATTAAAATATCGAAAAATTTATCTAGGTAGGCAGAAGAGTAACTTAGCTTACCTTTGATAACATTTATTTGTTGTGTATTTATTTTCTCACACTTTTATTGCTTTGTTGAATATTCTGGAAAATCACCAGCCAAATATTTCTGTTTGTTTACACGTAATTACAGAAAAAAGTAGAATCTTATTTTGTTTAGAATTGTTGAGTAGCCGAAGATATTAAGCTACTACAACAACAATAATAATAATAAGGGAAAGAGGTGGAAAGTACTGGAATCTGGGGGACTTCTTATAACCTGGATTCTAGGGAACACTCCACAGAGAAATCTTTGATGATGGCCTGTGAGAGAACTTCTAGTGACTACTACTACTACTAATAATAATAATAATAATAATAAGAAGAAGAAGAAGAAGAAGAATGGCATTTCCAGTACAGTTAAGAAAATGATAAAGTGATAAAAAAAAAACAATATATAAAGGGTGTGTTTTTCAATAGACAGTTGTAAGAAAAAGTGGTCAAAATATTGAATAAGTTTTTTAGTGTTTTTCCTTACTTTAAAATGTTTATTCTGTTCAAAAGGCAACTAATCTCGAGTGTTTTTTTTTTGTTGTTGTTTTTTTTTTTTGTTTTTTTACATGGTAGTCACCACTTATCAAGGCCCGGAGGCCACTTGGGGTTAAGGGTTATTGTGTGTACAGTAATCAATGGGATAATATCGTAGTAATCGTTAGTAATGGAGATTTGATAAAGTGGATTACTTAAAGGGGCGGTTTATCAGGAATTTGTTTATGTTGGACTTGAAGACATCCAAGTTGTAGTCAGGTGAAAAACAGGCAAACGGAAGAGAGTTCTACAGGTGTGCACTTCTAAGGAAGAAGCTTTGTTCATGGAATCTACATTTTGATTTAGCACAGATATGTTATGTGAGAACAAGAAAAAATGGGTGATACGCAACTCTCACATCTTTGAAGTCTAGATGATGGCTCAAACATAAAAATAAAACAAAATGCTGATAGAAACCCACTCAATAAACGTTACCAAAGGCAAGATACATTACTTTTCTGCATGGTCAAAGATTATATTTAACTTTTACCAAGAAAACACTTTGCATTATATTAAAATAAAAGTTTAAACTTCAAACAAAAATAAATAAAAATTTGTTAGTAATTAATTTGCAATTCATGAAAATTATTTTGAATGTCTTTAAAATAGTTTGTTAAAAATATACTTACATTTTTATGTTGGCAAGTTGTCACTATGTTTTGTGCGTCTTGTCAGTGGATGGGAAATGTGAAAACTAAATTGCCAAACATTATCAAAGATACTAATTACCAAAAATAAGTTCTATTAGTAGTCTGAGATTTTATTGCCTTATATTTACATCCAACTCCATCTTTTATATATACAGAAATTTTGTTTTACAACCAGTACTGAAATTTAAAGAAGAAATGGCGTCAAAACTTGTTATCATATTAGTGCAAAAAGTTTGAATTCATTAATTCTATTAATGCCCAATTCATCTAACACTAAGACTTTGAAATTGTCAAAAGCTTCTTTTTTTTTAACACTTTTTTGATGATCATTTATAAGATTTGCCAAGCTGGCTAAGGGACATCAGACAAAAAATACAATATAATTTTTTAAAGAAGGCAAAATCCCAATAACATAAAATAAATAAATCAAAAACATTAAAAATCACTTTTTATATTTTACTTTTAATTTAGAGAAATAAAAAAACTATGGAATAAATGTCAAATGATAATAGATTTTAGAATCATTCTTAAAGAGGATATAGTTTTAAATAGGATTTATGTGCCGATACATAGTTTGAAATATTTACTTTTGCTTTAAAGCATATTTGCTTTAAAACAAGAGTAAATAAATAGTCGATTTTCCTAAGTGTTCAATCTAAAAATACAGTTCTTGCATAAATTTTTATTAATTATGTTAATAAAAAGTAGTAAATTGAAATCCTATTACCAGATAAATTTATTATAATATATTTCGATTTATGTCAGCGATTTTAATATTTTGTAAATATTAAAAAAAAAAAAAATCAATTACTTTGTTTGAAACTTAAATGGAATTCGAAAAAAGCTATTGAATAGAAAGTTATTTAAATATTATTTGAGGAAGAGCGCTAAGTTCCTATCTAAGATTATATCCCCATATAGAACGACCCTAAACTTTAATTTCAATAAATTATTTATTACATAGTTGCTTAATGTTTCTACAATCCTGAAATTACATAATTTTTTGTTGCTAATTTTCTGGTGGCCAATTTTCCATTGCATCATTTTCTGGGTATCATTTAATCATGCGGCGATTTTAGATTTGGATGTTGGTGTAGCAAGTGTTCAGCAGTGCATAATTGAGTTTTAACAGTAGACTGTCCGGTTTTAAAGTTGAGTTTTGACAGCAGAGCGTCGAGATTTGGAATAATAAGTTTTTGACAGTGATGTGTTGAATTTAACCAAAAGAATTTATGCAAAGTTTATTTTTTTGTTTTTCTTTTATACAAGTAAAATAATTTTACATTGTATTTTGATGTCATGATTTTAGTTTTAGTAATAATTTTAAAATAATAAATATTTTTAGTACCAATAATGGAAAATTAAGGTAAAAATTGAAAAGAATTGTTATTGAATCAGATTTTTCTTTTCTTTTTTTTTTTTTACAAAGGAGTCATACCTTATCAAGGTCTGGAGGCCACGTGAGGATAAGGATTAATGAGTGTATAGTAGTCTATGGGAAATATTGTAGTAATCGTTAGTAGTGGAAATTTGATGAATTGGATTACTTAAGGGAAGAGCTCATCAAGAACTTGTTCACATTGGTATTGAAGATGACTATATTGTAGTCAGTTGAAAAGCAGGAAAATGAAACAGATTTCCACAGGCTTGCAGTTCTAAGAAAATGTTTTGTTCATGGAATCTACGTTTAGGTTTAGGCACAGATAAAGACTGGGGGAAATTTTTGATAGTGGTTTCAGAGATGAGTGTTTTTCATGAAAGTCAGGCAAGGGGGGATCATAAATTGGAGCTTAGATGAGCACTTGCCATGAAAATAATGATAAAGCAGGCTTGCAACATCTCTTCTGTGGGAAAGAGGTTGCAGGGAAGAGAAAAGGGCATTCCTCACTAGGCTATGAAGTTTATTTTGAACTCTGTCAAAGTAGGATAAACTGCTTCTAGCAGTTCCTGCATAGATGTGGCGACACTTGGAAGTACTTGGCTCTTATACAGGTAAAGAATTACCATCAGTAGTGATATCTATTGGAGTGGTTGAACGATCCCACCATTTTTCCAGCAGCTTTGGCAATGGATTTGATGTGTTCCAGCTCAGATCAGGAGTAAAGCCAAACCCAGAAGCTTGTCAAAGTATAGAGCCTCCTCAAGACAAAAACCATTCATTTCAGTTGATGCCACACGAGGATCAGAGCATTGATGATGTAAAGATAGAAACTTGGTTTTAGATGCATTAAAATTAACCAGCCACCTCTTTTCCCATTGCACCATGTGATCAAGATCAGAGGAGAGAGAACCAGAAAGAACTTGGTTATTTACAGCCTTTGAAGTGTTGCCATAAATGGTAGTGTCGCCAGCATAAATGTCTACATTGACACAGATCAGGAGAAGAATTGGGCCCAGGATGGTCCTCTGAGGGACTTCAGCATTAATAATGTGAGCTTCTGATTTCTGTCCATCAATCACTACTCTTATGACCCTATCAGAGATAAATAATTTAATAATTGAGAAGACATTTCCAGCTATACCGTAGCTGGAGATTTTGTGGAGTAGACCTTTATACCATACCCTATCAAAGTCCATTGATATGTCAAGAGCAATTGGACAAGAAAGGAAGATCCGTTGAGAGATTTGCTAATCCTATGAGATATACAGCACATCTGCTGTAGATCTAGCAGAATGGAAACCATATTGCAAATTACTGAGGAGGTTGTTTTTGCTGAGGTGGTTGACTACTTCTCTATTTAACACAGATTCCAGCAACTTACTCATGACGCACAGGAGACTGATTGGTCTGTATTGAGAGGGAGATGACCAATCACCTGAATTTTAAAATATGGGACATACTGATGAGGTTTTCCAGGATGTTGGGAAGCAATTAGCAGCTTTGTAAGTAAGGGAGCTAGTTCTGGTTGAAGCTTTTTCAACACTATAATTGGAATGCCATCAAGGCCAGTTGCTTTACTGGAATCAAGGGTTTTGATTAGCTTAACAACATCACATACATGTAGCATAGCATGTCTTCAGACACAGGAGGAAATTTCTTGGCAAAGAGTTTGGCTTTGGTCAGTGCTGACGAGATTATCTCAGGTCCATTGATGATGGTTGGAATAGAGCACACACTTCTATTCAGGACCCTGTTTGTTATTTGCCAAAACTGGTGGGAACCAAGCTGCTGCTCAGCTAGTTTGAACTTGATGGACTGAGCATACAACTCTCTTGCGTTCTTTATTACTCTTTTACAGTCATTGCTGGCAGTTCTGAAGGCAACTTCAGTCTCAGTACATCTCTTACATTGGAAGCAATGGAAATAGTGATTTCTGTGCACAATGGCAGCAGCACATTCTGGAGAGAACCACAGCTAAGTGTTAGGTTTTTGCTGGAAACTTTTGGAGGGTATGAAGCGGTCTATACCTATAATTAATCATTCTGTCCTGTCTGATTCTATAGAGGGCACATTCTTTTTAAACATGGAATGTGGAGGTAGATCTAATATAAATGTACAAAAGCTATCCCAGTCAGCCATAGAGTATTGATATACTGTACGATGAAGCGGTATGTAAGAGGACTTATTACATTTTGTTTTTATCTTAACTGAGACAACCGAGTATTTGGAAGATCCCAGTGGAGACAGAAAAGAGAATGAAAGCTCGGGGCAATTTGTGAAAAAAAGGTTTAGAAGACTTGCATACTGACCATCAGCCTCAGGCACATGGGTGGGTTCGTGAACAATCTAATGTAGGTCATAAGCAATGGAGAAATCATGACTGAACCTCCCTTCATTATCTGTCTTTTTTGAGTGGGCTAACTATTCCACATTGTGAACATTGAATTCTCCACAGTCAAGGATGAACAGATGTGATGTGGTCAATTTTCTTAAAGATAATAACTCTGCTGTTGTGGGGGTGATAGAGGGAAAATATAAATGCAATGGTGCAAGCAAGTGCAGCCCAGAAGCACATATAAGGCAATTTAGAGTATTCTCTGAAGATGTCCCTACCACATAGAAAGCCATCTCTAATATTCCATGCCCATGGCGATCTTGGGCTTCAGATTAGGATGTTAAATTAGAATATCCTTTAATTATGAACTCATCTCGGGACATAGTCGATCCAATGCCAGTTTTGCTTAGGAAGAATAGGTCTGGTTTGGTCTTCTGTACTGAAAGGTTGAAATGTTGGCACACATTTTCTATTTCGATACCCTAAAACGTTCCAATTTTTATGAAATAATAGCCCAAACACTAGTAGATATATTTAAAAGTATATCGCTCACTCAATGGAAAATTATATATCAGTGAATTGATACACATTGAAAATTATATATCAGCGAATTGATACACATTGAAAAATTATATATCAGCGAATTGATACACATTGAAAAATATATATCAGCGAATTGATACACATGGAAAATTATATATCAGCGAATTGATACACATTGAAAAATATATATCAGCGAATTGATACACATTGAAAAATATATATCAGCGAATTGATACACATTGAAAAATATATATCAGCGAATTGATACACAGGCAAAACTGAAAGTTTTGTATTTTTGGCTATTTCGTTTTGTTGTTATTAATGATACAGAGTTAAAACATCATATCACTCGATAAAATGTTACAACAATGTCTTTTGTTGGTAACCAAAATTATAGCAATTGAAACACATAAAAGCTGAAAACATTCCTATTTTTCCTACTCACAAATTTTTCTGACAATCTATTAGAAAATTGCTGACAAAACTAAGGGTTCATAAATTATTTCTGGGGAAATCTGCGTCTTTACCACTGTTTTCAGACTATTTTTGGCACCTTAGCCTGGTTGAAACATTTTGTTTTAAATGACATTGTGTCACCTCTCTAGTGCTGACACTCAGGCCCCTCCCCCCCGCTTAGCTACACTACTGTATACCTCAGTCCTCAACTGAACTCAGATCAACTGCATATTTTCAACTGTTTACTATCATGTATTTTAATTAAGATTTTATCATCTTAAAATTAATATTGTTTCATATCTAAATTATTTTTCTTCATGTTCCATATCCCCTTCATCTCTTTTTTGTCTTTTCTATCTTAGCTTTCATATAGTTTGTTCTGTTTGCATTGATTTGTACAACTGTCAATAGTGATTCCATTTCTTTGTTCAAGTGTTCATTCTGTAGTAATGTCCATGTGTTAATCTTTAGTCTTATAAATCGCGCATGTAGCTGTTTCTCTTCCTATTTTCCTTGCCTTTTCATTTCTTGTTTTGTTGCTCACCTTGACAGTGCTTTTGGCAACAGTAATCAACCTTTCTGTATTTTGTCTCAAATTTAATTACATCATTCACGCAAAATTGAATATTTACCAGTACTCTTCCTCCTCCTTTCCTTTTTACATAAAGTCAGCCAGTATGTACAGTGCCTTGTGCATGGTCATTAGCTTCTTAGTTCTGATCTAGTTTATGAATGGTTTGAAATATCTTACTACCCAAGTAACTTTTAACTAGATTTTATAGTTTTAATTAGGTTTCTGCTATATAATTTTGTTTTCATGAGTTTTCTTGTTGTTTTTTTTTTGGGGGGGGGGTCTTTTTTAATCATATCTTATGCTGATGGTGTTTTTTTTTTCCAGAATACATAGGTAATTATAGGTCTCATGTTTAGAAAGTGTTCCCATCAAATATCGATTAGACAATTCTACACCTTCTATTGCTTTCAGTTTTACCATTTTCATTCCAAAAAGCATGAAATTTTCCATTCTGAACTGCATTCCTATATTCTGGCTAAAGATCTTAGTCTTGTTTATAAATGTTTCTAGCTCCTTTCTTTCTTTTTCAAATAGTTTAATGTCCTCAATATGCATAAGGTAATTTATTTTTTCATTTGTCTCTGTAAATTTGAATCCCATAAAATATCTCCTGAGTATCCTGATGAGTGCTATCATATCTATGATAAACTGGAGTGGAAGATGCCTCTCTGTATTTTTATCTGTTAGAAATTGGCCTCTGACTGTCAGTTTCGGTCTCCATGTCTCCATAAAGTTGATAATTTTGTCAGATATTTTATAATTCAGTTATTCATACTAAGGTGATTGTATCATAGGCTTTTTTGTAGTTGATCTATGCTATAGATATGATTAGTTATTGAAGATCTTTTAGGATATTTGTTCATCTTGTCAATTTCCAGTGTTTTTTCTGATCCTTGGGGGTAGTCCATGACTATCAAGGGAGTAGTAGATAGCTTCACTCATTTATGCCATTAAAATCTTTTACATGGTTGGTAGATAGGTTATTGGTCCATGGTTGCTTGGGATCATTTCTGTATCATCTTTTTGGATAATGTGATTCTTCTTTGAGTCCTTTAGTTAATGAATGTCCTCTTTGCATAGGATTTGTGTTAACCTTTCATGTAGGGTTATCAACTTCTGGAACGAAAATCTATGTCTTCTGTTGTGTTAAAATCATTTGTCATAACGTTTTGAAGAAAATATTGTTTTAACTACATTTTAAACTCTTTCCAATGTATTCGCAATGAGGACATAATTCTGTTTGTATTTCATTCTATTTCTCTTTTTAGATGACAGTGATGAACCAGATTGCTTGTTGAACCCTGTTATAGATTCCTTCCAAGCAAGAACTCGGAGTGATAAAGTAGTTATCTATTGGATGTCATTCCTAGATGGTCACCAACGAGTGTTACTGTTCACCCGGGATGAAAGAGTTGCCAGTGCTGTCCGACAGGTAAGGCACAACATTTAGCCAGCTTCACTTGTTAGATATCTCCAAGCTCATCTCCAACCAATAGTTGCTTTGGATGTCTAGCAAAATAGATTTACAAGCAAGAATTATTTTTTTAAAAAATCAAATTAAATTCAGATTAATATTGACAAAAGTTTTTTTTTAGTCTTTGTTTTATTTAAAAAAATTTTTTGAAATGGTTGAATTTTATCATATAGATATTTTATTCTACTGTATATTGTGTTGTACATACAATCTTTGTTTTTTAGCTGTGAAATTAAGGTGAGCTTCCTTATCCGCTGGCAGAAAACGGACACGTGTTTTAACATTCCTTTCTTTCACATACTGAAGAATTGTCATTTATTAGTTGTTTCTGATTAATTTTCTATCAATTTTATGAATCAATGGAAGGCCCCTTTAATGCTTTTTATTATACCACTTTGGACACTCTATTTGAATTGATATCATTTCAATTTTTCATAAATAAAGGTAAATATTATCTCTCTCTCTTTCTCTCCAATCTCTCTCTCTCTCTCTCTCATATATATATATATATATATATATATATATATATATATATATATATATATATATATATCGAGCTTATCATATATCTGCATTACAACGAGCACTGTTCTTTTCTTGTATTTTAATTAAATTAGTAATTTTACTATCACATTAAAATACACTCTGCTCTTTAGACTACTGTTCTAACCCCCTTCATATATATATATATATATATATATATATATATATATGTATATGATGATGAATAAAAACAATTAAGCATATATTAACACTTTACAGCAGTTTAATAATTCATCTAATTATTAATAAGTCTTAATAAATTTCTGAACGGTTTAATACAAATTAAAATTTCTGAAAACGTTCAAGAATTTAAAAGACTTTTCAGGATTGGGGAAGCAATAAAATTGCAGTAAAGGATTGAATACACTACATATTTATTATTTTTATTTTTTTTTTTTATTATTATTATTATTATTATTATTATTATTATTATTATTATTATTATTATTTTTATTATTATTATTATTATTTTTATTATTATTATTATTATTATTATTATTATTTTTATTATTATTATTATTTTTATTATTATTATTATTATTATTATTTTTATTATTATTATTATTATTTTTATTATTATTATTATTATTATTATTATTATTATTATTATTACAACAACAACAACAACAACAAAAAAAAAAGAAGCTATATCTACAGAAATAATACTAAGCTTTTTGAATGCGCAAAGTTTTCTATTTTGATTTGGCTTTGTTTCGATTTTGAGAAGTTGATTCTCTCTCTCATATATATATATATATATATATAGTGGTAGTTTGATTTCGTTTCCTAGAAGTACATCCACTGAAACAACATGTGTCTACCAAAAAAGTGCTCAATGAGTTAACAGAGCATATTATATTAAATTTATTTATACAAACAAACGCCGATAACCTTGCCCTGATGATGTTATTTCTCTGAAATAAGAAATTACAGAAACATGTATGCACATATGTAGCCATTTGTTTATATAAATGAATTTAATATAATTTAATATAATAATTTAATGATATATATATATATGATACAAATGGAGGTGGAAAGACCGAAGAATTGATTAAATTGGAGTAGTGGGGGATAAGGAAAGATTCCATCAAATGGCATGTAGATTTATTGTTTATTGTTTATAGGATTGTTCCTTGTAGGAAAAAATGGCATTAACGGTGTTGTTTATTTTTATGTCCCTTTTATGTTCATATATTCTCTTGTCGAGACTGCATTGTGTTTTGCCAATGTATATCTGTCCACAGTCATGACAGCGTATGGAATATATGCCAGCTTTGATTTTGAAATTAGATTTGGGTTTATGGATTGTTGAGGATGTTATTTCAGATATTTCAATACCTATTTCGTTTAGTTTTTTATATATGCCATTGTTTTTACTATTGGTAGGTAGGATAATACTTTTGTTAAGTGCTTTTTTTTTAATTATTGGGCTGTCTTGATTGCACTTAGAGATTTCTGGGGCTTTTCTTTTGGCATTTAGTAGAATTTCTAGGGCTTTTCTTGTTGCGTTTAGTAAGATTTCTAGGTCTTTTCTTTTGGCATTTAGTAAGATTTTTAAGGCTTTTCTTTTGGAATTTAGTAAGATTTCTAGGTCTTTTGTTTTGGCGCTTAGTATTGTAATTCTTAAAATTTTTATTTAATTTCATGGTAATGGCTTTTATTTTGGATGACTTAGGCAGGAAAATCAAGATATCGTCTATGTATCTTAAGTAAGATGCATTTTTAAGCAATCTATATTTAAGGATCCAATTTCTATAAGCTCCAGAAATAGACATGCTAAGACTCCACTAAGAGGGTTACTCATCGGTAGGCTAAACTTTTGTTTGTAGTAAAATTTGTCAAAGGTGAAATATGTCATGTCGACACGTAGATTTATGGTGTTGATTATATTATCTATTGGAAATCGGAAATTAATGTTTATTTTCTTTAGATGTTTTGAAAGTAGGTTGAGGCATATTTTGATGGAGATATTGGTATACAAAGATTCAATATAAAGACTTTTATAATTTTGTTAGTTAGGTTGAGGATTTTTATTTTGGTGAGTAAGTCACTAGAATTTCTGATAATGGGGTTGATAATTTTGCAATGGCCCATGCAATTTTATGGGTAGCACTTGTGAATAAAATGTAGTACAATCTAACCTGGTACAATGTGCCGTCCATTTCAACAAAGAGAAAAAGACCAAAAAAAGATGGCAACTTCTGCTATTTATTGACTTGTGGTCATGTGAGGTAATGAGATTTGAGGGAAATATGCAAATGGGATGCAGTCAGTTTTTCAAATAAAAAGCCTGTGTCAGAGAGAGTGGGTCTCTTTGGCAGAAATAAGTTTCTGACATGTGCATTGGGGTTTAACACCGAGAATTGCAGAAAGTAGAAAATAATGGTTGGGAATTTTTTCTGATGATTTAACTGTCTGATAATACCAACAAATTTAACTGCAAGCTATTTTAGCACAACAACGAAAATGGGCGAATGAGTAAGATTAAGCAGCAACATCCTAAAGGCGATGTAGTAGTGTGGCTTAACAAGCTGAAGTTGGTGGCAAAGCTGCAGAAGATTGAAGATATAACCATATTGATTCCAATGTATTTGGAAGGGAATGCTCTAGCAGTTTATCTAAAAATGGGAGTGACAGATCAGACCATTGCTGAGAGTATTTTAAACCGAT
>NC_136491.1:63976780-63984280 GCF_053919585.1 Euprymna scolopes
AATTTTGAAGGTTAATAGTATCAATTTATTACCGAATTGAATTCAAAGTTACATATTGTTTGCATTAAACAATTTTGATTCACTTTGTGCATCCTATTAAATTTATATTTATTATTAAACGATTTTGAAAATAATAAGGAAGGCTTAGTTATAATATAAGCTAAAGTGAAAGATAATCTGATACTCTACTAATTGCATGTTTTTAGCTTCAAAATTCACCCTGGCATGATTTATGATAGTTTGTTTGACTGAGCCAACATTTTCCCCTTTACACCCTCTTTTGCATCGTCAGCAAAATTACATTTTCTCTTCGCAATATCTTTTGATTTTGTCACCAATATGATATAATGAGTTCTTATAAGTTCTTTAATTTAAGTTAATATAATTAAGGCTGGTTGAATTTTAATAAAATGTTTTCTCAGAGGCTTGTTTGTCAACCTGTTAATTTTTGTTAATTCATTTTTTGTATAGAAATGATTTTTAGCTTAATATGAAACTATTTTGTAAATAAATACTCTGTTAACGATAGATTCTATTTGATCCATACATGGAAACCTGACACTCTGTTTTGGAAGGATCTGGTAGTAATGGCAACTAATTTCACACCCTCAAAGCTTTCAAAGTGTTGTTTAAGATTATATATAGGAATACTTCATAAGAATAAAATAGTTACAAATCAAGTGAGAACATTTTTTTGTAAGTTGTCTCCTAAGATCTTCTTCCAAAAAACATGTGCATCAATGAAAAATATTGTTAGAATTTAAGTGCACTTCAACATGATTGCGAGAATAAAAAAATCCATGTTTAAAGTTTATCATCCACAAATGTAAATAATCTTCAAAAATTGTGTAAACCGAAGGAATTTGTGTATTCATTGGATCTTTTACAAACATGGTAACTAATGTATCATGTTTAACTAATAAAACAACTATGTAAAATATTCATCAACACATTCTCATTCTAGCGTAATATATTGATTTCAATGTTTCTCTAACAATTCAATACCTTGTAGAAGTCTTGTTTTGGCCTCAAAATACACCTCAGTTTCTTACTTCTTCATTGCAGCAAAATCTTTTTCTTTGGAGAATTTTTTGAGGTTTTTTGAGTAGTTATTGTGGACAAGATCTGAATAGAATGGATGCAGAAGCAATTCAAAGTACAATTAATATAGTTTCATTCCCACCCCCACCCCGTTGCAATTGATGTGGTGCATTATCTTGATGAGAAACACTTTTTCATTTGTTGCCACATTTTGCTGATTTTTTTTCTTCAAACGATCAAATTATGTTATATGGTATTTACTACTGATGGTTCTTCCTTTCTCAAGGTATCTTATGAACAAGATACCTTGTGCATTTTACAATACAAAGGTCAAAACCTTATCTGCTGAGTTTTACATCTTTGATTTGGATGCTGTTTACCTGTTGCTCTCCACTCAGTTGACTGCTAATTTGATTCTGAGATGAAGTGGCCGATCCATATTTCATCTATTCTTATATATGGATGCAAAACCTCCTTTTTGTTGCGTTGGAACAATTGCAAAGCATACTCTAAATCGTTGACACATTGTTATATTGGATTGGCTATGAACAAACGAGGCAACCACTGATTTCTGATATCCTTAACTTCTTTTCTAACTCACACAACTTTAATTTACGATCTGCAAATCTGAATTTGAAGACGTTTTTGATATTTTCCGGATTAACTGTCGAATTTGGAAGAGCTGAGCATTCAGCATTATCAGTGTTTGTATGATTATGTTTATAGTCAGAATGCTACCTCATAACCATAGTTTCTAATAAAGCAGAGTCTAAATAGCACATATCAAATTGTTTTGCTGGAGTAGTATTTTCTTCAATCAGTAAACAATGCTTTATCAACACACACAATTCAGATTATTCCATTGTTTTGAAAATTTGCAACAGTTGCCGTTATTTAATTTAATGGTAATTTGTAAACTAATAATATGATCGGGCTCAAATTTTTACATATACTATTTGAAACTTAGTCCTTTACAAAAATCTTTTTAATTTGATTTATTTAGTGACTAACAGTTCATGCATAAAGTGTACTGTACATAACTGTAAAGATAAACTGTTTCATATTTAATCATTTTTTTATACTCTCATGACTAAAAGTGTCTAACATTTAATGACCTTTTAAAAATTATAATTTACTTTTTGTAAAATAAAATGTTGTTTCTTTGTATGTTTTTTTCTTAAATAACGCTTACTTTTATTGCAATCCATATTCTTACAAATAGACTTTCCTCGCATTAAAAACGATATAGGATTTTTTAAAAGATAAATGATTGAATTAATAAAATATGTCGATCAATAGTGATCAAGAATTAAAATAGACTTAATAATATACAACATTTATGTTTCAGAATTTTTTAGATGAATTTTGATAAATTAGATTCTTCGAACTACCATTCAAAATTTATGTTATAATTTCTATTTTTCAAGTATTATTTCATATTTAAAAGCTGAGGTTTTTTAACAGAATCAGTAAATTTCTTCATTTCACTTTTATAAAACTTTTACTTTCATTGATTCGTCACCATCATCATTATCATCATCATTATTTTAGTTGAACCTTTTGACTGTTATTCTTCAAGTTTCTTTTATGCTATATTTTAATTGCATTTTGGTGCCGTGCTGCTTGCTTTCATCTTCAGTTTTTCACATACCAATTTGCAATTGTACCTTTATAAAATTATTATTCTTTGTTTTATATGATTGTTTGTATTTTGTACTGCAACGTGTATTCAGCAATTGCAAACAAGTCTAGAGCATTTTGCTTTAAACATAACTCAATAAATTATGCACATTTTCATCTTTAAGCTATCAATTATGGTGCAATCTCCATTTTTATTTTGGTATTTTATTGCATCAACTGATTATCTACAAATCTTAACTGAATGTAGCTCTTAAATCTGATTGAATCCTGTTTATATCTTTGAAAATATTTCATTTAATTGACCTCAAAATTTCTTGTTAAAAGCCATAGTAAAATACACATTTTAATAGAAAATATTGTAAACATATTGACACGTAATTGAGTTTATTTAACTTCAGCATTGCTTAATTTATTTTATCAAGAAATATATTTTATTACATAGTTGCGAATACTATTTTAAATGAATGCATCACTTTATTTTTTATGAAAGTAATTGAATTTGAATCTCTGTTTCTAGTTGAAATTTCCCTTCAATTGTAGATCAACTTGATCCTGACATGCACAATGATATCATTATCCATATCTGTTATATTCCTTATTTCTAAAAAAAAACGAAAACATTTTTTCTCCTAATGTGTGATAATAATTTGTGGTTGATAATATTGATAATAATAAAGTTTATTTTTAACACCTAAATCAGTAATACACGCTAGACTTAAAAGTTAACACTGGTGAGTTTGAAAATATTTTATTAAACAAAAAAGCTTTTTATCATTTTGCGTAACATTTTTATAGATTTTAATATTGATTAAAATTATTTACTGATCCAAATTCCAGGTCAAAAAGAAAATTTAAATACTCATGTAAAATTTATGATAAACATTTTTTAAAGAAATAAATTTGGTAGATCGTTTTTATTCATGGAAGTTAGAAGCAGTGTGTTCTTTTAAAACTGTCGGTGATTTTGAACCATTGAGAAGGAACTCTGCTAATCTTTTATCTAATCGTTTAATTTGCATCTAAGAATAATTTGTTATTTGTTAAAGTGACCTTTTCAGATGAGGCTAATTTCATGAATCACTTGTAATTAACAATATTCATTATAAATTTTGCTCTATATTTTAGCATCAATATCCAAAGAATGAAATCTTTTTGATTTTTCTTATTTTCACTGAATGATTTAATAGCATCTCTGAATTTTCTTGTTTATAGGAAAATTCTTACCATCTAATTTTACCACTTGTCCTGTTATGTATTAGAGAACCTATGTGTTCAGGGTGATAAGAAAACTTTGAGAATTACCAAATGTGAAATGTTACCCTGGAAAACTCTCTTCACATGTCACCCATGTCATTTAAATAAGAAGATAAGTTAAATAATTAACTAAGAGAAGGTTAGTCTCTCTTTCCTATATGAGTCAATTCTCTTTAGAAATCCAATCTTAGAAACTCTCACGAAGTCTCCATATTTCGCTCTATATGAAAAGAAGTTTTTTTATATAGACAAATCATCGCCAGGAAAAATAGATGATGCAAATCATGCACCAACGAAACAGCAATGAATGAAGAGAGCAGTGGCAGCAAACAGCAATGTAAAAGAGCTGAACATATCAATTTTAAATCTAAAAACTTTCATTTATTTATTGATAACATTACAGTTCAGTCAAAGTTTGATTTTCACGTTCTTGAAGTCAATATTATTGAAATAATGTCCCCAATTCTGGATTAGATATTCTTCAAAGTACAGGATTAAAAAAATACTTAATAGTATTAAAATAAGGATCTCGAGTCCTTCGATAACAAATAAAATATTAAATAAAATTCACTTCTAAGTGACACTCTTGTGGAGATTGAAGGTTCAATTCTCACTGCAGGCGAAGTTAAAAACACAATTTACTTAACACTTCTACCCTGTCATGGTTGATGGAACAAGTGCATGTTAATTGAATAAAAGGTTCTGATCGAAATTCTATACATATTCTTGAGTTCGACAAGATACACCTTAAAAATGGTTGTATGTTATATCGATTGGAACGTTGTGAGAATAACACACAAGATGAAAGCAGCAGTTCAAATAATACAAATTACCAATCCTCATCTCAAAATTCAGAGACATTATGTAGTAATTTATTAAAGAATAATTTGGAAGAATTTTTTATGATTCAAAAGATTATTAAAAAAATATTCTGTATAAACATTATACATTTTCATTTGAATATTTTTTGTATTTTACAAAATAAAACTGTAAAATTATTAAAAAATATTTTCCTTTATTCTAATGTAAAATGGTTTCCTTTAGTCTTTTTTAATAATTAAAAAAATTATTGCGTCTAATATTTAAGCTCAAATACATAGTTTATTGCCCTAGATTTTTCTAAATATGTTTTCTTTGTAGATTCATCTTCCACCTCTATAATAAAGAGCAATGTGTATTTATTTGTATGCATATATATATATATATATATATATATATCCATTCTGTCACACAAAAGTGTGCCTGAAAAAAGGAAAGAAAAAGTCAGGCAATCCCTTGCTTTCACACTTTGTTCATAATTCAAAAGTGTTTTCTTTTTGTTTTTGTTTTCTAGACAAATTCATAAGTTCTTTTTTTTCTTCTTTTTTAGACTTCCATAATGGGATGTTTCCTTTCTTGTTTTTATTTTTTATTTATTTTTAAACATTATTTGAAAAGTTAAATAGCATGAATGGAAAGTTAATTCTCGGAGTGAAATCGTTTAAAATGTCGACATAAGCGACGATTGTTCTCTTTCAATTTCATATTTAGCTAAAGTAATTTGTAATCTAATGTAATTTCTAATGTCTATTTCCACTCTTATTCATCCAAAAAATAATCAAAGAAAAAATCAAAATCAAAACAAAGTCAACGTTTGATGTTTTTATTTCTCATCAGAAATGACTCACATTTTTTTTTTCAGTCTCTAATATGTAAATATATGATACATAGGTCGTCATATTTTTATGTATTAGGAACTGAACTATAGTGAATTCAAACACTAGCAAGTAAAAACGTACTGCAGAGAACAATTTCAAGTGTAGATGGAAAACAAGAAAGTTAATTGTTTTGACCAAGTGTATAATTTCTTCTTTTAGAAATAAAAAAAAATTAACATTCACATTATTTCTTAACATGTAATAAAACGCATATTATTAGTTATAATACGGTTCCTTAGAAAACAAGTTAAACCATTTGGATGAATTATTTTGTGGGATAACATTTCTATTTAGAAACAATCATGTATTTATAAAATTTATTTTACTTTTATTTTATCAAAATCAAATCTACTATAATGCATTTCGGTTTCTTAGAAAAAGGTCAACCCTTTAATTCAACAATAATTGTTTCATGAAATTAAAATCCTGTTTATAAAAATGATTTATTTACAAAAAATAATTTATTTATTTAATTATATCCACAAGGATGATTTTATATTTTTTATAAAACAACTCAGTCATTTAAGTAATTGCTTTGTGAAATTCTTTTTATTAAACTTTAAATTAAATTGCTATTTCTCATATATTATTAAAACAACATTAACTTAACTCATAGGTTCAGCCAAATAAAGACAGCTTGCATTTGTTTCTCAGCTAAAAATGAATTTCTTCATATTGAACGAATAAAGATTGCATTATGGAAAACATAACATCATATAAATTGTAGCTGTTACCATAATTTGTAATTTGAATATTTTAAACCGCTCTTTATCTTTTATCAAAAATTATGTTTTATAGAAAATTAATTAAATATGTAACTTTTATGAAAAAGTGAATATTTTTAACTTTGTAGAGAACTCATTACAAATGTAAAAATTAAATAATGCTTGTTTGTCAGCTCCATGTTAAATTGTACATTTAAACGGCAAAGATTATTTCTCTTCTTTGTTCATATCAACAACGTCTGTTCTTATTACCATTAAATATGAATTTTCACTTAATATGTCATGAATAGATTTTTTTTAAGTTTGGAAAAAACATATCAAAGTTCAGATTAGTGTGCGTTTCGTTTTAAAATTCAATTTTTGTTTACATGCCTATGTGGTTGGACAGGAATTTAGTGTCTATTATAATATGTTTGATGATATTTTAGTGTTTGGTTTTGTTAAAGTATTTGGTTATTTGGAAGTAAGTTGCTTTTTGGTGACTTACATTTGAAATCCATCATATCCTATCATTATATATATATATATATATATATATATATATATATATATATATATATATATATAGTCATCCACGTACAGTACTGTTTCGCTGTTTCACAGCTCATCAGTGCGGCTAGACAGGCAACTACCTCAAGCCAGGATTGAAACCCGACCGTTTATACGGCAGTCAAGGCTTCTAACCATTACGCTATTGGCGGCTGCTTGAACGAGTAGTGAGTTTTAACGATGTTTTGATATCGTCCGAAATACCTCCGCTCGATTTGTTTACACAAAGAGCGTCGCTTATATGCTAATGGTAATTCGTTTTTCACTTCTCAATATGCTCAACTCAAGGTGAGGAGCACTATAGTCATCCACATACAGTACTGTTTCGCTGTTTCACAGCTCATCAGTGCGGCTAGACAGGCAACTACCTCAAGCCAGGATTGAAACCCGACCGTTTATACGGCAGTCAAGGCTTCTAACCATTACGCTATTGGCGGCTGCTTGAACGAGTAGTGAGTTTTAACGATGTTTTGATATCGTCCGAAATACCTCCGCTCGATTTGTTTACACAAAGAGCGTCGCTTATATGCTAATGGTAATTCGTTTTTCACTTCTCAATATGCTCAACTCAAGGTGAGGAGCACTATAGTCAT